>NC_139539.1:87733251-88266657 GCF_965153285.1 Podarcis tiliguerta | reverse complement strand
AACAGGTGGGTTTTTATCATCAGAAACAGAATTAGCCGTCGACGTCTGAACAACTTTTTTTTGAAAAAATCTCTAAGCCGCGCGGTCAGAATTTCAGCAAAAATCTGACATTCTGGAATTCACTCAAAAATGGTGCCAAACTGTTGCAAACGATCCCCTGAAAGGTTTTTTGGTGGAAACAGGTGGGTTTTTATCATCAGAAACAGAATTAGCCGTCGACGTCTGTAGAACTTTTTTTTTAAAAAATCCCTAAGCCGCGCGGTCAGAATTTCAGCAAAAATCTGACATTCTGGAATTCACTCAAAAATGGTGCCAAACTGTTGCAAACGATCCCCTGAAAGGTTTTTTGGCGGAAACAGGTGGGTTTTTATCATCAGAAACAGAATTAGCCGTCGACGTCTGAACAACTTTTTTTTGAAAAAATCCCTAAGCCGCGCGGTCAGAATTTCAGCAAAAATCTGGTGTTTTGGAATTCACTCAAAAATGGTGCCAAACTGTTGCAAACTATCCCCTGAATGTTTTTTCGGTGGAAACAGATGGGTTTTTATCATCAGAAACAGAATTAGCCGTCCTCATCTGAACAAATTCTTTTTTAAAAAATCCCTAAGGCGCGCGGTCAGAATTTTAGAAAAAATCTGGAGTTTTGGAATTCACTCAAAAATGGTGCCAAACTGTCGCAAACGATCCCCTGAAAGGTTTTTCGGTGGAAAGAGATGGGTTTTAATCATCAAAAAGAGAATCAGCCTTCGACATCTGAGCAACTTTTTAAAAAAAAAATCCCTAAACCGCGCGGTCAGAATTTCAGCAAAAATCTGGCGTTTTGGAATTCACTCAAAAATGGTGCCAAACTGTTGCAAACGATCCTCTGAAAGGTTTTTTGGCGGAAACAGATGGGTTTTTATAATCAGAAACAGAATCAGCCGTCGACGTCTGAACAACTTTTTTTTGAAAAAATCCCTAAGCCGCGCGGTCAGAATTTCAGCAAAAATCTCACATTCTGGAATTCACTCAAAAATGGTGCCAAACTGTTCAAAACGATCCCCTGAAAGGTTTTTTGGCGGAAACAGGTGGGTTTTTATCATCAGAAACAGAATTAGCCGTCGACGTCTGAACAACTTTTTTTAAAAAAAATCCCTAAGCCGCGCGGTCAGAATTTCAGCAAAAATCTGACATTCTGGAATTCACTCAAAAATGGTGCCAAACTGTTGCAAAGGATCCCCTGGAAGGTTTTTTGGCGGAAACAGGTGGGTTTTTATCATCAGAAACAGAATTAGCCGTCGACGTCTGAACAACTTTTTTAAAAAAAATCCCTAAACCGCGCGGTCACAATTTCAGCAAAAATCTGGCGTTTTGGAATTCACTCAAAAATGGTGACAAACTGTTGCAAATGATCCTCTGAAAGGTTTTTCGGTGGAAACAGATGGGTTTTTGTCATCAGAAACAGAATTAGCCGTTGACGTCTGAACAACTTTTTTTTGAAAAAATCCCTAAGCCGCGCGGTCAGTATTTCAGCAAAAATCTGACATTCTGGAATTCACTCAAAAATGGTGCTAAACTGTTGCAAAAGATCCTCTGAAAGTTTTTTTGGCGGAAACAGATGGGTTTTTATCATCAGAAACAGAATTAGCCGTCGACGTCCGAACAACTTTTCTTTGAAAAAATCCCTAAGCCGCGCGGTCAGAATTTCAGCAAAAATCTGACATTCTGGAATTCACTCAAAAATGGTGCTAAACTGTTGCAAAAGATCCTCTGAAAGGTTTTTTGGCGGAAACAGATGGGTTTTTATCATCAGAAACAGAATTAGCCATCGACGTCTGAACACCTTTTTTTAAAAAAATCCCTAAGCCGCGCGGTCACAATTTCAGCAAAAATTTGGCGTTTTGGAATTCACTCAAAAATGGTGACAAACTGTTGCAAATGATCCCCTGAAAGGTTTTTTGGTGGAAACAGATGGGTTTTTATCATCGCAAACAGAATTAGCCCTCGACGTCTGAATAACTTTTTTTGGAAAAAATCCCTAAGCCGCGCGGTCAGAATTTCAGCAAAAATCTGACATTCTGGAATTCACTCAAAAATGGTGCCAAACTGTTGCAAACGATCCCCTGAAAGGTTTTTTGGTGGAAACAGATGGGTTTTTATCATCAGAAACAGAATTAGCCGTCCTCGTCTGAAAACCTTTTTTTGAAAAAATCCCTAAACCGCGCGGTCACAATTTCAGCAAAAATCTGGCGTTTTGGAATTCACTCAAAAATGGTGACAAACTGTTGCAAATGATCCCCCGAAAGGTTTTATGGTGGAAACAGATGGGTTTTTATCATCAGAAACAGAATTAGCCCTCGACGTCTGAACAACTTTTTTTTCAAAAAATCCCTAAACCGCGCGGTCACAATTTCAGCAAAAATCTGGCGTTTTGGAATTCACTCAAAAATGGTGACAAACTGTTGCAAATGATCCTCTGAAAGGTTTTTCGGTGGAAACAGATGGGTTTTTGTCATCGGAAACAGAATTAGCCCTCGACGACTGAACACCTTTTTTTTCAAAAAATCCCTAAGCCGCGCGGTCAGAATGTCAGCAAAAATCTGACATTCTGGAATTCACTCAAAAATGGTGCCAAACTGTTGCAAACGATCCCCTGAAAGGTTTTTTGGCGGAAAGAGGTGGGTTTTTATCATCAGAAACAGAATTAGCCGTCGACGTCTGAACAACTTTTTTTTAAAAAAATCCCTAAGCCGCGCGGTCAGTATTTCAGCAAAAATCTGACATTCTGGAATTCACTCAAAAATGGTGCTAAACTGTTGCAAAAGATCCTCTGAAAGTTTTTTTGGCGGAAACAGATGGGTTTTTATCATCAGAAACAGAATTAGCCGTCCTCGTCTGAAAACCTTTTTTTGAAAAAATCCCTAAACCGCGCGGTCACAATTTCAGCAAAAATCTGGCGTTTTGGAATTCACTCAAAAATGGTGACAAACTGTTGCAAATGATCCCCCGAAAGGTTTTATGGTGGAAACAGATGGGTTTTTATCATCAGAAACAGAATTAGCCCTCGACGTCTGAACAACTTTTTTTTCAAAAAATCCCTAAACCGCGCGGTCACAATTTCAGCAAAAATCTGGCGTTTTGGAATTCACTCAAAAATGGTGACAAACTGTTGCAAATGATCCTCTGAAAGGTTTTTCGGTGGAAAGAGATGGGTTTTAATCATCAAAAAGAGAATTAGCCTTCGACGTCTGAGCAGCTTTTTAAAAAAAAAATCCCTAAGCCGCGCGGTCAGAATTTCAGCAAAAATCTGGTGTTTTGGAATCCACTCAAAAATGGTGCCAATCTGTTGCAAACGATCCCCTGAATGTTTTTTCGGTGGAAACAGATGGGTTTTTATCATCAGAAACAGAATTAGCCGTCCTCGTCTGAACAACTTCTTTTTAAAAAAATCCCTAAGGCGCGCGGTCACAATTTCAGCAAAAATCTGGAGTTTTGGAATTCACTCAAAAATGGTGCCAAACTGTTGCAAAGGATCCCCTGAAAGGTTTTTCGGTGGAAAGAGATGGGTTTTAATCATCAAAAAGAGAATTAGCCTTCGACGTCTGAGGAACTTTTTTTAAAAAAAATCCCTAAGCCGCGCGGTCAGAATTTCAGCAAAAATCTGGTGTTTTGGAATTCACTCAAAAATGGTGCCAAACTGTCGCAAACGATCCCCTGAAAGGTTTTTCGGTGGAAACAGATGGGTTTTAATCATCAAAAAGCGAATCAGCCTTCGACATCTGAGCAACTTTTTTAAAAAAAAATCCCTAAGCCGCGCGGTCAGAATTTCAGCAAAAATCTGGCGTTTTGGAATTCACTCAAAAATGGTGCCAAACTGTTGCAAACGATCCTCTGAAAGGTTTTTTGGCGGAAACAGATGGGTTTTTATAATCAGAAACAGAATCAGCCGTCGACGTCTGAACAACTTTTTTTTGAAAAAATCCCTAAGCCGCGCGGTCAGAATTTCAGCAAAAATCTGACATTCTGGAATTCACTCAAAAATGGTGCCAAACTGTTCAAAACGTTCCCCTGAAAGGTTTTTTGGCGGAAACAGGTGGGTTTTTATCATCAGAAACAGAATTAGCCGTCGACGTCTGAACAACTTTTTTTTAAAAAAATCCCTAAGCCGCGCGGTCAGAATTTCAGCAAAAATCTGACATTCTGGAATTCACTCAAAAATGGTGCCAAACTGTTGCAAAGGATCCCCTGGAAGGTTTTTTGGCGGAAACAGGTGGGTTTTTATCATCAGAAACAGAATTAGCCGTCGACGTCTGAACAACTTTTTTAAAAAAAATCCCTAAACCGCGCGGTCACAATTTCAGCAAAAATCTGGCGTTTTGGAATTCACTCAAAAATGGTGACAAACTGTTGCAAATGATCCTCTGAAAGGTTTTTCGGTGGAAACAGATGGGTTTTTGTCATCAGAAACAGAATTAGCCGTCGACGTCTGAACAACTTTTTTTTGAAAAAATCCCTAAGCCGCGCGGTCAGTATTTCAGCAAAAATCTGACATTCTGGAATTCACTCAAAAATGGTGCTAAACTGTTGCAAAAGATCCTCTGAAAGTTTTTTTGGCGGAAACAGATGGGTTTTTATCATCAGAAACAGAATTAGCCGTCGACGTCCGAACAACTTTTCTTTGAAAAAATCCCTAAGCCGCGCGGTCAGAATTTCAGCAAAAATCTGACATTCTGGAATTCACTCAAAAATGGTGCTAAACTGTTGCAAAAGATCCTCTGAAAGGTTTTTTGGCGGAAACAGATGGGTTTTTATCATCAGAAACAGAATTAGCCATCGACGTCTGAACACCTTTTTTAAAAAAAATCCCTAAGCCGCGCGGTCACAATTTCAGCAAAAATCTGGCGTTTTCGAATTCACTCAAAAATGGTGACAAACTGTTGCAAATGATCCCCTGAAAGGTTTTTTGGTGGAAACAGATGGGTTTTTATCATCGCAAACAGAATTAGCCGTCCTCGTCTGAACACCTTTTTTTGAAAAAATCCCTAAACCGCGCGGTCACAATTTCAGCAAAAATCTGGCGTTTTGGAATTCACTCAAAAATGGTGCCAAACTGTTGCAAACGATCCCCTGAAAGGTTTTTTGGTGGAAACAGATGGGTTTTTATCATCAGAAACAGAATTAGCCGTCCTCGTCTGAAAACCTTTTTTTGAAAAAATCCCTAAACCGCGCGGTCACAATTTCAGCAAAAATCTGGCGTTTTGGAATTCACTCAAAAATGGTGACAAACTGTTGCAAATGATCCCCCGAAAGGTTTTATGGTGGAAACAGATGGGTTTTTATCATCAGAAACAGAATTAGCCCTCGACGTCTGAACAACTTTTTTTTCAAAAAATCCCTAAACCGCGCGGTCACAATTTCAGCAAAAATCTGGCGTTTTGGAATTCACTCAAAAATGGTGACAAACTGTTGCAAATGATCCTCTGAAAGGTTTTTCGGTGGAAACAGATGGGTTTTTGTCATCGGAAACAGAATTAGCCCTCGACGACTGAACACCTTTTTTTTCAAAAAATCCCTAAGCCGCGCGGTCAGAATTTCAGCAAAAATCTGACATTCTGGAATTCACTCAAAAATGGTGCCAAAGTGTTGCAAACGATCCCCTGAAAGGTTTTTTGGCGGAAACAGGTGGGTTTTTATCATCAGAAACAGAATTAGCCGTCGACGTCTGAACAACTTTTTTTTAAAAAAATCCCTAAGCCGCGCGGTCAGTATTTCAGCAAAAATCTGACATTCTGGAATTCACTCAAAAATGGTGCTAAACTGTTGCAAAAGATCCTCTGAAAGTTTTTTTGGCGGAAACAGATGGGTTTTTATCATCAGAAACAGAATTAGCCGTCCTCGTCTGAAAACCTTTTTTTGAAAAAATCCCTAAACCGCGCGGTCACAATTTCAGCAAAAATCTGGCGTTTTGGAATTCACTCAAAAATGGTGACAAACTGTTGCAAATGATCCTCTGAAAGGTTTTTCGGTGGAAAGAGATGGGTTTTAATCATCAAAAAGAGAATTAGCCTTCGACGTCTGAGCAGCTTTTTAAAAAAAAAATCCCTAAGCCGCGCGGTCAGAATTTCAGCAAAAATCTGGTGTTTTGGAATCCACTCAAAAATGGTGCCAATCTGTTGCAAACGATCCCCTGAATGTTTTTTCGGTGGAAACAGATGGGTTTTTATCATCAGAAACAGAATTAGCCGTCCTCGTCTGAACAACTTCTTTTTAAAAAAATCCCTAAGGCGCGCGGTCACAATTTCAGCAAAAATCTGGAGTTTTGGAATTCACTCAAAAATGGTGCCAAACTGTTGCAAAGGATCCCCTGAAAGGTTTTTCGGTGGAAAGAGATGGGTTTTAATCATCAAAAAGAGAATTAGCCTTCGACGTCTGAGGAACTTTTTTTAAAAAAAAATCCCTAAGCCGCGCGGTCAGAATTTCAGCAAAAATCTGGCGTTTTCGAATTCACTCAAAAATGGTGCCAAACTGTTGCAAACGATCCTCTGAAAGGTTTTTTGGCGGAAACAGATGGGTTTTTATAATCAGAAACAGAATTAGCCGTCGACGTCTGAACAACTTTTTTTTGAAAAAATCCCTAAGCCGCGCGGTGAGAATTTCAGCAAAAATCTGACATTCTGGAATTCACTCAAAAATGGTGCCAAACTGTTGAAAACGATCCCCTGAAAGGTTTTTTGGCGGAAACAGGTGGGTTTTTATCATCAGAAACAGAAATAGCCGTCGACGTATGAACAACTTTTTTTTAAAAAAAACCCTAAGCCGCGCGGTCAGAATTTCGGCAAAAATCTGACATTCTGGAATTCACTCAAAAATGGTGCCAAACTGTTGCAAACGATCCCCTGAAAGGTTTTTCGGTGGAAAGAGATGGGTGTTTATCATCAGAAAGAGAATTAGCCTTCGACGTCTGAACAACTTTTTTTAAAAAAAATCCCTAAGCCGCGCGGTCAGAATTTCAGCAAAAATCTGACATTCTGGAATTCACTCAAAAATTGTGCCAAACTGTTGCAAACGATCCCCTGAAAGGTTTTTCGGTGGAAACAGGTGGGTTTTATCATCAGAAACAGAATTAGCCGTCAAGGTCTGAAACACTTTTTTGAAAAAATCCCTAAGCCGCGCGGTCACAATTTCAGCAAAAATCTGGCGTTTTTGAATTCACTCAAAAATGGTGCCAAACTGTTGCAAACGATCCCCTGAAAGGTTTTTCGGTGGAAAGAGATGGGTTTTTAACATCAGAAAGAGAATTAGCCATCGACGTCTGAACACCTTTTATTGAAAAAATCCCTAAACCGCGCGGTCTGAATTTCAGCAAATATCTGGCGTTTTGGAATTCACTCAAAAATGGTGACAAACTGTTGTAAATGATCCCCTGAAAGGTTTTTCGGTGGAAAGAGATGGGTTTTTATCATCAGAAACAGAATTAGCCGTCGACGTCTGAACAACTTTTTTTTGAAAAAATCCCTTAGCCGCGCGGTCAGAATTTCAGCAAAAATCTGACATTCTGGAATTCACTCAAAAATGGTGCCAAACTGTTGCAAAAGATCCTCTGAAAGGTTTTTTGGCGGAAACAGATGGGTTTTTATCATCAGAAACAGAATTAGCCATCGACGTCTGAACACTTTTAAAAAAAAAAAATCCCTAAGCCGCGCGGTGAGAATTTCAGCAAAAATCTGACATTCTGGAATTCACTCAAAAATGGTGCCAAACTGTTGCAAACGATCCCCTGAAAGGTTTTTTGGCGGAAAAAGGTGGGTTTTTATCATCAGAAACAGAGTTAGCCGTCGACGTCTGTACAACTTTTTTTAAAAATATCCCTAAGCCGCGCGATCAGAATTTCAGCAAAAATCTGACATTCTGGAATTCACTCAAAAATGGTGCCAAACTGTTGCAAACGATCCCCTGAAAGGTTTTTTGGCGGAAACAGGTGGGTT
Source organism: Podarcis tiliguerta (assembly GCF_965153285.1). Taxonomy (NCBI): domain Eukaryota; kingdom Metazoa; phylum Chordata; class Lepidosauria; order Squamata; family Lacertidae; genus Podarcis; species Podarcis tiliguerta. Next base: position 88,258,693 of record NC_139539.1, on the reverse strand, counting down.
TTTATCATCAGAAACAGAATTAGCCGTCGACGTCTGTACAACTTTTTTAAAAAAAAATCCCTAAGCCGCGCGGTCAGAATTTCAGCAAAAATCTGACATTCTGGAATTCACTCAAAAATGGTGCCAAACTGTTGCAAAAGATCCTCTGAAAGGTTTTTTGGCGGAAACAGGTGGGTTTTTATCATCAGAAACAGAATTAGCCGTCGACGTCTGTACAACTTTTTTTAAAAATATCCCTAAGCCGCGCTGTCAGAATTTCAGAAAAAATCTGACATTCTGGAATTCACTCAAAAATGGTGCCAAACTGTTGCAAACGATCCCCTGAAAGGTTTTTTGGTGGAAACAGGTGGGTTTTTATCATCAGAAACAGAATTAGCCGTCGACGTCTGTAGAACTTTTTTTTTAAAAAATCCCTAAGCCGCGCGGTCAGAATTTCAGCAAAAATCTGACATTCTGGAATTCACTCAAAAATGGTGCCAAACTGTTGCAAACGATCCCCTGAACGGTTTTTTGGCGGAAACAGGTGGGTTTTTATCATCAGAAACAGAATTAGCCGTCGACGTCTGAACAACTTTTTTTTGAAAAAATCCCTAAGCCGCGCGGTCAGAATTTCAGCAAAAATCTGACATTCTGGAATTCACTCAAAAATGGTGCCAAACTGTTGAAAACGATCCCCTGAAAGGTTTTTTGGCGGAAAAAGGTGGGTTTTTATCATCAGAAACAGAATTAGCCGTCGACGTATGAACAAGTTTTTTTTGAAAAAATCCCTAAGCCGCGCGGTCAGAATTTCAGCAAAAATCTGGTGTTTTGGAATTCACTCAAAAATGGTGCCAAACTGTTGCAAACGATCCCCTGAATGTTTTTTCGGTGGAAACAGATGGGTTTTTATCATCAGAAACAGAATTAGCCGTCCTCGTCTGAACAACTTCTTTTTAAAAAAATCCCTAAGGCGCGCGGTCACAATTTCAGCAGAAATCTGGAGTTTTGGAATTCACTCAAAAATGGTGCCAAACTGTTGCAAAGGATCCCCTGAAAGGTTTTTCGGTGGAAAGAGATGGGTTTTAATCATCAAAAAGAGAATTAGCCCTCGACGTCTGAACAACTTTTTTTAAAAAAAATCCCTAAGCCGCGCGGTCAGAATTTCAGCAAAAATCTGACATTCTGGAATTCCCTCAAAAATGGTGCCAAACTGTTGCAAACGATCCCCTGAAAGGTTTTTCGGTGGAAACAGGCGGGTTTATCATCAGAAACAGAATTAGCCGTCAACGTCTGAAACACTTTTTTTGAAAAAATCCCTAAGCCGCGCGGTCACAATTTCAGCAAAAATCTGGCGTTTTGGAATTCACTCAAAAATGGTGCCAAACTGTTGCAAAGGATCCCCTGAAAGGTTTTTCGGTGGAAAGAGATGGGTTTTTAACATCAGAAAGAGAATTAGCCGTCGACGTCTGAACACCTTTTTTTTAAAAAAATCCCTAAGCCGCGCAGTCAGAATTTCATCAAAAATCTGACATTCTGGAATTCACTCAAAAATGGTGCCAAACTGTTGCAAACGATCCCCTGAAAGGTTTTTTGGCGGAAAAAGGTGGGTTTTTGTCACCGGAAACAGAATTAGCCGTCAACGTCTGAACACCTTTTTTAAAAAAAATCCCTAAACCGCGCGGTCACAATTTCAGCAAAAATCTGGCGTTTTGGAATTCACTCAAAAATGGTGACAAACTCTTGTAAATGATCCTCTGAAAGGTTTTTCGGTGGAAACAGATGGGTTTTTATCATCGGAAACAGAATTAGCCCTCGACGTCTGAACACCTTTTTTTAAAAAAAATCCCTAAGCCGCGCGGTCAGAATTTCAGCAAAAATCTGACATTCTGGAATTCACTCAAAAATGGTGCCAAACTGTTGCAAACGATCCCCTGAAAGGTTTTTTGGTGGAAACAGATGGGTTTTTATCATCAGAAACAGAATTAGCCGTCCTCGTCTGAACACCTTTTTTTGAAAAAATCCCTAAACCGCGCGGTCACAATTTCAGCAAAAATCTGGCGTTTTGGAATTCACTCAAAAATGGTGCCAAACTGTTGCAAACGATCCCCTGAAAGGTTTTTTGGTGGAAACAGATGGGTTTTTATCATCAGAAACAGAATTAGCCGTCGACGTCTGGACAAATTTTTTTTGAAAAAATCCCTAAGCCGCGCGGTGAGAATTTCAGCAAAAATCTGACATTCTGGAATTCACTCAAAAATGGTGCCAAACTGTTGCAAACGATCCCCTGAAAGGTTTTTTGGCGGAAAAAGGTGGGTTTTTATCATCAGAAACAGAGTTAGCCGTCGACGTCTGTACAACTTTTTTTAAAAATATCCCTAAGCCGCGCGGTCAGAATTTCAGCAAAAATCTGACATTCTGGAATTCACTCAAAAATGGTGCCAAACTGTTGCAAAAGATCCTCTGAAAGGTTTTTTGGCGGAAACAGGTGGGTTTTTATCATCAGAAACAGAATTAGCCGTCGACGTCTGTACAACTTTTTTTAAAAATATCCCTAAGCCGCGCTGTCAGAATTTCAGAAAAAATCTGACATTCTGGAATTCACTCAAAAATGGTGCCAAACTGTTGCAAACGATCCCCTGAAAGGTTTTTTGGTGGAAACAGGTGGGTTTTTATCATCAGAAACAGAATTAGCCGTCGACGTCTGTAGAACTTTTTTTTTAAAAAATCCCTAAGCCGCGCGGTCAGAATTTCAGCAAAAATCTGACATTCTGGAATTCACTCAAAAATGGTGCCAAACTGTTGCAAACGATCCCCTGAACGGTTTTTTGGCGGAAACAGGTGGGTTTTTATCATCAGAAACAGAATTAGCCGTCGACGTCTGAACAACTTTTTTTTGAAAAAATCCCTAAGCCGCGCGGTCAGAATTTCAGCAAAAATCTGACATTCTGGAATTCACTCAAAAATGGTGCCAAACTGTTGAAAACGATCCCCTGAAAGGTTTTTTGGCGGAAAAAGGTGGGTTTTTATCATCAGAAACAGAATTAGCCGTCGACGTATGAACAACTTTTTTTTGAAAAAATCCCTAAGCCGCGCGGTCAGAATTTCAGCAAAAATCTGGTGTTTTGGAATTCACTCAAAAATGGTGCCAAACTGTTGCAAACGATCCCCTGAATGTTTTTTCGGTGGAAACAGATGGGTTTTTATCATCAGAAACAGAATTAGCCGTCCTCGTCTGAACAACTTCTTTTTAAAAAAATCCCTAAGGCGCGCGGTCACAATTTCAGCAGAAATCTGGAGTTTTGGAATTCACTCAAAAATGGTGCCAAACTGTTGCAAAGGATCCCCTGAAAGGTTTTTCGGTGGAAAGAGATGGGTTTTAATCATCAAAAAGAGAATTAGCCCTCGACGTCTGAACAACTTTTTTTAAAAAAAATCCCTAAGCCGCGCGATCAGAATTTCAGCAAAAATCTGACATTCTGGAATTCCCTCAAAAATGGTGCCAAACTGTTGCAAACGATCCCCTGAAAGGTTTTTCGGTGGAAACAGGCGGGTTTATCATCAGAAACAGAATTAGCCGTCAACGTCTGAAACACTTTTTTTGAAAAAATCCCTAAGCCGCGCGGTCACAATTTCAGCAAAAATCTGGCGTTTTGGAATTCACTCAAAAATGGTGCCAAACTGTTGCAAAGGATCCCCTGAAAGGTTTTTCGGTGGAAAGAGATGGGTTTTTAACATCAGAAAGAGAATTAGCCGTCGACGTCTGAACACCTTTTTTTTAAAAAAATCCCTAAGCCGCGCAGTCAGAATTTCATCAAAAATCTGACATTCTGGAATTCACTCAAAAATGGTGCCAAACTGTTGCAAACGATCCCCTGAAAGGTTTTTTGGCGGAAAAAGGTGGGTTTTTGTCACCGGAAACAGAATTAGCCGTCAACGTCTGAACACCTTTTTTAAAAAAAATCCCTAAACCGCGCGGTCACAATTTCAGCAAAAATCTGGCGTTTTGGAATTCACTCAAAAATGGTGACAAACTCTTGTAAATGATCCTCTGAAAGGTTTTTCGGTGGAAACAGATGGGTTTTTATCATCGGAAACAGAATTAGCCCTCGACGTCTGAACACCTTTTTTTAAAAAAAATCCCTAAGCCGCGCGGTCAGAATTTCAGCAAAAATCTGACATTCTGGAATTCACTCAAAAATGGTGCCAAACTGTTGCAAACGATCCCCTGAAAGGTTTTTTGGTGGAAACAGATGGGTTTTTATCATCAGAAACAGAATTAGCCGTCCTCGTCTGAACACCTTTTTTTGAAAAAATCCCTAAACCGCGCGGTCACAATTTCAGCAAAAATCTGGCGTTTTGGAATTCACTCAAAAATGGTGCCAAACTGTTGCAAACGATCCCCTGAAAGGTTTTTTGGTGGAAACAGATGGGTTTTTATCATCAGAAACAGAATTAGCCGTCGACGTCTGAACAAATTTTTTTTGAAAAAATCCCTAAGCCGCGCGGTGAGAATTTCAGCAAAAATCTGACGTTCTGGAATTCACTCAAAAATGGTGCCAAACTGTTGCAAACGATCCCCTGAAAGGTTTTTTGGCGGAAAAAGGTGGGTTTTTATCATCAGAAACAGAGTTAGCCGTCGACGTCTGTACAACTTTTTTTAAAAATATCCCTAAGCCGCGCGATCAGAATTTCAGCAAAAATCTGACATTCTGGAATTCACTCAAAAATGGTGCCAAACTGTTGCAAACGATCCCCTGAAAGGTTTTTTGGCGGAAACAGGTGGGTTTTTATCATCAGAAACAGAATTAGCCGTCGACGTCTGTACAACTTTTTTAAAAAAAAATCCCTAAGCCGCGCGGTCAGAATTTCAGCAAAAATCTGACATTCTGGAATTCACTCAAAAATGGTGCCAAACTGTTGCAAAAGATCCTCTGAAAGGTTTTTTGGCGGAAACAGGTGGGTTTTTATCATCAGAAACAGAATTAGCCGTCGACGTCTGTACAACTTTTTTTAAAAATATCCCTAAGCCGCGCTGTCAGAATTTCAGAAAAAATCTGACATTCTGGAATTCACTCAAAAATGGTGCCAAACTGTTGCAAACGATCCCCTGAAAGGTTTTTTGGTGGAAACAGGTGGGTTTTTATCATCAGAAACAGAATTAGCCGTCGACGTCTGTAGAACTTTTTTTTTAAAAAATCCCTAAGCCGCGCGGTCAGAATTTCAGCAAAAATCTGACATTCTGGAATTCACTCAAAAATGGTGCCAAACTGTTGCAAACGATCCCCTGAACGGTTTTTTGGCGGAAACAGGTGGGTTTTTATCATCGGAAACAGAATTAGCCGTCGACGTCTGAACAACTTTTTTTTGAAAAAATCCCTAAGCCGCGCGGTCAGAATTTCAGCAAAAATCTGACATTCTGGAATTCACTCAAAAATGGTGCCAAACTGTTGAAAACGATCCCCTGAAAGGTTTTTTGGCGGAAAAAGGTGGGTTTTTATCATCAGAAACAGAATTAGCCGTCGACGTATGAACAACTTTTTTTTGAAAAAATCCCTAAGCCGCGCGGTCAGAATTTCAGCAAAAATCTGGTGTTTTGGAATTCACTCAAAAATGGTGCCAAACTGTTGCAAACGATCCCCTGAATGTTTTTTCGGTGGAAACAGATGGGTTTTTATCATCAGAAACAGAATTAGCCGTCCTCGTCTGAACAACTTCTTTTTAAAAAAATCCCTAAGGCGCGCGGTCACAATTTCAGCAGAAATCTGGAGTTTTGGAATTCACTCAAAAATGGTGCCAAACTGTTGCAAAGGATCCCCTGAAAGGTTTTTCGGTGGAAAGAGATGGGTTTTAATCATCAAAAAGAGAATTAGCCCTCGACGTCTGAACAACTTTTTTTAAAAAAAATCCCTAAGCCGCGCGGTCAGAATTTCAGCAAAAATCTGACATTCTGGAATTCCCTCAAAAATGGTGCCAAACTGTTGCAAACGATCCCCTGAAAGGTTTTTCGGTGGAAACAGGCGGGTTTATCATCAGAAACAGAATTAGCCGTCAACGTCTGAAACACTTTTTTTGAAAAAATCCCTAAGCCGCGCGGTCACAATTTCAGCAAAAATCTGGCGTTTTGGAATTCACTCAAAAATGGTGCCAAACTGTTGCAAAGGATCCCCTGAAAGGTTTTTCGGTGGAAAGAGATGGGTTTTTAACATCAGAAAGAGAATTAGCCGTCGACGTCTGAACACCTTTTTTTTAAAAAAATCCCTAAGCCGCGCAGTCAGAATTTCATCAAAAATCTGACATTCTGGAATTCACTCAAAAATGGTGCCAAACTGTTGCAAACGATCCCCTGAAAGGTTGTTTGGCGGAAAAAGGTGGGTTTTTGTCACCGGAAACAGAATTAGCCGTCAACGTCTGAACACCTTTTTTAAAAAAAATCCCTAAACCGCGCGGTCACAATTTCAGCAAAAATCTGGCGTTTTGGAATTCACTCAAAAATGGTGACAAACTCTTGTAAATGATCCTCTGAAAGGTTTTTCGGTGGAAACAGATGGGTTTTTATCATCGGAAACAGAATTAGCCCTCGACGTCTGAACACCTTTTTTTAAAAAAAATCCCTAAGCCGCGCGGTCAGAATTTCAGCAAAAATCTGACATTCTGGAATTCACTCAAAAATGGTGCCAAACTGTTGCAAACGATCCCCTGAAAGGTTTTTTGGTGGAAACAGATGGGTTTTTATCATCAGAAACAGAATTAGCCGTCCTCGTCTGAACACCTTTTTTTGAAAAAATCCCTAAACCGCGCGGTCACAATTTCAGCAAAAATCTGGCGTTTTGGAATTCACTCAAAAATGGTGCCAAACTGTTGCAAACGATCCCCTGAAAGGTTTTTTGGTGGAAACAGATGGGTTTTTATCATCAGAAACAGAATTAGCCGTCGACGTCTGAACAAATTTTTTTTGAAAAAATCCCTAAGCCGCGCGGTCAGAATTTCAGCAAAAATCTGGCGTTTTGGAATTCACTCAAAAATGGTGCCAAACTGTTGCAAACGATCCCCTGAAAGGTTTTTTGGCGGAAACAGGTGGGTTTTTATCATCAGAAACAGAATTAGCCGTCGACGTATGAACAACTTTTTTTTGAAAAAATCCCTAAGCCGCGCGGTCAGAATTTCAGCAAAAATCTGGTGTTTTGGAATTCACTCAAAAATGGTGCCAAACTGTTGCAAACGATCCCCTGAATGTTTTTTCGGTGGAAACAGATGGGTTTTTATCATCAGAAACAGAATTAGCCGTCCTCGTCTGAACAAGTTCTTTTTAAAAAAATCCCTAAGGCGCGCGGTCACAATTTCAGCAAAAATCTGGAGTTTTGGAATTCACTAAAAAATGGTGCCAAACTGTTGCAAACGATCCCCTGAAAGGTTTTTTGGTGGAAACAGATGGGTTTTTATCATCAGAAACAGAATTAGCCGTCCTCGTCTGAACACCTTTTTTTGAAAAAATCCCTAAACCGCGCGGTCACAATTTCAGCAAAAATCTGGCGTTTTGGAATTCACTCAAAAATGGTGCCAAACTGTTGCAAACGATCCCCTGAAAGGTTTTTTGGTGGAAACAGATGGGTTTTTATCATCAGAAACAGAATTAGCCGTCGACGTCTGAACAAATTTTTTTTGAAAAAATCCCTAAGCCGCGCGGTCAGAATTTCAGCAAAAATCTGGCGTTTTGGAATTCACTCAAAAATGGTGCCAAACTGTTGCAAACGATCCCCTGAAAGGTTTTTTGGCGGAAACAGGTGGGTTTTTATCATCAGAAACAGAATTAGCCGTCGACGTATGAACAACTTTTTTTTGAAAAAATCCCTAAGCCGCGCGGTCAGAATTTCAGCAAAAATCTGGTGTTTTGGAATTCACTCAAAAATGGTGCCAAACTGTTGCAAACGATCCCCTGAATGTTTTTTCGGTGGAAACAGATGGGTTTTTATCATCAGAAACAGAATTAGCCGTCCTCGTCTGAACAACTTCTTTTTAAAAAAATCCCTAAGGCGCGCGGTCACAATTTCAGCAAAAATCTGGAGTTTTGGAATTCACTCAAAAATGGTGCCAAATTGTTGCAAAGGATCCCCTGAAAGGTTTTTCGGTGGAAAGAGATGGGTTTTTATCATCAAAAAGAGAATTAGCCTTCGACTTCTGAGCAACTTTTTTTAAAAAAAATCCCTAAGCCGCGCGGTCACAATTTCAGCAGAAATCTGGCGTTTTGGAATTCACTCAAAAATGGTGCCAAACTGTTGCAAACGATCCCCTGAAAGGTTTTTTGGCGGAAACAGATGGGTTTTTATAATCAGAAACAGAATTAGCCATCGACGTCTGAACAACTTTTTTTTGAAAAAATCCCTAAGCCGCGCGGTCACAATTTCAGCAAAAATCTGGCGTTTTGGAATTCACTCAAAAATGGTGCCAAACTGTTGCAAACGATCCCCTGAAAGGTTTTTTGGCGGAAACAGGTGGGTTTTTATCATCAGAAACAGAATTAGCCGTCGAAGTATGAACAACTTTTTTTTGAAAAAATCCCTAAGCCGCGCGGTCAGAATTTCAGCAAAAATCTCTTGTTTTGGAATTCACTCAAAAATGGTGCCAAACTGTTGCAAACGATCCCCTGAAAGGTTTTTTGGCGGAAACAGGTGGGTTTTTATCATCAGAAACAGAATTAGCCGTCCTCGTCTGAACAACTTCTTTTTAAAAAAATCCCTAAGGCGCGCGGTCACAATTTCAGCAAAAATCTGGAGTTTTGAAATTCACTCAAAAATGGTGCCAAATTGTTGCAAAGGATCCCCTGAAAGGTTTTTCGGTGGAAAGAGATGGGTTTTAATCATCAAAAAGAGAATTAGCCTTCGACGTCTGAGCAACTTTTTAAAAAAAAAATCCCTAAGCCGCGCGGTCAGAATTTCAGCAAAAATCTGGCGTTTTGGAATTCACTCAAAAATGGTGCCAAACTGTTGCAAACGATCCCCTGAAAGCTTTTTTGGCGGAAACAGATGGGTTTTTATAATCAGAAACAGAATTAGCCATCGACGTCTGAACAACTTTTTTTTGAAAAAATCCCTAAGCCGCGCGGTCAGAATTTCAGCAAAAATCTGACATTCTGGAATTCACTCAAAAATGGTGACAAACTCTTGTAAATGATCCTCTGAAAGGTTTTTCGGTGGAAACAGATGGGTTTTTATCATCGGAAACAGAATTAGCCCTCGACGTCTGAACACCTTTTTAAAAAAAAAATCCCTAAGCCGCGCGGTCAGAATTTCAGCAAAAATCTGACATTCTGGAATTCACTCAAAAATGGTGCCAAACTGTTGCAAACGATCCCCTGAAAGGTTTTTTGGTGGAAACAGATGGGTTTTTATCATCAGAAACAGAATTAGCCGTCCTCGTCTGAACACCTTTTTTTGAAAAAATCCCTAAACCGCGCGGTCACAATTTCAGCAAAAATCTGGCGTTTTGGAATTCACTCAAAAATGGTGCCAAACTGTTGCAAACGATCCCCTGAAAGGTTTTTTGGTGGAAACAGATGGGTTTTTATCATCAGAAACAGAATTAGCCGTCGACGTCTGAACAAATTTTTTTTGAAAAAATCCCTAAGCCGCGCGGTCAGAATTTCAGCAAAAATCTGACATTCTGGAATTCACTCAAAAATGGTGCCAAACTGTTGAAAACGATCCCCTGAAAGGTTTTTTGGCGGAAAAAGGTGGGTTTTTATCATCAGAAACAGAATTAGCCGTCGACGTATGAACAACTTTTTTTTGAAAAAATCCCTAAGCCGCGCGGTCAGAATTTCAGCAAAAATCTGGTGTTTTGGAATTCACTCAAAAATGGTGCCAAACTGTTGCAAACGATCCCCTGAATGTTTTTTCGGTGGAAACAGATGGGTTTTTATCATCAGAAACAGAATTAGCCGTCCTCGTCTGAACAACTTTTTTTAAAAAAAATCCCTAAGCCGCGCGGTCAGAATTTCAGCAAAAATCTGACATTCTGGAATTCCCTCAAAAATGGTGCCAAACTGTTGCAAACGATCCCCTGAAAGGTTTTTCGGTGGAAACAGGCGGGTTTATCATCAGAAACAGAATTAGCCGTCAACGTCTGAAACACTTTTTTTGAAAAAATCCCTAAGCCGCGCGGTCACAATTTCAGCAAAAATCTGGCGTTTTGGAATTCACTCAAAAATGGTGCCAAACTGTTGCAAAGGATCCCCTGAAAGGTTTTTCGGTGGAAAGAGATGGGTTTTTAACATCAGAAAGAGAATTAGCCGTCGACGTCTGAACACCTTTTTTTTAAAAAAATCTCTAAGCCGCGCAGTCAGAATTTCATCAAAAATCTGACATTCTGGAATTCACTCAAAAATGGTGCCAAACTGTTGCAAACGATCCCCTGAAAGGTTTTTTGGCGGAAAAAGGTGGGTTTTTGTCACCGGAAACAGAATTAGCCGTCAACGTCTGAACACCTTTTTTAAAAAAAATCCCTAAACCGCGCGGTCACAATTTCAGCAAAAATCTGGCGTTTTGGAATTCACTCAAAAATGGTGACAAACTCTTGTAAATGATCCTCTGAAAGGTTTTTCGGTGGAAACAGATGGGTTTTTATCATCGGAAACAGAATTAGCCCTCGACGTCTGAACACCTTTTTTTAAAAAAAATCCCTAAGCCGCGCGGTCAGAATTTCAGCAAAAATCTGACATTCTGGAATTCACTCAAAAATGGTGCCAAACTGTTGCAAACGATCCCCTGAAAGGTTTTTTGGTGGAAACAGATGGGTTTTTATCATCAGAAACAGAATTAGCCGTCCTCGTCTGAACACCTTTTTTTGAAAAAATCCCTAAACCGCGCGGTCACAATTTCAGCAAAAATCTGGCGTTTTGGAATTCACTCAAAAATGGTGCCAAACTGTTGCAAACGATCCCCTGAAAGGTTTTTTGGTGGAAACAGATGGGTTTTTATCATCAGAAACAGAATTAGCCGTCGACGTCTGAACAAATTTTTTTTGAAAAAATCCCTAAGCCGCGCGGTCAGAATTTCAGCAAAAATCTGGCGTTTTGGAATTCACTCAAAAATGGTGCCAAACTGTTGCAAACGATCCCCTGAAAGGTTTTTTGGCGGAAACAGGTGGGTTTTTATCATCAGAAACAGAATTAGCCGTCGACGTATGAACAACTTTTTTTTGAAAAAATCCCTAAGCCGCGCGGTCAGAATTTCAGCAAAAATCTGGTGTTTTGGAATTCACTCAAAAATGGTGCCAAACTGTTGCAAACGATCCCCTGAATGTTTTTTCGGTGGAAACAGATGGGTTTTTATCATCAGAAACAGAATTAGCCGTCCTCGTCTGAACAAGTTCTTTTTAAAAAAATCCCTAAGGCGCGCGGTCACAATTTCAGCAAAAATCTGGAGTTTTGGAATTCACTAAAAAATGGTGCCAAATTGTTGCAAAGGATCCCCTGAAAGGTTTTTCGGTGGAAAGAGATGGGTTTTAATCATCAAAAAGAGAATTAGCCTTCGACGTCTGAGCAACTTTTTTAAAAAAAAATCCCTAAGCCGCGCGGTCAGAATTTCAGCAAAAATCTGACATTCTGGAATTCACTCAAAAATGGTGCCAAACTGTTGCAAACGATCCCCTGAAAGGTTTTTTGGCAGAAAAAGGTGGGTTTTTGTCACCGGAAACAGAATTAGCCGTCAACGTCTGAACACCTTTTTTTAAAAAAATCCCTAAACCGCGCGGTCACAATTTCAGCAAAAATCTGGCGTTTTGGAATTCACTCAAAAATGGTGACAAACTCTTGTAAATGATCCTCTGAAAGGTTTTTCGGTGGAAACAGATGGGTTTTTATCATCGGAAACAGAATTAGCCCTCGACGTCTGAACACCTTTTTTTAAAAAAAATCCCTAAGCCGCGCGGTCAGAATTTCAGCAAAAATCTGACATTCTGGAATTCACTCAAAAATGGTGCCAAACTGTTGCAAACGATCCCCTGAAAGGTTTTTTGGTGGAAACAGATGGGTTTTTATCATCAGAAACAGAATTAGCCGTCCTCGTCTGAACACCTTTTTTTGAAAAAATCCCTAAACCGCGCGGTCACAATTTCAGCAAAAATCTGGCGTTTTGGAATTCACTCAAAAATGGTGCCAAACTGTTGCAAACGATCCCCTGAAAGGTTTTTTGGTGGAAACAGATGGGTTTTTATCATCAGAAACAGAATTAGCCGTCGACGTCTGAACAAATTTTTTTTGAAAAAATCCCTAAGCCGCGCGGTCAGAATTTCAGCAAAAATCTGGCGTTTTGGAATTCACTCAAAAATGGTGCCAAACTGTTGCAAACGATCCCCTGAAAGGTTTTTTGGCGGAAACAGGTGGGTTTTTATCATCAGAAACAGAATTAGCCGTCGACGTATGAACAACTTTTTTTTGAAAAAATCCCTAAGCCGCGCGGTCAGAATTTCAGCAAAAATCTGGTGTTTTGGAATTCACTCAAAAATGGTGCCAAACTGTTGCAAACGATCCCCTGAATGTTTTTTCGGTGGAAACAGATGGGTTTTTATCATCAGAAACAGAATTAGCCGTCCTCGTCTGAACAACTTCTTTTTAAAAAAATCCCTAAGGCGCGCGGTCACAATTTCAGCAAAAATCTGGAGTTTTGGAATTCACTCAAAAATGGTGCCAAATTGTTGCAAAGGATCCCCTGAAAGGTTTTTCGGTGGAAAGAGATGGGTTTTAATCATCAAAAAGAGAATTAGCCTTCGACGTCTGAGCAACTTTTTTAAAAAAAAATCCCTAAGCCGCGCGGTCAGAATTTCAGCAAAAATCTGACATTCTGGAATTCACTCAAAAATGGTGCCAAACTGTTGCAAACGATCCCCTGAAAGGTTTTTTGGCGGAAAAAGGTGGGTTTTTGTCACCGGAAACAGAATTAGCCGTCAACGTCTGAACACCTTTTTTTAAAAAAATCCCTAAACCGCGCGGTCACAATTTCAGCAAAAATCTGGCGTTTTGGAATTCACTCAAAAATGGTGACAAACTCTTGTAAATGATCCTCTGAAAGGTTTTTCGGTGGAAACAGATGGGCTTTTATCATCGGAAACAGAATTAGCCCTCGACGTCTGAACACCTTTTTTAAAAAAAAAATCCCTAAGCCGCGCGGTCAGAATTTCAGCAAAAATCTGACATTCTGGAATTCACTCAAAAATGGTGCCAAACTGTTGCAAACGATCCCCTGAAAGGTTTTTTGGTGGAAACAGATGGGTTTTTATCATCAGAAACAGAATTAGCCGTCCTCGTCTGAACACCTTTTTTTGAAAAAATCCCTAAACCGCGCGGTCACAATTTCAGCAAAAATCTGGCGTATTGGAATTCACTCAAAAATGGTGCCAAACTGTTGCAAACGATCCCCTGAAAGGTTTTTTGGTGGAAACAGATGGGTTTTTATCATCAGAAACAGAATTAGCCGTCGACGTCTGAACAAATTTTTTTTGAAAAAATCCCTAAGCCGCGCGGTCAGAATTTCAGCAAAAATCTGGCGTTTTGGAATTCACTCAAAAATGGTGCCAAACTGTTGCAAACGATCCCCTGAAAGGTTTTTTGGCGGAAACAGGTGGGTTTTTATCATCAGAAACAGAATTAGCCGTCGACGTATGAACAACTTTTTTTTGAAAAAATCCCTAAGCCGCGCGGTCAGAATTTCAGCAAAAATCTGGTGTTTTGGAATTCACTCAAAAATGGTGCCAAACTGTTGCAAACGATCCCCTGAATGTTTTTTCGGTGGAAACAGATGGGTTTTTATCATCAGAAACAGAATTAGCCGTCCTCGTCTGAACAACTTCTTTTTAAAAAAATCCCTAAGGCGCGCGGTCACAATTTCAGCAAAAATCTGGAGTTTTGGAATTCACTCAAAAATGGTGCCAAATTGTTGCAAAGGATCCCCTGAAAGGTTTTTCGGTGGAAAGAGATGGGTTTTTATCATCAAAAAGAGAATTAGCCTTCGACTTCTGAGCAACTTTTTTTAAAAAAAATCCCTAAGCCGCGCGGTCACAATTTCAGCAGAAATCTGGCGTTTTGGAATTCACTCAAAAATGGTGCCAAACTGTTGCAAACGATCCCCTGAAAGGTTTTTTGGCGGAAACAGATGGGTTTTTATAATCAGAAACAGAATTAGCCATCGACGTCTGAACAACTTTTTTTTGAAAAAATCCCTAAGCCGCGCGGTCACAATTTCAGCAAAAATCTGGCGTTTTGGAATTCACTCAAAAATGGTGCCAAACTGTTGCAAACGATCCCCTGAAAGGTTTTTTGGCGGAAACAGGTGGGTTTTTATCATCAGAAACAGAATTAGCCGTCGAAGTATGAACAACTTTTTTTTGAAAAAATCCCTAAGCCGCGCGGTCAGAATTTCAGCAAAAATCTCTTGTTTTGGAATTCACTCAAAAATGGTGCCAAACTGTTGCAAACGATCCCCTGAAAGGTTTTTTGGCGGAAACAGGTGGGTTTTTATCATCAGAAACAGAATTAGCCGTCCTCGTCTGAACAACTTCTTTTTAAAAAAATCCCTAAGGCGCGCGGTCACAATTTCAGCAAAAATCTGGAGTTTTGGAATTCACTCAAAAATGGTGCCAAATTGTTGCAAAGGATCCCCTGAAAGGTTTTTCGGTGTAAAGAGATGGGTTTTAATCATCAAAAAGAGAATTAGCCTTCGACGTCTGAGCAACTTTTTAAAAAAAAAATCCCTAAGCCGCGCGGTCAGAATTTCAGCAAAAATCTGGCGTTTTGGAATTCACTCAAAAATGGTGCCAAACTGTTGCAAACGATCCCCTGAAAGGTTTTTTGGCGGAAACAGATGGGTTTTTATAATCAGAAACAGAATTAGCCATCGACGTCTGAACAACTTTTTTTTGAAAAAATCCCTAAGCCGCGCGGTCACAATTTCAGCAAAAATCTGGCGTTTTGGAATTCACTCAAAAATGGTGACAAACTCTTGTAAATGATCCTCTGAAAGGTTTTTCGGTGGAAACAGATGGGTTTTTATCATCGGAAACAGAATTAGCCCTCGACGTCTGAACACCTTTTTAAAAAAAAAATCCCTAAGCCGCGCGGTCAGAATTTCAGCAAAAATCTGACATTCTGGAATTCACTCAAAAATGGTGCCAAACTGTTGCAAACGATCCCCTGAAAGGTTTTTTGGTGGAAACAGATGGGTTTTTATCATCAGAAACAGAATTAGCCGTCCTCGTCTGAACACCTTTTTTTGAAAAAATCCCTAAACCGCGCGGTCACAATTTCAGCAAAAATCTGGCGTTTTGGAATTCACTCAAAAATGGTGCCAAACTGTTGCAAACGATCCCCTGAAAGGTTTTTTTGGTGGAAACAGATGGGTTTTTATCATCAGAAACAGAATTAGCCGTCGACGTCTGAACAAATTTTTTTTGAAAAAATCCCTAAGCCGCGCGGTCAGAATTTCAGCAAAAATCTGGCGTTTTGGAATTCACTCAAAAATGGTGCCAAACTGTTGCAAACGATCCCCTGAAAGGTTTTTTGGCGGAAACAGGTAGGTTTTTATCATCAGAAACAGAATTAGCCGTCGACGTATGAACAACTTTTTTTTGAAAAAATCCCTAAGCCGCGCGGTCAGAATTTCAGCAAAAATCTGGTGTTTTGGAATTCACTCAAAAATGGTGCCAAACTGTTGCAAACGATCCCCTGAATGTTTTTTCGGTGGAAACAGATGGGTTTTTATCATCAGAAACAGAATTAGCCGTCCTCGTCTGAACAAGTTCTTTTTAAAAAAATCCCTAAGGCGCGCGGTCACAATTTCAGCAAAAATCTGGAGTTTTGGAATTCACTCAAAAATGGTGCCAAATTGTTGCAAAGGATCCCCTGAAAGGTTTTTCGGTGGAAAGAGATGGGTTTTAATCATCAAAAAGAGAATTAGCCTTCGACGTCTGAGCAACTTTTTTTAAAAAAAATCCCTTAGCCGCGCGGTCAGAATTTCAGCAAAAATCTGACATTCTGGAATTCACTCAAAAATGGTGCCAAACTGTTGCAAACGATCCCCTGAAAGGTTTTTTGGTGGAAACAGATGGGTTTTTATAATCAGAAACAGAATTAGCCATCGACGTCTGAACAACTTTTTTCTTGAAAAAATCCCTAAGCCGCGCGGTCACAATTTCAGCAAAAATCTGGCGTTTTGGAATTCACTCAAAAATGGTGACAAACTGTTGCAAACGATCCCCTGAAAGGTTTTTTGGCGGAAACAGGTGGGTTTTTATCATCAGAAACAGAATTAGCCGTCGACGTCTGAACAACTTTTTTTAAAAAAATCCCTAAGCCGCGCGGTCAGAATTTCAGCAAAAATCTGACATTCTGGAATTCCCTCAAAAATGGTGCCAAACTGTTGCAAACGATCCCCTGAAAGGTTTTTTGGCAGAAACAGGTGGGTTTTTATCATCAGAAACAGAATAAGCCGTCGACGTCTGAACAACTTTTTTTTGAAAAAATCCCTAAGCCGCACGGTCAGAATTTCAGCAAAAATCTGACATTCTGGAATTCACTCAAAAATGGTGCCAAACTGTTGCAAAAGATCCTCTGAAAGGTTTTTTGGCGGAAACAGATGGGTTTTTATCATCAGAAACAGAATTAGCCATCGACGTCTGAACACCTTTTTTAAAAAAAAATCCCTAAGCCGCGCGGTCAGAATTTCAGCAAAAATCTCTTGTTTTGGAATTCACTCAAAAATGGTGCCAAACTGTTGCAAACGATCCCCTGAAAGGTTTTTTGGCGGAAACAGGTGGGTTTTTATCATCAGAAACAGAATTAGCCGTCCTCGTCTGAACAACTTCTTTTTAAAAAAATCCCTAAGGCGCGCGGTCACAATTTCAGCAAAAATCTGGAGTTTTGGAATTCACTCAAAAATGGTGCCAAATTGTTGCAAAGGATCCCCTGAAAGGTTTTTCGGTGGAAAGAGATGGGTTTTAATCATCAAAAAGAGAATTAGCCTTCGACGTCTGAGCATCTTTTTTTAAAAAAAATCCCTAAGCCGCGCGGTCAGAATTTCAGCAAAAATCTGGCGTTTTGGAATTCACTCAAAAATGGTGCCAAACTGTTGCAAACGATCCCCTGAAAGGTTTTTTGGCGGAAACAGATGGGTTTTTATAATCAGAAACAGAATTAGCCATCGACGTCTGAACAACTTTTTTTTGAAAAAATCCCTAAGCCGCGCGGTCACAATTTCAGCAAAAATCTGGCGTTTTGGAATTCACTCAAAAATGGTGACAAACTCTTGTAAATGATCCTCTGGAATTTTTTTCGGTGGAAACAGATGGGTTTTTATCATCGGAAACAGAATTAGCCCTCGACGTCTGAACACCTTTTTAAAAAAAAAATCCCTAAGCCGCGCGGTCAGAATTTCAGCAAAAATCTGACATTCTGGAATTCACTCAAAAATGGTGCCAAACTGTTGCAAACGATCCCCTGAAAGGTTTTTTGGTGGAAACAGATGGGTTTTTATCATCAGAAACAGAATTAGCCGTCCTCGTCTGAACACCTTTTTTTGAAAAAATCCCTAAACCGCGCGGTCACAATTTCAGCAAAAATCTGGCGTTTTGGAATTCACTCAAAAATGGTGCCAAACTGTTGCAAACGATCCCCTGAAAGGTTTTTTGGTGGAAACAGATGGGTTTTTATCATCAGAAACAGAATTAGCCGTCGACGTCTGAACAAATTTTTTTTTGAAAAAATCCCTAAGCCGCGCGGTCAGAATTTCAGCAAAAATCTGGCGTTTTGGAATTCACTCAAAAATGGTGCCAAACTGTTGCAAACGATCCCCTGAAAGGTTTTTTGGCGGAAACAGGTAGGTTTTTATCATCAGAAACAGAATTAGCCGTCGACGTATGAACAACTTTTTTTTGAAAAAATCCCTAAGCCGCGCGGTCAGAATTTCAGCAAAAATCTGGTGTTTTGGAATTCACTCAAAAATGGTGCCAAACTGTTGCAAACGATCCCCTGAATGTTTTTTCGGTGGAAACAGATGGGTTTTTATCATCAGAAACAGAATTAGCCGTCCTCGTCTGAACAAGTTCTTTTTAAAAAAATCCCTAAGGCGCGCGGTCACAATTTCAGCAAAAATCTGGAGTTTTGGAATTCACTCAAAAATGGTGCCAAATTGTTGCAAAGGATCCCCTGAAAGGTTTTTCGGTGGAAAGAGATGGGTTTTAATCATCAAAAAGAGAATTAGCCTTCGACGTCTGAGCAACTTTTTTTAAAAAAAATCCCTAAGCCGCGCGGTCAGAATTTCAGCAAAAATCTGACATTCTGGAATTCACTCAAAAATGGTGCCAAACTGTTGCAAACGATCCCCTGAAAGGTTTTTTGGTGGAAACAGATGCGTTTTTATAATCAGAAACAGAATTAGCCATCGACGTCTGAACAACTTTTTTTTGAAAAAAATCCCTAAGCCGCGCGGTCACAATTTCAGCAAAAATCTGGCGTTTTGGAATTCACTCAAAAATGGTGACAAACTGTTGCAAACGATCCCCTGAAAGGTTTTTTGGCGGAAACAGGTGGGTTTTTATCATCAGAAACAGAATTAGCCGTCGACGTCTGAACAACTTTTTTTAAAAAAAATCCCTAAGCCGCGCGGTCAGAATTTCAGCAAAAATCTGACATTCTGGAATTCCCTCAAAAATGGTGCCAAACTGTTGCAAACGATCCCCTGAAAGGTTTTTTGGCAGAAACAGGTGGGTTTTTATCATCAGAAACAGAATAAGCCGTCGACGTCTGAACAACTTTTTTTTGAAAAAATCCCTAAGCCGCACGGTCAGAATTTCAGCAAAAATCTGACATTCTGGAATTCACTCAAAAATGGTGCCAAACTGTTGCAAAAGATCCTCTGAAAGGTTTTTTGGCGGAAACAGATGGGTTTTTATCATCAGAAACAGAATTAGCCATCGACGTCTGAACACCTTTTTTAAAAAAAAATCCCTAAGCCGCGCGGTCAGAATTTCAGCAAAAATCTCTTGTTTTGGAATTCACTCAAAAATGGTGCCAAACTGTTGCAAACGATCCCCTGAAAGGTTTTTTGGCGGAAACAGGTGGGTTTTTATCATCAGAAACAGAATTAGCCGTCCTCGTCTGAACAACTTCTTCTTAAAAAAATCCCTAAGGCGCGCGGTCACAATTTCAGCAAAAATCTGGAGTTTTGGAATTCACTCAAAAATGGTGCCAAATTGTTGCAAAGGATCCCCTGAAAGGTTTTTCGGTGGAAAGAGATGGGTTTTAATCATCAAAAAGAGAATTAGCCTTCGACGTCTGAGCATCTTTTTTAAAAAAAATCCCTAAGCCGCGCGGTCAGAATTTCAGCAAAAATCTGGCGTTTTGGAATTCACTCAAAAATGGTGCCAAACTGTTGCAAACGATCCCCTGAAAGGTTTTTTGGCGGAAACAGATGGGTTTTTATAATCAGAAACAGAATTAGCCATCGACGTCTGAACAACTTTTTTTTTGAAAAAATCCCTAAGCCGCGCGGTCACAATTTCAGCAAAAATCTGGCGTTTTGGAATTCACTCAAAAATGGTGACAAACTCTTGTAATGATCCTCTGGAATTTTTTTCGGTGGAAACAGATGGGTTTTTATCATCGGAAACAGAATTAGCCCTCGACGTCTGAACACCTTTTTAAAAAAAAAAATCCCTAAGCCGCGCGGTCAGAATTTCAGCAAAAATCTGACATTCTGGAATTCACTCAAAAATGGTGCCAAACTGTTGCAAACGATCCCCTGAAAGGTTTTTTGGTGGAAACAGATGGGTTTTTATCATCAGAAACAGAATTAGCCGTCCTCGTCTGAACACCTTTTTTTGAAAAAATCCCTAAACCGCGCGGTCACAATTTCAGCAAAAATCTGGCGTTTTGGAATTCACTCAAAAATGGTGCCAAACTGTTGCAAACGATCCCCTGAAAGGTTTTTTGGTGGAAACAGATGGGTTTTTATCATCAGAAACAGAATTAGCCGTCGACGTCTGAACAAATTTTTTTTGAAAAAATCCCTAAGCCGCGCGGTCAGAATTTCAGCAAAAATCTGGCGTTTTGGAATTCACTCAAAAATGGTGCCAAACTGTTGCAAACGATCCCCTGAAAGGTTTTTTGGCGGAAACAGGTAGGTTTTTATCATCAGAAACAGAATTAGCCGTCGACGTATGAACAACTTTTTTTTGAAAAAATCCCTAAGCCGCGCGGTCAGAATTTCAGCAAAAATCTGGTGTTTTGGAATTCACTCAAAAATGGTGCCAAACTGTTGCAAACGATCCCCTGAATGTTTTTTCGGTGGAAACAGATGGGTTTTTATCATCAGAAACAGAATTAGCCGTCCTCGTCTGAACAAGTTCTTTTTAAAAAAATCCCTAAGGCGCGCGGTCACAATTTCAGCAAAAATCTGGAGTTTTGGAATTCACTCAAAAATAGTGCCAAATTGTTGCAAAGGATCCCCTGAAAGGTTTTTCGGTGGAAAGAGATGGGTTTTAATCATCAAAAAGAGAATTAGCCTTCGACGTCTGAGCAACTTTTTTTAAAAAAAATCCCTAAGCCGCGCGGTCAGAATTTCAGCAAAAATCTGACATTCTGGAATTCACTCAAAAATGGTGCCAAACTGTTGCAAACGATCCCCTGAAAGGTTTTTTGGTGGAAACAGATGCGTTTTTATAATCAGAAACAGAATTAGCCATCGACGTCTGAACAACTTTTTTTTGAAAAAATCCCTAAGCCGCGCGGTCACAATTTCAGCAAAAATCTGGCGTTTTGGAATTCACTCAAAAATGGTGACAAACTGTTGCAAACGATCCCCTGAAAGGTTTTTTGGCGGAAACAGGTGGGTTTTTATCATCAGAAACAGAATTAGCCGTCGACGTCTGAACAACTTTTTTTAAAAAAATCCCTAAGCCGCGCGGTCAGAATTTCAGCAAAAATCTGACATTCTGGAATTCCCTCAAAAATGGTGCCAAACTGTTGCAAACGATCCCCTGAAAGGTTTTTTGGCAGAAACAGGTGGGTTTTTATCATCAGAAACAGAATAAGCCGTCGACGTCTGAACAACTTTTTTTTGAAAAAATCCCTAAGCCGCACGGTCAGAATTTCAGCAAAAATCTGACATTCTAGAATTCACTCAAAAATGGTGCCAAACTGTTGCAAACGATCCCCTGAAAGGTTTTTCGGTGGAAACAGGCGGGTTTATCATCAGAAACAGAATTAGCCGTCAACGTCTGAAACACTTTTTTGAAAAAATCCCTAAGCCGCGCGGTCACAATTTCAGCAAAAATCTGGCGTTTTGGAATTCACTCAAAAATGGTGCCAAACTGTTGCAAATGATCCCCTGAAAGGTTTTTTGGTGGAAACAGATGGGTTTTTATCATCAGAATCAGAATTAGCCCTCGACGTCTGAACAACTTTTTTTTGAAAAAATCCCTAAGCCGCGCGGTCAGAATTTCAGCAAAAATCTGACATTCTGGAATTCACTCAAAAATGGTGCCAAACTGTTGCAAAAGATCCTCTGAAAGGTTTTTTGGCGGAAACAGATGGGTTTTTATCATCAGAAACAGAATTAGCCATCGACGTCTGAACAGCTTTTTTTAAAAAAAATCCCTAAGCCGCGCGGTCAGAATTTCAGCAAAAATCTGACATTCTGGAATTCACTCAAAAATGGTGCCAAACTGTTGCAAACGATCCCCTGAAAGGTTTTTTGGCGGAAAAAGGTGGGTTTTTGTCACCGGAAACAGAATTAGCCGTCAACGTCTGAACACCTTTTTAAAAAAAAATCCCTAAACCGCGCGATCACAATTTCAGCAAAAATCTGGCGTTTTGGAATTCACTCAAAAATGGTGACAAACTCTTGTAAATGATCCTCTGAAAGGTTTTTCGGTGGAAACAGATGGGTTTTTATCATCAGAAACAGAATTAGCCGTCCTCGTCTGAACACCTTTTTTTAAAAAAATCCCTAAACCGCGCGGTCACAATTTCAGCAAAAATCTGACATTCTGGAATTCACTCAAAAATGGTGCCAAACTGTTGCAAACGATCCCCTGAAAGGTTTTTTGGTGGAAACAGATGGGTTTTTATCATCAGAAACAGAATTAGCCGTCGACGTCTGAACAAATTTTTTTTGAAAAAATCCCTAAGCCGCGCGGTCAGAATTTCAGCAAAAATCTGGCGTTTTGGAATTCACTCAAAAATGGTGCCAAACTGTTGCAAACGATCCCCTGAAAGGTTTTTTGGCGGAAACAGGTGGGTTTTTATCATCAGAAACAGAATTAGCCGTCGACGTATGAACAACTTTTTTTTGAAAAAATCCCTAAGCCGCGCGGTCAGAATTTCAGCAAAAATCTGGTGTTTTGGAATTCACTCAAAAATGGTGCCAAACTGTTGCAAACGATCCCCTGAATGTTTTTTCGGTGGAAACAGATGGGTTTTTATCATCAGAAACAGAATTAGCCGTCCTCGTCTGAACAACTTCTTTTTAAAAAAATCCCTAAGGCGCGCGGTCACAATTTCAGCAAAAATCTGGAGTTTTGGTATTCACTCAAAAATGGTGCCAAATTGTTGCAAAGGATCCCCTGAAAGGTTTTTCGGTGGAAAGAGATGGGTTTTAATCATCAAAAAGAGAATTAGCCTTCGAAGTCTGAACACCTTTTTAAAAAAAAAATCCCGAAGCCGCGCGGTCAGAATTTCAGCAAAAATCTGACATTCTGGAATTCACTCAAAAATGGTGCCAAACTGTTGCAAACGATCCCCTGAAAGGTTTTTTGGCGGAAAAAGGTGGGTTTTTGTCTCCGGAAACAGAATTAGCCGTCAACGTCTGAACACCTTTTTTAAAAAAAATCCCTAAACCGCGCGGTCACAATTTCAGCAAAAATCTGGCGTTTTGGAATTCACTCAAAAATGGTGCCAAACTGTTGCAAACGATCCCCTGAAAGGTTTTTTGGTTGCAACAGATGGGTTTTTATCATCAGAAACAGAATTAGCCGTCGACGTCTGAACAAATTTTTTTTGAAAAAATCCCTAAGCCGCGCGGTCAGAATTTCAGCAAAAATCTGGTGTTTTGGAATTCACTCAAAAATGGTGCCAAACTGTTGCAAACGATCCCCTGAAAGGTTTTTTGGCGGAAACAGGTGGGTTTTTATCATCAGAAACAGAATTAGCCGTCGACGTCTGAACAACTTTTTTTTGAAAAAATCCTTAAGCCGCGCGGTCAGAATTTCAGCAAAAATCTGGTGTTTTGGAATTCACTCAAAAATGGTGCCAAACTGTTGCAAACGATCCCCTGAAAGGTTTTTTGGCGGAAACAGGTGGGTTTTTATCATCAGAAACAGAATTAGCCGTCGACGTATGAACAACTTTTTTTTGAAAAAATCCCTAAGCCGCGCGGTCAGAATTTCAGCAAAAATCTGGTGTTTTGGAATTCACTCAAAAATGGTGCCAAACTGTTGCAAATGATCCCCCGAAAGGTTTTATGGTGGAAACAGGTGGGTTTTTATCATCAGAAACAGAATTAGCCGTCCTCGTCTGAACAACTTCTTTTTAAAAAAATCCCTAAGGCGCGCGGTCACAATTTCAGCAAAAATCTGGAGTTTTGGAATTCACTCAAAAATGGTGCCAAATTGTTGCAAAGGATCCCCTGAAAGGTTTTTCGGTAGAAAGAGATGGGTTTTAATCATCAAAAAGAGAATTAGCCTTCGACGTCTGAGCAACTTTTTTTTAAAAAAATCCCTAAGCCGCGCGGTCAGAATTTCAGCAAAAATCTGGCGTTTTGGAATTCACTCAAAAATGGTGCCAAACTGTTGCAAACGATCCCCTGAAAGGTTTTTTGGCGGAAACAGATGGGTTTTTATAATCAGAAACAGAATTAGCCATCGACGTCTGAACAACTTTTTTTTGAAAAAATCCCTAAGCCGCGCGGTCACAATTTCAGCAAAAATCTGGCGTTTTGGAATTCACTCAAAAATGGTGACAAACTGTTGCAAATGATCCCCCGAAAGGTTTTATGGTGGAAACAGATGGGTTTTTATCATCAGAAACAGAATTAGCCCTCGACGTCTGAACAACTTTTTTTTGAAAAAATCCCTAAGCCGCGCGGTCAGAATTTCAGCAAAAATCTGACATTCTGGAATTCACTCAAAAATGGTGCCAAACTGTTGCAAAAGATCCTCTGACAGGTTTTTTGGCGGAAACAGATGGGTTTTTATCATCAGAAACAGAATTAGCCATCGACGTCTGAACACCTTTTAAAAAAAAAAATCCCTAAGCCGCGCGGTCACAATTTCAGCAAAAATCTGGCGTTTTGGAATTCACTCAAAAATGGTGCCAAACTGTTGCAAACGATCCCCTGAAAGGTTTTTTGGCGGAAACAGGTGGGTTTTTATCATCAGAAACAGAATTAGCCGTCGACGTATGAACAACTTTTTTTTGAAAAAATCCCTAAGCCGCGCGGTCAGAATTTCAGCAAAAATCTGGTGTTTTGGAATTCACTCAAAAATGGTGCCAAACTGTTGCAAATGATCCCCCGAAAGGTTTTATGGTGGAAACAGGTGGGTTTTTATCATCAGAAACAGAATTAGCCGTCCTCGTCTGAACAACTTCTTTTTAAAAAAATCCCTAAGGCGCGCGGTCACAATTTCAGCAAAAATCTGGAGTATTGGAATTCACTCAAAAATGGTGCCAAATTGTTGCAAAGGATCCCCTGAAAGGTTTTTCGGTAGAAAGAGATGGGTTTTAATCATCAAAAAGAGAATTAGCCTTCGACGTCTGAGCAACTTTTTTTAAAAAAAATCCCTAAGCCGCGCGGTCAGAATTTCAGCAAAAATCTGGCGTTTTGGAATTCACTCAAAAATGGTGCCAAACTGTTGCAAACGATCCCCTGAAAGGTTTTTTGGCGGAAACAGATGGGTTTTTATAATCAGAAACAGAATTAGCCATCGACGTCTGAACAACTTTTTTTTTAAAAAATCCCTAAGCCGCGCGGTCACAATTTCAGCAAAAATCTGGTGTTTTGGAATTCACTCAAAAATGGTGCCAAACTGTTGCAAATGATCCCCCGAAAGGTTTTATGGTGGAAACAGGTGGGTTTTTATCATCAGAAACAGAATTAGCCGTCCTCGTCTGAACAACTTCTTTTTAAAAAAATCCCGAAGGCGCGCGGTCAGAATTTCAGCAAAAATCTGGCGTTTTGGAATTCACTCAAAAATGGTGCCAAATTGTTGCAAAGGATCCCCTGAAAGGTTTTTCGGTGGAAAGAGATGGGTTTTAATCATCAAAAAGAGAATTAGCCTTCGACGTCTGAGCAACTTTTTTTAAAAAAAATCCCTAAGCCGCGCGGTCAGAATTTCAGCAAAAATCTGGCGTTTTGGAATTCACTCAAAAATGGTGCCAAACTGTTGCAAACGATCCCCTGAAAGGTTTTTTGGCGGAAACAGATGGGTTTTTATAATCAGAAACAGAATTAGCCATCGACGTCTGAACAACTTTTTTTTGAAAAAATCCCTAAGCCGCGCGGTCACAATTTCAGCAAAAATCTGGCGTTTTGGAATTCACTCAAAAATGGTGACAAACTGTTGCAAATGATCCCCCGAAAGGTTTTATGGTGGAAACAGATGGGTTTTTATCATCAGAAACAGAATTAGCCCTCGACGTCTGAACAACTTTTTTTTGAAAAAATCCCTAAGCCGCGCGGTCAGAATTTCAGCAAAGATCTGACATTCTGGAATTCACTCAAAAATGGTGCCAAACTGTTGCAAAAGATCCTCTGACAGGTTTTTTGGCGGAAACAGATGGGTTTTTATCATCAGAAACAGAATTAGCCATCGAAGTCTGAACACCTTTTTAAAAAAAAAATCCCTAAGCCGCGCGGTCACAATTTCAGCAAAAATCTGGCGTTTTGGAATTCACTCAAAAATGGTGCCAAACTGTTGCAAACGATCCCCTGAAAGGTTTTTTGGCAGAAACAGGTGGGTTTTTATCATCAGAAACAGAATTAGCCGTCGACGTCTGAACAACTTTTTTTTGAAAAAATCCCTAAGCCGCGCGTTCAGAATTTCAGCAAAAATCTGGTGTTTTGGAATTCACTCAAAAATGGTGCCAAACTGTTGCAAACGATCCCCTGAAAGGTTTTTTGGCGGAAACAGGTGGGTTTTTATCATCAGAAACAGAATTAGCCGTGGACGTCTGAACAACTTTTTTCTGAAAAAATCCCTAAGCCGCGCGGTCAGAATTTCAGCAAAAATCTGGTGTTTTGGAATTCACTCAAAAATGGTGCCAAACTGTTGCAAACGATCCCCTGAATGTTTTTTCGGTGGAAACAGATGGGTTTTTATCATCAGAAACAGAATTAGCCGTCCTCGTCTGAACAACTTCTTTTTAAAAAAATCCCTAAGGCGCGCGGTCACAATTTCAGCAAAAATCTGGAGTTTTGGAATTCACTCAAAAATGGTGCCAAATTGTTGCAAAGGATCCCCTGAAAGGTTTTTCGGTGGAAAGAGATGGGTTTTTATAATCAGAAACAGAATTAGCCATCGACGTCTGAACAACTTTTTTTTGAAAAAATCCCTAAGCCGCGCGGTCACAATTTCAGCAAAAATCTGACATTCTGGAATTCACTCAAAAATGGTGCCAAACTGTTGCAAAAGATCCCCTGAAAGGTTTTTTGGCGGAAACAGGTGGGTTTTTATCATCAGAAACAGAACTAGCCGTCGACGTATGAACAACTTTTTTTTGAAAAAATCCCTAAGCCGCGCGGTCAGAATTTCAGCAAAAATCTGGTGTTTTGGAATTCACTCAAAAATGGTGCCAAACTGTTGCAAATGATCCCCCGAAAGGTTTTATGGTGGAAACAGGTGGGTTTTTATCATCAGAAACAGAATTAGCCGTCCTCGTCTGAACAACTTCTTTTTAAAAAAATCCCTAAGGCGCGCGGTCACAATTTCAGCAAAAATCTGGAGTTTTGGAATTCACTCAAAAATGGTGCCAAATTGTTGCAAAGGATCCCCTGAAAGGTTTTTCGGTAGAAAGAGATGGGTTTTAATCATCAAAAAGAGAATTAGCCTTCGACGTCTGAGCAACTTTTTTTTAAAAAAATCCCTAAGCCGCGCGGTCAGAATTTCAGCAAAAATCTGGCGTTTTGGAATTCACTCAAAAATGGTGCCAAACTGTTGCAAACGATCCCCTGAAAGGTTTTTCGGTGGAAAGAGATGGGTTTTAATCATCAAAAAGAGAATTAGCCTTCGACGTCTGAGCAGCTTTTTAAAAAAAAAATCCCTAAGCCGCGCGGTCAGAATTTCAGCAAAAATCTGGCGTTTTGGAAGTCACTCAAAAATGGTGCCAAACTGTTGCAAACGATCCCCTGAAAGGTTTTTTGGCGGAAACAGATGGGTTTTTATAATCAGAAACAGAATTAGCCATCGACGTCTGAACAACTTTTTTTTGAAAAAATCCCTAAGCCGCGCGGTCAGAATTTCAGCAAAAATCTGACATTCTGGAATTCCCTCAAAAATGGTGCCAAACTGTTGCAAACGATCCCCTGAAAGGTTTTTTGGCAGAAACAGGTGGGTTTTTATCATCAGAAACAGAATAAGCCGTTGACGTCTGAACAACTTTTTTTTGAAAAAATCCCTAAGCCGCACGGTCAGAATTTCAGCAAAAATCTGACATTCTAGAATTCACTCAAAAATGGTGCCAAACTGTTGCAAACGATCCCCTGAAAGGTTTTTTTGGTGGAAACAGGCGGGTTTATCATCAGAAACAGAATTAGCCGTCAACGTCTGAAACACTTTTTTTGAAAAAATCCCTAAGCCGCGCGGTCACAATTTCAGCAAAAATCTGGCGTTTTGGAATTCACTCAAAATTGGTGCCAAACTGTTGTAAAGGATCCCCTGAAAGGTTTTTCAGTGGAAAGAGATGGGTTTTTAACATCAGAAAGAGAATTAGCCGTCGACGTCTGAACACCTTTTATTGAAAACATCCCTAAACCGCTCGGTCAGAAGTTCAGCAAAAATCTGGCGTTTTGGAATTCACTCAAAAATGGTGCCAAATTGTTGCAAAGGATCCCCTGAAAGGTTTTTCGGTGGAAAGAGATGGGTTTTAATCATCAAAAAGAGAATTAGCCTTCGACGTCTGAGCAACTTTTTTTTAAAAAAATCCCTAAGCCGCGCGGTCAGAATTTCAGCAAAAATCTGGCGTTTTGGAATTCACTCAAAAATGGTGCCAAACTGTTGCAAACGATCCCCTGAAAGGTTTTTTGGCGGAAAAAGATGGGTTTTTATAATCAGAAACAGAATTAGCCATCGACGTCTGAACAACTTTTTTTTGAAAAAATCCCTAAGCCGCGCGGTCACAATTTCAGCAAAAATTTGGCGTTTTGGAATTCACTCAAAAATGGTGACAAACTGTTGCAAACGATCCCCTGAAAGGTTTTTTGGCGGAAACAGGTGGGTTTTTATCATCAGAAACAGAATTAGCCGTCGACGTCTGAACAACTTTTTTTTAAAAAAATCCCTAAGCCGCGCGGTCAGAATTTCAGCAAAAATCTGACATTCTGGAATTCCCTCAAAAATGGTGCCAAACTGTTGCAAACGATCCCCTGAAAGGTTTTTTGGCAGAAACAGGTGGGTTTTTATCATCAGAAACAGAATAAGCCGTCGACGTCTGAACAACTTTTTTTTGAAAAAATCCCTAAGCCGCACGGTCAGAATTTCAGCAAAAATCTGACATTCTAGAATTCACTCAAAAATGGTGCCAAACTGTTGCAAACGATCCCCTGAAAGGTTTTTCGGTGGAAACAGGCGGGTTTATCATCAGAAACAGAATTAGCCGTCAACGTCTGAAACACTTTTTTTGAAAAAATCCCTAAGCCGCGCGGTCACAATTTCAGAAAAATCTGGCGTTTTGGAATTCACTCAAAATTGGTGCCAAACTGTTGTAAAGGATCCCCTGAAAGGTTTTTCAGTGGAAAGAGATGGGTTTTTAACATCAGAAAGAGAATTAGCGGTCGACGTCTGAACACCTTTTTTTGAAAAAATCCCTAAACCGCTCGGTCAGAAATTCAGCAAAAATCTGGCGTTTTGGAATTCACTCAAAAATGGTGCCAAACTGTTGCAAAAGATCCCCTGAAAGGTTTTTTGGTGGAAACAGATGGGTTTTTATCATCAGAAACAGAATTAGCCCTCGACGTCTGAACAACTTTTTTTTGAAAAAATCCCTAAGCCGCGCGGTCAGAATTTCAGCAAAAATCTGATATTCTGGAATTCACTCAAAAATGGTGCCAAACTGTTGCAAAAGATCCTCTGAAAGGTTTTTTGGCGGAAACAGATGGGTTTTTATCATCAGAAACAGAATTAGCCATCGACGTCTGAACACCTTTTTTTAAACAAAATCCCTAAGCCGCGCGGTCAGAGTTTTAGCAAAAATCTGACATTCTGGAATTCACTCAAAAATGGTGCCAAACTGTTGCAAACGATCCCCTGAAAGGTTTTTTGGCGGAAAAAGGTGGGTTTTTGTCACCGGAAACAGAATTAGCCGTCAACGTCTGAACACCTTTTTTAAAAAAAATCCCTAAACCGCGCGGTCACAATTTCAGCAAAAATCTGGCGTTTTGGAATTCACTCAAAAATGGTGACAAACTCTTGTAAATGATCCTCTGAAAGGTTTTTCGGTGGAAACAGATGGGTTTTTATCATCAGAAACAGAATTAGCCGTCCTCGTCTGAACACCTTTTTTAAAAAAAATCCCTAAACCGCGCGGTCACAATTTCAGCAAAAATCTGACATTCTGGAATTCACTCAAAAATGGTGCCAAACTGTTGCAAACGATCCCCTGAAAGGTTTTTTGGTGGAAACAGATGGGTTTTTATCATCAGAAACAGAATTAGCCGTCCTCGTCTGAACACCTTTTTTTGAAAAAATAACTAAACCGCGCGGTCAGAATTTCAGCAAAAATCTGGCGTTTTGGAATTCACTCAAAAATGGTGCCAAACTGTTGCAAACGATCCCCTGAAAGGTTTTTTGGTGGAAACAGATGGGTTTTTATCATCAGAAACAGAATTAGCCGTCGACGTCTGAACAATTTTTTTTTGAAAAACTCCCTAAGCCGCGCGGTCAGAATTTCAGCAAAAATCTGGTGTTTTGGAATTCACTCAAAAATGGTGCCAAACTGTTGCAAACGATCCCCTGAATGTTTTTTCGGTGGAAACAGATGGGTTTTTATCATCAGAAACAGAATTAGCCGTCCTCGTCTGAACAACTTCTTTTTAAAAAAATCCCTAAGGCGCGCGCTCACAATTTCAGCAAAAATCTGGAGTTTTGGAATTCACTCAAAAATGGTGCCAAACTGTTGCAAACGATCGCCTGAAAGGTTTTTCGGTGGAAAGAGATGGGTTTTAATCATCAAAAAGAGAATTAGCCTTCGACGTCTGAACACCTTTTTTAAAAAAAAATCCCTAAGCCGCGCGGTCAGAATTTCAGCAAAAATCTGGTGTTTTGGAATTCACTCAAAAATGGTGCCAAACTGTTGCAAACGATCCCCTGAAAGGTTTTTTGGCGGAAACAGGTGGGTTTTTATCATCAGAAACAGAATTAGCCGTCGACGTATGAACAACTTTTTTTTGAAAAAATCCCTAAGCCGCGCGGTCAGAATTTCAGCAAAAATCTGGTGTTTTGGAATTCACTCAAAAATGGTGCCAAACTGTTGCAAACGATCCCCCGAAAGGTTTTATGGTGGAAACAGGTGGGTTTTTATCATCAGAAACAAAATTAGCCGTCCTCGTCTGAACAACTTCTTTTTAAAAAAATCCCTAAGGCGCGCGGTCACAATTTCAGCAAAAATCTGGAGTTTTGGAATTCACTCAAAAATGGTGCCAAATTGTTGCAAAGGATCCCCTGAAAGGTTTTTCGGTGGAAAGAGATGGGTTTTAATCATCAAAAAGAGAATTAGCCTTCGACGTCTGAGCAACTTTTTTTAAAAAAAATCCCTAAGCCGCGCGGTCAGAATTTCAGCAAAAATCTGGCGTTTTGGAATTCACTCAAAAATGGTGCCAAACTGTTGCAAACGATCCCCTGAAAGGTTTTTCGGTGGAAAGAGATGGGTTTTAATCATCAAAAAGAGAATTAGCCTTCGACGTCTGAGCAGCTTTTTAAAAAAAAAATCCCTAAGCCGCGCGGTCAGAATTTCAGCAAAAATCTGGCGTTTTGGAAGTCACTCAAAAATGGTGCCAAACTGTTGCAAACGATCCCCTGAAAGGTTTTTTGGCGGAAACAGATGGGTTTTTATAATCAGAAACAGAATTAGCCATCGACGTCTGAACAACTTTTTTTTGAAAAAATCCCTAAGCCGCGCGGTCAGAATTTCAGCAAAAATCTGACATTCTGGAATTCCCTCAAAAATGGTGCCAAACTGTTGCAAACGATCCCCTGAAAGGTTTTTTGGCAGAAACAGGTGGGTTTTTATCATCAGAAACAGAATAAGCCGTTGACGTCTGAACAACTTTTTTTTGAAAAAATCCCTAAGCCGCACGGTCAGAATTTCAGCAAAAATCTGACATTCTAGAATTCACTCAAAAATGGTGCCAAACTGTTGCAAACGATCCCCTGAAAGGTTTTTTTGGTGGAAACAGGCGGGTTTATCATCAGAAACAGAATTAGCCGTCAACGTCTGAAACACTTTTTTTGAAAAAATCCCTAAGCCGCGCGGTCACAATTTCAGCAAAAATCTGGCGTTTTGGAATTCACTCAAAATTGGTGCCAAACTGTTGTAAAGGATCCCCTGAAAGGTTTTTCAGTGGAAAGAGATGGGTTTTTAACATCAGAAAGAGAATTAGCCGTCGACGTCTGAACACCTTTTATTGAAAACATCCCTAAACCGCTCGGTCAGAAGTTCAGCAAAAATCTGGCGTTTTGGAATTCACTCAAAAATGGTGCCAAATTGTTGCAAAGGATCCCCTGAAAGGTTTTTCGGTGGAAAGAGATGGGTTTTAATCATCAAAAAGAGAATTAGCCTTCGACGTCTGAGCAACTTTTTTTTAAAAAAATCCCTAAGCCGCGCGGTCAGAATTTCAGCAAAAATCTGGCGTTTTGGAATTCACTCAAAAATGGTGCCAAACTGTTGCAAACGATCCCCTGAAAGGTTTTTTGGCGGAAAAAGATGGGTTTTTATAATCAGAAACAGAATTAGCCATCGACGTCTGAACAACTTTTTTTTGAAAAAATCCCTAAGCCGCGCGGTCACAATTTCAGCAAAAATTTGGCGTTTTGGAATTCACTCAAAAATGGTGACAAACTGTTGCAAACGATCCCCTGAAAGGTTTTTTGGCGGAAACAGGTGGGTTTTTATCATCAGAAACAGAATTAGCCGTCGACGTCTGAACAACTTTTTTTTAAAAAAATCCCTAAGCCGCGCGGTCAGAATTTCAGCAAAAATCTGACATTCTGGAATTCCCTCAAAAATGGTGCCAAACTGTTGCAAACGATCCCCTGAAAGGTTTTTTGGCAGAAACAGGTGGGTTTTTATCATCAGAAACAGAATAAGCCGTCGACGTCTGAACAACTTTTTTTTGAAAAAATCCCTAAGCCGCACGGTCAGAATTTCAGCAAAAATCTGACATTCTAGAATTCACTCAAAAATGGTGCCAAACTGTTGCAAACGATCCCCTGAAAGGTTTTTCGGTGGAAACAGGCGGGTTTATCATCAGAAACAGAATTAGCCGTCAACGTCTGAAACACTTTTTTTGAAAAAATCCCTAAGCCGCGCGGTCACAATTTCAGAAAAATCTGGCGTTTTGGAATTCACTCAAAATTGGTGCCAAACTGTTGTAAAGGATCCCCTGAAAGGTTTTTCAGTGGAAAGAGATGGGTTTTTAACATCAGAAAGAGAATTAGCGGTCGACGTCTGAACACCTTTTTTTGAAAAAATCCCTAAACCGCTCGGTCAGAAGTTCAGCAAAAATCTGGCGTTTTGGAATTCACTCAAAAATGGTGCCAAACTGTTGCAAAAGATCCCCTGAAAGGTTTTTTGGTGGAAACAGATGGGTTTTTATCATCAGAAACAGAATTAGCCCTCGACGTCTGAACAACTTTTTTTTGAAAAAATCCCTAAGCCGCGCGGTCAGAATTTCAGCAAAAATCTGATATTCTGGAATTCACTCAAAAATGGTGCCAAACTGTTGCAAAAGATCCTCTGAAAGGTTTTTTGGCGGAAACAGATGGGTTTTTATCATCAGAAACAGAATTAGCCATCGACGTCTGAACACCTTTTTTTAAACAAAATCCCTAAGCCGCGCGGTCAGAGTTTTAGCAAAAATCTGACATTCTGGAATTCACTCAAAAATGGTGCCAAACTGTTGCAAACGATCCCCTGAAAGGTTTTTTGGCGGAAAAAGGTGGGTTTTTGTCACCGGAAACAGAATTAGCCGTCAACGTCTGAACACCTTTTTTAAAAAAAATCCCTAAACCGCGCGGTCACAATTTCAGCAAAAATCTGGCGTTTTGGAATTCACTCAAAAATGGTGACAAACTCTTGTAAATGATCCTCTGAAAGGTTTTTCGGTGGAAACAGATGGGTTTTTATCATCAGAAACAGAATTAGCCGTCCTCGTCTGAACACCTTTTTTAAAAAAAATCCCTAAACCGCGCGGTCACAATTTCAGCAAAAATCTGACATTCTGGAATTCACTCAAAAATGGTGCCAAACTGTTGCAAACGATCCCCTGAAAGGTTTTTTGGTGGAAACAGATGGGTTTTTATCATCAGAAACAGAATTAGCCGTCCTCGTCTGAACACCTTTTTTTGAAAAAATAACTAAACCGCGCGGTCAGAATTTCAGCAAAAATCTGGCGTTTTGGAATTCACTCAAAAATGGTGCCAAACTGTTGCAAACGATCCCCTGAAAGGTTTTTTGGTGGAAACAGATGGGTTTTTATCATCAGAAACAGAATTAGCCGTCGACGTCTGAACAATTTTTTTTTGAAAAACTCCCTAAGCCGCGCGGTCAGAATTTCAGCAAAAATCTGGTGTTTTGGAATTCACTCAAAAATGGTGCCAAACTGTTGCAAACGATCCCCTGAATGTTTTTTCGGTGGAAACAGATGGGTTTTTATCATCAGAAACAGAATTAGCCGTCCTCGTCTGAACAACTTCTTTTTAAAAAAATCCCTAAGGCGCGCGCTCACAATTTCAGCAAAAATCTGGAGTTTTGGAATTCACTCAAAAATGGTGCCAAACTGTTGCAAACGATCGCCTGAAAGGTTTTTCGGTGGAAAGAGATGGGTTTTAATCATCAAAAAGAGAATTAGCCTTCGACGTCTGAACACCTTTTTTAAAAAAAAATCCCTAAGCCGCGCGGTCAGAATTTCAGCAAAAATCTGGTGTTTTGGAATTCACTCAAAAATGGTGCCAAACTGTTGCAAACGATCCCCTGAAAGGTTTTTTGGCGGAAACAGGTGGGTTTTTATCATCAGAAACAGAATTAGCCGTCGACGTATGAACAACTTTTTTTTGAAAAAATCCCTAAGCCGCGCGGTCAGAATTTCAGCAAAAATCTGGTGTTTTGGAATTCACTCAAAAATGGTGCCAAACTGTTGCAAACGATCCCCCGAAAGGTTTTATGGTGGAAACAGGTGGGTTTTTATCATCAGAAACAAAATTAGCCGTCCTCGTCTGAACAACTTCTTTTTAAAAAAATCCCTAAGGCGCGCGGTCACAATTTCAGCAAAAATCTGGAGTTTTGGAATTCACTCAAAAATGGTGCCAAATTGTTGCAAAGGATCCCCTGAAAGGTTTTTCGGTGGAAAGAGATGGGTTTTAATCATCAAAAAGAGAATTAGCCTTCGACGTCTGAGCAACTTTTTTTAAAAAAAATCCCTAAGCCGCGCGGTCAGAATTTCAGCAAAAATCTGGCGTTTTGGAATTCACTCAAAAATGGTGCCAAACTGTTGCAAACGATCCCCTGAAAGGTTTTTTGGCGGAAACAGATGGGTTTTTATAATCAGAAACAGAATTAGCCATCGACGTCTGAACAACTTTTTTTTGAAAAAATCCCTAAGCCGCGCGGTCACAATTTCAGCAAAAATCTGGCGTTTTGGAATTCACTCAAAAATGGTGACAAACTGTTGCAAATGATCCCCCGAAAGGTTTTATGGTGGAAAGAGATGGGTTTTAATCATCAAAAAGAGAATTAGCCTTCGACGTCTGAACACCTTTTTTTAAAAAAAATCCCTAAGCCGCGCGGTCAGAATTTCAGCAAAAATCTGACATTCTGGAATTCACTCAAAAATGGTGCCAAACTGTTGCAAACGATCCCCCGAAAGGTTTTTTGGTGGAAACAGATGGGTTTTTATCATCAGAAACAGAATTAGCCGTCCTCGTCTGAACACCTTTTTTTCGAAAAAATCCCTAAACCGCGCGGTCACAATTTCAGCAAAAATCTGGTGTTTTGGAATTCACTCAAAAATGGTGCCAAACTGTTGCAAACGATCCCCTGAAAGGTTTTTTGGCGGAAACAGGTGGGTTTTTATCATCAGAAACAGAATTAGCCGTCGACGTATGAACAACTTTTTTTTGAAAAAATCCCTAAGCCGCGCGGTCAGAATTTCAGCAAAAATCTGACATTCTGGAATTCACTCAAAAATGGTGCCAAACTGTTGCAAACGATCCCCTGAAAGGTTTTTTGGCGGAAACAGATGGGTTTTTATCATCAGAAACAGAATTAGCCCTCGACGTCTGAACAACTTTTTTTTGAAAAAATCCCTAAACCGCGCGGTCACAATTTCAGCAAAAATCTGGCGTTTTGGAATTCACTCAAAAATGGTGCCAAACTGTTGCAAACGATCCCCTGAAAGGTTTTTTGGTGGAAACAGATGGGTTTTTATCATCAGAAACAGAATTAGCCGTCGACGTCTGAACAAATTTTTTTTGAAAAAATCCCTAAGCCGCGCGGTCAGAATTTCAGCAAAAATCTGGTGTTTTGGAATTCACTCAAAAATGGTGCCAAACTGTTGCAAACGATCCCCTGAAAGGTTTTTTGGCGGAAACAGGTGGGTTTTTATCATCAGAAACAGAATTAGCCGTCGACGTATGAACAACTTTTTTTTGAAAAAATCCCTAAGCCGCGCGGTCAGAATTTCAGCAAAAATCTGGTGTTTTGGAATTCACTCAAAAATGGTGCCAAACTGTTGCAAACGATCCCCTGAAAGGTTTTTTGGCGGAAACAGGTGGGTTTTTATCATCAGAAACAGAATTAGCCGTCCTCGTCTGAACAACTTCTTTTTAAAAAAATCCCTAAGGCGCGCGGTCACAATTTCAGCAAAAATCTGGAGTTTTGGAATTCACTCAAAAATGGTGCCAAATTGTTGCAAAGGATCCCCTGAAAGGTTTTTCGGTGGAAAGAGATGGGTTTTAATCATCAAAAAGAGAATTAGCCTTCGACGTCTGAGCAACTTTTTTAAAAAAAAATCCCTAAGCCGCGCGGTCAGAATTTCAGCAAAAATCTGGCGTTTTGGAATTCACTCAAAAATGGTGCCAAACTGTTGCAAACGATCCCCTGAAAGGTTTTTTGGCGGAAACAGATGGGTTTTTATAATCAGAAACAGAATTACCCATCGACGTCTGAACAACTTTTTTTTGAAAAAATCCCTAAGCCGCGCGGTCACAATTTCAGCAAAAATCTGGCGTTTTGGAATTCACTCAAAAATGGTGACAAACTGTTGCAAATGATCCCCCGAAAGGTTTTATGGTGGAAAGAGATGGGTTTTAATCATCAAAAAGAGAATTAGCCTTCGACGTCTGAACACCTTTTTTTAAAAAAAATCCCTAAGCCGCGCGGTCAGAATTTCAGCAAAAATCTGACATTCTGGAATTCACTCAAAAATGGTGCCAAACTGTTGCAAACGATCCCCTGAAAGGTTTTTTGGTGGAAACAGATGGGTTTTTATCATCAGAAACAGAATTAGCCGTCCTCGTCTGAACACCTTTTTTTCGAAAAAATCCCTAAACCGCGCGGTCACAATTTCAGCAAAAATCTGGCGTTTTGGAATTCACTCAAAAATGGTGCCAAACTGTTGCAAACGATCCCCTGAAAGGTTTTTTGGTGGAAACAGATGGGTTTTTATCATCAGAAACAGAATTAGCCGTCGACGTCTGAACAAATTTTTTTTGAAAAAATCCCTAAGCCGCGCGGTCAGAATTTCAGCAAAAATCTGGTGTTTTGGAATTCACTCAAAAATGGTGCCAAACTGTTGCAAACGATCCCCTGAAAGGTTTTTTGGCGGAAACAGGTGGGTTTTTATCATCAGAAACAGAATTAGCCGTCGACGTATGAACAACTTTTTTTTGAAAAAATCACTAAGCCGCGCGGTCAGAATTTCAGCAAAAATCTGGTGTTTTGGAATTCACTCAAAAATGGTGCCAAACTGTTGCAAACGATCCCCTGAAAGGTTTTTTGGCGGAAACAGGTGGGTTTTTATCATCAGAAACAGAATTAGCCGTCGACGTATGAACAACTTTTTTTTGAAAAAATCCCTAAGCCTCGCGGTCAGAATTTCAGCAAAAATCTGGCGTTTTGGAATTCACTCAAAAATGGTGCCAAACTGTTGCAAACGATCCCCCGAAAGGTTTTATGGTGGAAACAGGTGGGTTTTTATCATCAGAAACAAAATTAGCCGTCCTCGTCTGAACAACTTCTTTTTAAAAAAATCCCTAAGGCGCGCGGTCACAATTTCAGCAAAAATCTGGAGTTTTGGAATTCACTGAAAAATGGTGCCAAATTGTTGCAAAGGATCCCCTGAAAGGTTTTTCGGTGGAAAGAGATGGGTTTTAATCATCAAAAAGAGAATTAGCCTTCGACGTCTGAGCAACTTTTTTAAAAAAAAATCCCTAAGCCGCGCGGTCAGAATTTCAGCAAAAATCTGGCGTTTTGGAATTCACTCAAAAATGGTGCCAAACTGTTGCAAACGATCCCCTGAAAGGTTTTTTGGCGGAAACAGATGGGTTTTTATAATCAGAAACAGAATTAGCCATCGACGTCTGAACAACTTTTTTTTGAAAAAATCCCTAAGCCGCGCGGTCACAATTTCAGCAAAAATCTGGCGTTTTGGAATTCACTCAAAAATGGTGACAAACTGTTGCAAATGATCCCCCGAAAGGTTTTATGGTGGAAACAGATGGGTTTTTATCATCAGAAACAGAATTAGCCCTCGACGTCTGAACAACTTTTTTTTGAAAAAATCCCTAAGCCGCGCAGTCAGAATTTCAGCAAAAATCTGACATTCTGGAATTCACTCAAAAATGGTGCCAAACTGTTGCAAAAGATCCTCTGACAGGTTTTTTGGCGCAAACAGATGGGTTTTTATCATCAGAAACAGAATCAGCCATCGACGTCTGAACACCTTTTTAAAAAAAAAATCCCTAAGCCGCGCGGTCACAATTTCAGCAAAAATCTGGCATTTTGGAATTCACTCAAAAATGGTGCCAAACTGTTGCAAACGATCCCCTGAAAGGTTTTTTGGCAGAAACAGGTGGGTTTTTATCATCAGAAACAGAATTAGCCGTCGACGTCTGAACAACTTTTTTTTGAAAAAATCCCTAAGCCGCGCAGTCAGTATTTCAGCAAAAATCTGACATTCTCGAATTCACTCAAAAATGGTGCCAAACTGTTGCAAATGATCCCCTGAAAGGTTTTTTGGCGGAAACAGGTGGGTTTTTATCATCAGAAACAGAATTAGCCGTGGACGTATGAACCACTTTTTTCTGAAAAAATCCCTAAGCCGCGCGGTCAGAATTTCAGCAAAAATCTGGTGTTTTGGAATTCACTCTAAAATGGTGCCAAACTGTTGCAAACGATCCCCTGAAAGGTTTTTTGGCGGAAACAGGTGGGTTTTTATCATCAGAAACAGAATTAGCCGTCGACGTATGAACAACTTTTTTTTGAAAAAATCCCTAAGCCGCGCGGTCAGAATTTCAGCAAAAATCTGGTGTTTTGGAATTCACTCAAAAATGGTGCCAAACTGTTGCAAACGATCCCCTGAAAGGTTTTTTGGCGGAAACAGGTGGGTTTTTATCATCAGAAACAGAATTAGCCGTCGACGTATGAACAACTTTTTTTTGAAAAAATCCCTAAGCCGCGCGGTCAGAATTTCAGCA
Source organism: Podarcis tiliguerta (assembly GCF_965153285.1). Classification (NCBI taxonomy): domain Eukaryota; kingdom Metazoa; phylum Chordata; class Lepidosauria; order Squamata; family Lacertidae; genus Podarcis; species Podarcis tiliguerta. The sequence continues at coordinate 88,219,549 of NC_139539.1, read as the reverse complement.
AAAATCTGGTGTTTTGGAATTCACTCAAAAATGGTGCCAAACTGTTGCAAACGATCCCCCGAAAGGTTTTATGGTGGAAACAGGTGGGTTTTTATCATCAGAAACAAAATTAGCCGTCCTCGTCTGAACAACTTCTTTTTTAAAAAATCCCTAAGGCGCGCGGTCACAATTTCAGCAAAAATCTGGAGTTTTGGAATTCACTCAAAAATGGTGCCAAATTGTTGCAAAGGATCCCCTGAAAGGTTTTTCGGTGGAAAGAGATGGGTTTTAATCATCAAAAAGAGAATTAGCCTTCGACGTCTGAGCAACTTTTTTTAAAAAAAATCCCTAAGCCGCGCGGTCAGAATTTCAGCAAAAATCTGGCGTTTTGGAATTCACTCAAAAATGGTGCCAAACTGTTGCAAACGATCCCCTGAAAGGTTTTTTGGCGGAAACAGATGGGTTTTTATAATCAGAAACAGAATTAGCCATCGACGTCTGAACAACTTTTTTTTGAAAAAATCCCTAAGCCGCGCGGTCACAATTTCAGCAAAAATCTGGCGTTTTGGAATTCACTCAAAAATGGTGACAAACTGTTGCAAATGATCCCCCGAAAGGTTTTATGGTGGAAAGAGATGGGTTTTAATCATCAAAAAGAGAATTAGCCTTCGACGTCTGAACACCTTTTTTTAAAAAAAATCCCTAAGCCGCGCGGTCAGAATTTCAGCAAAAATCTGACATTCTGGAATTCACTCAAAAATGGTGCCAAACTGTTGCAAACGATCCCCCGAAAGGTTTTATGGTGGAAACAGGTGGGTTTTTATCATCAGAAACAAAATTAGCCGTCCTCGTCTGAACAACTTCTTTTTAAAAAAATCCCTAAGGCGCGCGGTCACAATTTCAGCAAAAATCTGGAGTTTTGGAATTCACTCAAAAATGGTGCCAAATTGTTGCAAAGGATCCCCTGAAAGGTTTTTCGGTGGAAAGAGATGGGTTTTAATCATCAAAAAGAGAATTAGCCTTCGACGTCTGAGCAACTTTTTTTTAAAAAAATCCCTAAGCCGCGCGGTCAGAATTTCAGCAAAAATCTGGCGTTTTGGAATTCACTCAAAAATGGTGCCAAACTGTTGCAAACTATCTCTTGAAAGGTTTTTTGGCGGAAACAGATGGGTTTTTATAATCAGAAACAGAATTAGCCATCGACGTCTGAACAACTTTTTTTTGAAAAAATCCCTAAGCCGCGCGGTCAGAATTTCAGCAAAAATCTGACATTCTGGAATTCACTCAAAAATGGTGCCAAACTGTTGCAAAAGATCCTCTGACAGGTTTTTTGGCGGAAACAGATGGGTTTTTATCATCAGAAACAGAATTAGCCATCGACGTCTGAACACCTTTTTAAAAAAAAAATCCCTAAGCCGCGCGGTCACAATTTCAGCAAAAATCTGGCGTTTTGGAATTCACTCAAAAATGGTGCCAAACTGTTGCAAACGATCCCCTGAAAGGTTTTTTGGCAGAAACAGGTGGGTTTTTATCATCAGAAACAGAATTAGCCGTCGACGTCTGAACAACTTTTTTTTGAAAAAATCCCTAAGCCGCGCAGTCAGTATTTCAGCAAAAATCTGACATTCTCGAATTCACTCAAAAATGGTGCCAAACTGTTGCAAATGATCCCCTGAAAGGTTTTTTGGCGGAAACAGGTGGGTTTTCATCATCAGAAACAGAATTAGCCGTGGACGTATGAACCACTTTTTTCTGAAAAAATCCCTAAGCCGCGCGGTCAGAATTTCAGCAAAAATCTGGTGTTTTGGAATTCACTCAAAAATGGTGCCAAACTGTTGCAAACGATCCCCTGAATGTTTTTTCGGTGGAAACAGATGGGTTTTTATCATCAGAAACAGAATTAGCCGTCCTCGTCTGAACAACTTCTTTTTAAAAAAATCCCTAAGGCGCGCGGTCACAATTTCAGCAAAAATCTGGAGTTTTGGAATTCACTCAAAAATGGTGCCAAATTGTTGCAAAGGATCCCCTGAAAGGTTTTTCGGTGGAAAGAGATGGGTTTTAATCATCAAAAAGAGAATTAGCCTTCGACGTCTGAGCAACTTTTTTTAAAAAAAATCCCTAAGCCGCGCGGTCAGAATTTCAGCAAAAATCTGGCGTTTTGGAATTCACTCAAAAATGGTGCCAAACTGTTGCAAATGATCCCCCGAAAGGTTTTATGGTGGAAACAGATGGTGTCAGGGGTTCAGGAGAAGAGTCACAGGAGAGGGAGGAAACGGAGAGTGAGGGGGAGGAGTCTGAAGGAAATGTCAGCGACGACAGTAGTCCGAGGTCTCTGAGTCTCTCCAGTGACTCGGAGGATTCACAGAAAGGGGCCCCCATGGTCAGGGCAAGGGGAGTGCCCAGGGGGACACCTCGGGAAGAAGGGGCCAGAGGGGACTCAGAGAGTAGCAGCTGGAAATCCGGACCAGCGTCCCCCCCAGAGGGCAGTAGGGGGGAGGAGTCCAAGGCATCGGGATCAGGGAGCGCGCAGGCAGAGGGAGAACGTGAGGGAGGAGTGACCACACCCTCGTCAGGGAGCGAGGAAACGGTCATCAGGAAAGTTAAACGCGCGCGCGCGCCAAGTTCAAATGTACAGGAGGGCGGCAAGGTGGGCAGCCCGGGTAGGGAGCCAGGTCCTAAAGCCCGACGAAGAGAGGGGGAGGAGTCAGACGGGTCAACGTCTGCGTCAGAAGAGTCCAGGAGAGAAGAGACCCAGGGGGGTAGTAAGACCCAGAGGAAGAGAGAGAGAAGGAAGAGGTGGAGTAAGATTAGAGTCTTAAACTGGTGCACAGGGGGTGGGGACTCAGACAGAGCTTCGCCGGTCTAAAGTCCAGACGTAGAGCTGGGACGCTGAGACTTGGAAATGGAGACTATTCTTCAATAAAGACTTTGATACTGTACTACCGGCTAGCGTTGGTCCTTGGTGAGCTGGGACCCGGAGCCAGCTCTGACAGATGGGTTTTTATCATGAGAAACAGAATTAGCCCTCGACGTCTGAACAACTTTTTTTTGAAAAAATTCCAAAGCCGCGCGGTCAGAATTTCAGCAAAAATCTGACATTCTGGAATTCACTCAAAAATGGTGCCAAACTGTTGCAAAAGATCCTCTGACAGGTTTTTTGGCGGAAACAGATGGGTTTTTATCATCAGAAACAGAATTAGCCATCGACGTCTGAACACCTTTTTTAAAAAAAAATCCCTAAGCCGCGCGGTCACAATTTCAGCAAAAATCTGGCGTTTTGGAATTCACTCAAAAATGGTGCCAAACTGTTGCAAACGATCCCCTGAAAGGTTTTTTGGCAGAAACAGGTGGGTTTTTATCATCAGAAACAGAATTAGCCGTCGACGTCTGAACAAATTTTTTTTGAAAAAATCCCTAAGCCGCGCAGTCAGAATTTCAGCAAAAATCTGACATTCTGGAATTCACTCAAAAATGGTGCCAAACTGCTGCAAACGATCCCCTGAAAGGTTTTTTGGTGGAACCAGGTGGGTTTTATCATCAGAAACAGAATTAGCCGTCAACGTCTGAAACACTTTTTTTTGAAAAAATCCCTAAGCCGCGCGGTCACAATTTCAGCAAAAATCTGGCGTTTTGGAATTCACTCAAAAATGGTGCCAAACTGTTGCAAAGGATCCCCTGAAAGGTTTTTCGGTGGAAAGAGATGGGTTTTTAACATCAGAAAGAGAATTAGCTGTCGACGTCTGAACACCTTTTTTTGAAAAAATCCCTAAGCCGCGCGGTCAGAATTTCAGCAAAAATCTGACATTCTGGAATTCACTCAAAAATGGTGCCAAACTGTTGAAACGATCCCCTGAAAGGTTTTTTGGTGGAAACAGGTGGGTTTTTATCATCAGAAACAGAATTAGCCGTCGACGTCTGTAGAACTTTTTTAAAAAATATCCCTAAGCCGCGCGGTCAGAATTTCAGCAAAAATCTGACATTCTGGAATTCACTCAAAAATGGTGCCAAACTGTTGCAAACGATCCCCTGAAAGGTTTTTTGGCGGAAACAGATGGGTTTTTATCATCAGAAACAGAATTAGCCGTCCTCGTCTGAACACCTTTTTTTGAAAAAATCCCTAAACCGCGCGGTCACAATTTCAGCGAAAATCTGGCGTTTTGATATTCACTCCAAAATGGTGACAAACTGTTGCAAATGATCCCCCGAAAGGTTTTATGGCGGAAACAGATGGGTTTTTATCATCAGATACAGAATTAGCCGTCGACGTCTGAACAACTTTTTTTTGAAAAAATCCCTAAGCCGCGCGGTCAGAATTTCAGCAAAAATCTGACATTCTGGAATTCACTCAAAAATGGTGCCAAACTGTTGCAAACGATCCCCTGAAAGGTTTTTTGGCGGAAACAGGTGGGTTTTTATCATCAGAAACAGAATTAGCCTTCGACATCTGAACAACTTTTTCTTTAAAAAATCCCTAAGCCGCGCGGTCAGAATTTCAGCAAAAATCTGGCGTTTTGGAATTCACTCAAAAATGGTGACAAACTGTTGCAAACGATCCTCTGAAAGGTTTTTTGGTGGAAACAGATGGGTTTTTATCATCAGAAACAGAATTAGCCATCTACGTCGGAACACCTTTTTTTAAAAAAAATCCCTAAGCCGCGCGGTCAGAATTTCAGCAAAAATCTGACATTCTGGAATTCACTCAAAAATGGTGCCAAACTGTTGCAAACGATCCTCTGAAAGGTTTTTTGGTGGAAACAGATGGGTTTTTATCATCAGAAACAGAATTAGCCATCGACGTCGGAACACCTTTTTTTAAAAAAAATCCCTAAGCCGCGCGGTCAGAATTTCAGCAAAAATCTGACATTCTGGAATTCACTCAAAAATGGTGCCAAACTGTTGCAAACGATCCCCTGAAAGGTTTTTCGGTGGAAGCAGGTGGGTTTCTTTCATCAGAAACAGAATTAGCCGTCAACGTCTGAAACACTTTTTTTGAAAAAATCCCTAAGCCGCGCGGTCAGAATTTCAGCAAAAATCTGACATTCTGGAATTCACTCAAAAATGGTGCCAAACTGTTGCAAACGACCCCTGAAAGGTTTTTTGGCGAAAACAGGTGGGTTTTTATCATCAGAAACAGAATTAGCCGTCGTCGTCTGAACAACTTTTTTTTAAAAAAATCCCTAAGTCGCGCGGTCAGAATTTCAGCAAAAATCTGACATTCTGGAATTCACTCAAAAATGGTGCCAAACTGTTGCAAACGATCCCTGAAAGGTTTTTTGGTGGAAACAGATGGGTTTTTATCATCAGAAACAGAATTAGCCATCGACGTCTGAACAACTTTTTTTTGAAAAAATCCCTAAGCCGCGCGGTCAGAATTTCAGCAAAAATCTGGCGTTTTGGAATTCACTCAAAAATGGTGCCAAACTGTTGCAAACGATCCCCTGAAAGGTTTTTTGGCGGAAACAGGTGGGTTTTTATCATCAGAAACAGAATTAGCCGTCGACGTCTGAACAATTTTTTTTGAAAAAATCCCTATGCCGCGCGGCCAGAATTTCAGCAAAAATCTGACATTCTGGAATTCACTCAAAAATGGTGCCAAACTGTTGCAAACGATCCCCTGAAAGGTTTTTCGGTGGAAACAGGTGGGTTTTTATCATCAGAAACAGAATTAGCCATCGACGTCGGAACACCTTTTTAAAAAAAAAATCCCTAAGCCGCGCGGTCAGAATTTCAGCAAAAATCTGACATTCTGGAATTCACTCAAAAATGGTGCCAAACTGTTGCAAACAATCCCCTGAAAGGTTTTTCGGTGGAAACAGGTTGGTTTTTATCATCAGAAACAGAATTAGCCGTCGATGTCTGAACAACTTTTTCTTAAAAAAATCCCTAAGCCGCGCGGTCAGAATTTCAGCAAAAATCTGGCGTTTTGGAATTCACTCAAAAATGGTGACAAACTGTTGCAAATGATCCCCTGAAAGCTTTTTTGGTGGAAACAGATGGGTTTTTATCATCAGAAACACAATTAGCCCTCGACGTCTGAACAACATTTTCTTGAAAAAATCCCTAAGCCGCGCGGTCAGAATTTCAGAAAAAATCTGACTTTCTGGAATTCACTCAAAAATGGTGCCAAACTGTTGCAAACGATCCCCTGAAAGGTTTTTTGGCGGAAACAGGTGGGTTTTTATCATCAGAAACAGAATTAGCCGTCAACGTCTGAACAACTTCTTTTTTAAAAAAATCCCTAAGCCGCGCGGTCACAATTTCAGCAAAAATCTGACATTCTGGAATTCACTCAAAAATGGTGCCAAACTGTTGAAAACGATCCCCTGAAAGGTTTTTTGGTGGAAACAGATGGGTTTTTATCATCGGAAACAGAATTAGCCCTCGACGTCTGAACAACTTTTTTTGAAAAAATCCCTAAGCCGCGCGGTCACAATTTCAGCAAAAATCTGGCGTTTTGGAATTCACTCAAAAATGGTGCCAAACTGTTGCAAACGATCCCCTGAAAGGTTTTTTGGTGGAAACAGATGGGTTTTTAACATCAGAAAGAGAATTAGCCGTCGACGTCTGAACAAGTTTTTTTTAAAAAAATCCCTAAGCCGCGCGGTCAGAATTTCAGCAAAAATCTGACATTCTGGAATTCACTCAAAAATGGTGCCAAACTGTTGCAAACGATCCCCTGAAAGGTTTTTTGGCGAAAACAGGTGGGTTTTTATCATCAGAAACAGAATTAGCCGTCGTCGTCTGAACAACTTTTTTTTTAAAAAATCCCTAAGTCGCGCGGTCAGAATTTCAGCAAAAATCTGACATTCTGGAATTCACTCAAAAATGGTGCCAAACTGTTGCAAACGATCCCTGAAAGGTTTTTTGGTGGAAACAGATGGGTTTTTATCATCAGAAACAGAATTAGCCATCGACGTCTGAACAACTTTTTTTTGAAAAAATCCCTAAGCCGCGCGGTCAGAATTTCAGCAAAAATCTGGCGTTTTGGAATTCACTCAAAAATGGTGCCAAACTGTTGCAAACGATACCCTGAAAGGTTTTTTGGCGGAAACAGGTGGGTTTTTATCATCAGAAACAGAATTAGCCGTCGACGTCTGAACAATTTTTTTTGAAAAAATCCCTAAGCCGCGCGGTCAGAATTTCAGCAAAAATCTGACATTCTGGAATTCACTCAAAAATGGTGCCAAACTGTTGCAAACGATCCCTGAAAGGTTTTTTGGTGGAAACAGATGGGTTTTTATCATCAGAAACAGTATTAGCCATCGACGTCTGAACAACTTTTTTTTGAAAAAATCCCTAAGCCGCGCGGTCAGAATTTCAGCAAAAATCTGGCGTTTTGGAATTCACTCAAAAATGGTGCCAAACTGTTGCAAACGATCCCCTGAAAGGTTTTTTGGCGGAAACAGGTGGGTTTTTATCATCAGAAACAGAATTAGCCGTCAACGTCTGAACAACTTTTTTTTGAAAGAATCCCTAAGCCGCGCGGTCAGAATTTCAGCAAAAATCTGACATTCTGGAATTCACTCAAAAATGGTGCCAAACTGTTGCAAACGATCCCCTGAAAGGTTTTTCGGTGGAAACAGGTGGGTTTTTATCATCAGAAACAGAATTAGCCGTCGATGTCTGAACAACTTTTTCTTAAAAAAATCCCTAAGCCGCGCGGTCAGAATTTCAGCAAAAATCTGGCGTTTTGGAATTCACTCAAAAATGGTGACAAACTGTTGCAAATGATCCCCTGAAAGCTTTTTTGGTGGAAACAGATGGGTTTTTATCATCAGAAACAGAATTAGCCCTCGACGTCTGAACAACATTTTCTTGAAAAAATCCCTAAGCCGCGCGGTCAGAATTTCAGCAAAAATCTGACTTTCTGGAATTCACTCAAAAATGGTGCCAAACTGTTGCAAACGATCCCCTGAAAGGTTTTTTGGCGGAAACAGGTGGGTTTTTATCATCAGAAACAGAATTAGCCGTCAACGTCTGAACAACTTCTTTTTTAAAAAAATCCCTAAGCCGCGCGGTCACAATTTCAGCAAAAATCTGACATTCTGGAATTCACTCAAAAATGGTGCCAAACTGTTGCAAACGATCCCCTGAAAGGTTTTTCAGTGGAAACAGGTGGGTTTTTATCATCAGAAACAGAATTAGCCGTCGACGTCTGAACAACTTTTTTTTAAAAAATACCTAAGCCGCGCGGTCACAATTTCAGCAAAAATCTGACATTCTGGAATTCACTCAAAAATGGTGCCAAACTGTTGCAAACGATCCCCTGAAAGGTTTTTTGGTGGAAATAGGTGGGTTTTTATCATCGGAAACAGAATTAGCCCTCGACGTCTGAACAACTTTTTTTGAAAAAATCCCTAAGCCGCGCGGTCAGAATTTCAGCAAAAATCTGGCGTTTTGGAATTCACTCAAAAATGGTGACAAACTGTTGCAAATGATCGCCTGAAAGGTTTTTTGGTGGAAACAGATGGGTTTTTATCGTCAGAAACAGAATTAGCCATCGACGTCTGAACACATTTTTAAAAAAGAAATCCCTAAGCCGCGCGGTCAGAATTTCAGCAAAAATCTGACATTCTGGAATTCACTCAAAAATGGTGCCAAACTGTTGCAAACGATCCCCTGAAAGGTTTTTCGGTGGAAGCAGGTGGGTTTTTATCATCAGAAACAGAATTAGCCGTCAACGTCTGAAACACTTTTTTTGAAAAAATCCCTAAGCCGCGCGGTCACAATTTCAGCAAAAATCTGGCGTTTTGGAATTCACTCAAAAATGGTGCCAAACTGTTGCAAACGATCCCCTGAAAGGTTTTTTGGTGGAAACAGATGGGTTTTTAACATCAGAAAGAGAATTAGCCGTCGACGTCTGAACAAGTTTTTTTTAAAAAAATCCCTAAGTCGCGCGGTCAGAATTTCAGCAAAAATCTGAGATTCTGGAATTCACTCAAAAATGGTGCCAAACTGTTGCAAACGATCCCTGAAAGGTTTTTTGGTGGAAACAGATGGGTTTTTATCATCAGATACAGAATTAGCCATCGACGTCTGAACAACTTTTTTTTGAAAAAATCCCTAAGCCGCGCGGTCAGAATTTCAGCAAAAATCTGGCGTTTTGGAATTCACTCAAAAATGGTGCCAAACTGTTGCAAACGATCCCCTGAAAGGTTTTTTGGCGGAAACAGGTGGGTTTTTATCATCAGAAACAGAATTAGCCGTCGACGTCTGAACAATTTTTTTTGAAAAAATCCCTAAGCCGCGTGGTCAGAATTTCAGCAAAAATCTGACATTCTGGAATTCACTCAAAAATGGTGCCAAACTGTTGCAAACGATCCCTGAAAGGTTTTTCGGTGGAAACAGGTGGGTTTTTATCATCAGAAACAGTATTAGCCATCGACGTCTGAACAACTTTTTTTTGAAAAAATCCCTAAGCCGCGCGGTCAGAATTTCAGCAAAAATCTGGCGTTTTGGAATTCACTCAAAAATGGTGCCAAACTGTTGCAAACGATCCCCTGAAAGGTTTTTTGGCGGAAACAGGTCGGTTTTTATCATCAGAAACAGAATTAGCCGTCAACGTCTGAACAACTTTTTTTTGAAAGAATCCCTAAGCCGCGCGGTCAGAATTTCAGCAAAAATCTGACATTCTGGAATTCACTCAAAAATGGTGCCAAACTGTTGCAAACGATCCCCTGAAAGGTTTTTCGGTGGAAACAGGTGGGTTTTTATCATCAGAAACAGAATTAGCCGTGGATGTCTGAACAACTTTTTCTTAAAAAAATCCCTAAGCCGCGCGGTCAGAATTTCAGCAAAAATCTGGCGTTTTGGAATTCACTCAAAAATGGTGACAAACTGTTGCAAATGATCCCCTGAAAGCTTTTTTGGTGGAAACAGATGGGTTTTTATCATCAGAAACAGAATTAGCCCTCGACGTCTGAACAACATTTTCTTGAAAAAATCCCTAAGCCGCGCGGTCAGAATTTCAGCAAAAATCTGACTTTCTGGAATTCACTCAAAAATGGTGCCAAACTGTTGCAAACGATCCCCTGAAAGGTTTTTTGGCGGAAACAGGTGGGTTTTTATCATCAGAAACCGAATTAGCCCTCGACGTCTGAACAGCTTTTTCGGAAAAAATCCCTAAGCCGCGCGGTCAGAATTTCAGTAAAAATCTGACATTCTGGAATTCACTCAAAAATGGTGCCAAACTGTTGCAAACGATCCCCTGAAAGGTTTTTCAGTGGAAACAGGTGGGTTTTTATCATCAGAAACAGAATTAGCCGTCGACGTCTGAACAACTTTTTTTTAAAAAATACCTAAGCCGCGCGGTCACAATTTCAGCAAAAATCTGACATTCTGGAATTCACTCAAAAATGGTGCCAAACTGTTGCAAATGATCGCCTGAAAGGTTTTTTGGTGGAAACAGATGGGTTTTTATCGTCAGAAACAGAATTAGCCATCGACGTCTGAACACATTTTTAAAAAAGAAATCCCTAAGCCGCGCGGTCAGAATTTCAGCAAAAATCTGACATTCTGGAATTCACTCAAAAATGGTGCCAAACTGTTGCAAACGATCCCCTGAAAGGTTTTTCGGTGGAAGCAGGTGGGTTTTTATCATCAGAAACAGAATTAGCCGTCAACGTCTGAAACACTTTTTTTGAAAAAATCCCTAAGCCGCGCGGTCACAATTTCAGCAAAAATCTGGCGTTTTGGAATTCACTCAAAAATGGTGCCAAACTGTTGCAAACGATCCCCTGAAAGGTTTTTTGGTGGAAACAGATGGGTTTTTAACATCAGAAAGAGAATTAGCCGTCGACGTCTGAGCAAGTTTTTTTTAAAAAAATCCCTAAGCCGCGCGGTCAGAATTTCAGCAAAAATCTGACATTCTGGAATTCACTCAAAAATGGTGCCAAACTGTTGCAAACGATCCCCTGAAAGGTTTTTTGGCGAAAACAGGTGGGTTTTTATCATCAGAAACAGAATTAGCCGTCGTCGTCTGAACAACTTTTTTTTAAAAAAATCCCTAAGTCGCGCCGTCAGAATTTCAGCAAAAATCTGACATTCTGGAATTCACTCAAAAATGGTGCCAAACTGTTGCAAACGATCCCTGAAAGGTTTTTTGGTGGAAACAGATGGGTTTTTATCATCAGAAACAGAATTAGCCATCGACGTCTGAACAACTTTTTTTTGAAAAAATCCCTAAGCCGCGCGGTCAGAATTTCAGCAAAAATCTGGCGTTTTGGAATTCACTCAAAAATGGTGCCAAACTGTTGCAAACGATCCCCTGAAAGGTTTTTTGGCGGAAACAGGTGGGTTTTTATCATCAGAAACAGAATTAGCCGTCGACGTCTGAACAATTTTTTTTGAAAAAATCCCTAAGCCGCGCGGTCAGAATTTCAGCAAAAATCTGACATTCTGGAATTCACTCAAAAATGGTGCCAAACTGTTGCAAACGATCCCCTGAAAGGTTTTTCGGTGGAAACAGGTGGGTTTTTATCATCAGAAACAGAATTAGCCGTCGATGTCTGAACAACTTTTTCTTAAAAAAATCCCTAAGCCGCGCGGTCAGAATTTCAGCAAAAATCTGGCGTTTTGGAATTCACTCAAAAATGGTGACAAACTGTTGCAAACGATCCTCTGAAAGGTTTTTTGGTGGAAACAGATGGGTTTTTATCATCAGAAACATAATTAGCCATCGACGTCGGAACACCTTTTTTAAAAAAAAATCCCTAAGCCGCGCGGTCAGAATTTCAGCAAAAATCTGACATTCTGGAATTCACTCAAAAATGGTGCCAAACTGTTGCAAACGATCCTCTGAAAGGTTTTTTGGTGGAAACAGATGGGTTTTTAACATCAGAAAGAGAATTAGCCGTCGACGTCTGAACAACTTTTTTTTGAAAAAATCCCTAAGCCGCGCGGTCAGAATTTCAGCAAAAATCTGGCGTTTTGGAATTCACTCAAAAATGGTGCCAAACTGTTGCAAACGATCCCCTGAAAGGTTTTTTGGCGGAAACAGGTGGGTTTTTATCATCAGAAACAGAATTAGCCGTCAACGTCTGAACAACTTTTTTTTGAAAAAATCCCTAAGCCGCGCGGTCAGAATTTCAGCAAAAATCTGACATTCTGGAATTCACTCAAAAATGGTGCCAAACTGTTGCAAACGATCCCCTGAAAGGTTTTTCGGTGGAAACAGGTGGGTTTTTATCATCAGAAACAGAATTAGCCGTCGATGTCTGAACAACTTTTTCTTAAAAAAATCCCTAAGCCGCGCGGTCAGAATTTCAGCAAAAATCTGGCGTTTTGGAATTCACTCAAAAATGGTGACAAACTGTTGCAAATGATCCCCTGAAAGCTTTTTTGGTGGAAACAGATGGGTTTTTATCATCAGAAACAGAATTAGCCCTCGACGTCTGAACAACATTTTCTTGAAAAAATCCCTAAGCCGCGCGGTCAGAATTTCAGCAAAAATCTGACTTTCTGGAATTCACTCAAAAATGGTGCCAAACTGTTGCAAACGATCCCCTGAAAGGTTTTTTGGCGGAAACAGGTGGGTTTTTATCATCAGAAACAGAATTAGCCGTCAACGTCTGAACAACTTCTTTTTTAAAAAAATCCCTAAGCCGCGCGGTCACAATTTCAGCAAAAATCTGACATTCTGGAATTCACTCAAAAATGGTGCCAAACTGTTGCAAACGATCCCCTGAAAGGTTTTTCAGTGGAAACAGGTGGGTTTTTATCATCAGAAACAGAATTAGCCGTCGACGTCTGAACAACTTTTTTTTTAAAAATACCTAAGCCGCGCGGTCACAATTTCAGCAAAAATCTGACATTCTGGAATTCACTCAAAAATGGTGCCAAACTGTTGCAAACGATCCCCTGAAAGGTTTTTTGGTGGAAATAGGTGGGTTTTTATCATCGGAAACAGAATTAGCCCTCGACGTCTGAACAACTTTTTTTGAAAAAATCCCTAAGCCGCGCGGTCAGAATTTCAGCAAAAATCTGGCGTTTTGGAATTCACTCAAAAATGGTGACAAACTGTTGCAAATGATCGCCTGAAAGGTTTTTTGGTGGAAACAGATGGGTTTTTATCGTCAGAAACAGAATTAGCCATCGACGTCTGAACACATTTTTAAAAAAGAAATCCCTAAGCCGCGCGGTCAGAATTTCAGCAAAAATCTGACATTCTGGAATTCACTCAAAAATGGTGCCAAACTGTTGCAAACGATCCCCTGAAAGGTTTTTCGGTGGAAGCAGGTGGGTTTTTATCATCAGAAACAGAATTAGCCGTCAACGTCTGAAACACTTTTTTTGAAAAAATCCCTAAGCCGCGCGGTCACAATTTCAGCAAAAATCTGGCGTTTTGGAATTCACTCAAAAATGGTGCCAAACTGTTGCAAACGATCCCCTGAAAGGTTTTTTGGTGGAAACAGATGGGTTTTTAACATCAGAAAGAGAATTAGCCGTCGACGTCTGAACAAGTTTTTTTTAAAAAAATCCCTAAGTCGCGCGGTCAGAATTTCAGCAAAAATCTGAGATTCTGGAATTCACTCAAAAATGGTGCCAAACTGTTGCAAACGATCCCCTGAAAGGTTTTTTGGCGGAAACAGGTGGGTTTTTATCATCAGAAACAGAATTAGCCGTCAACGTCTGAACAACTTTTTTTTGAAAGAATCCCTAAGCCGCGCGGTCAGAATTTCAGCAAAAATCTGACATTCTGGAATTCACTCAAAAATGGTGCCAAACTGTTGCAAACGATCCCCTGAAAGGTTTTTCGGTGGAAACAGGTGGGTTTTTATCATCAGAAACAGAATTAGCCGTCGATGTCTGAACAACTTTTTCTTAAAAAAATCCCTAAGCCGCGCGGTCAGAATTTCAGCAAAAATCTGGCGTTTTGGAATTCACTCAAAAATGGTGACAAACTGTTGCAAATGATCCCCTGAAAGCTTTTTTGGTGGAAACAGATGGGTTTTTATCATCAGAAACAGAATTAGCCCTCGACGTCTGAACAACATTTTCTTGAAAAAATCCCTAAGCCGCGCGGTCAGAATTTCAGCAAAAATCTGACTTTCTGGAATTCACTCAAAAATGGTGCCAAACTGTTGCAAACGATCCCCTGAAAGGTTTTTTGGCGGAAACAGGTGGGTTTTTATCATCAGAAACCGAATTAGCCCTCGACGTCTGAACAGCTTTTTCTGAAAAAATCCCTAAGCCGCGCGGTCAGAATTTCAGCAAAAATCTGAGATTCTGGAATTCACTCAAAAATGGTGCCAAACTGTTGCAAACGATCCCTGAAAGGTTTTTTGGTGGAAACAGATGGGTTTTTATCATCAGATACAGAATTAGCCATCGACGTCTGAACAACTTTTTTTTGAAAAAATCCCTAAGCCGCGCGGTCAGAATTTCAGCAAAAATCTGGCGTTTTGGAATTCACTCAAAAATGGTGCCAAACTGTTGCAAACGATCCCCTGAAAGGTTTTTTGGCGGAAACAGGTGGGTTTTTATCATCAGAAACAGAATTAGCCGTCGACGTCTGAACAATTTTTTTTGAAAAAATCCCTAAGCCGCGTGGTCAGAATTTCAGCAAAAATCTGACATTCTGGAATTCACTCAAAAATGGTGCCAAACTGTTGCAAACGATCCCTGAAAGGTTTTTCGGTGGAAACAGGTGGGTTTTTATCATCAGAAACAGTATTAGCCATCGACGTCTGAACAACTTTTTTTTGAAAAAATCCCTAAGCCGCGCGGTCAGAATTTCAGCAAAAATCTGGCGTTTTGGAATTCACTCAAAAATGGTGCCAAACTGTTGCAAACGATCCCCTGAAAGGTTTTTTGGCGGAAACAGGTGGGTTTTTATCATCAGAAACAGAATTAGCCGTCAACGTCTGAACAACTTTTTTTTGAAAGAATCCCTAAGCCGCGCGGTCAGAATTTCAGCAAAAATCTGACATTCTGGAATTCACTCAAAAATGGTGCCAAACTGTTGCAAACGATCCCCTGAAAGGTTTTTCGGTGGAAACAGGTGGGTTTTTATCATCAGAAACAGAATTAGCCGTCGATGTCTGAACAACTTTTTCTTAAAAAAATCCCTAAGCCGCGCGGTCAGAATTTCAGCAAAAATCTGGCGTTTTGGAATTCACTCAAAAATGGTGACAAACTGTTGCAAATGATCCCCTGAAAGCTTTTTTGGTGGAAACAGATGGGTTTTTATCATCAGAAACAGAATTAGCCCTCGACGTCTGAACAGCTTTTTCTGAAAAAATCCCTAAGCCGCGCGGTCAGAATTTCAGTAAAAATCTGACATTCTGGAATTCACTCAAAAATGGTGCCAAACTGTTGCAAACGATCCCCTGAAAGGTTTTTCAGTGGAAACAGGTGGGTTTTTATCATCAGAAACAGAATTAGCCGTCGACGTCTGAACAACTTTTTTTTAAAAAATACCTAAGCCGCGCGGTCACAATTTCAGCAAAAATCTGACATTCTGGAATTCACTCAAAAATGGTGCCAAACTGTTGCAAATGATCGCCTGAAAGGTTTTTTGGTGGAAACAGATGGGTTTTTATCGTCAGAAACAGAATTAGCCATCGACGTCTGAACACATTTTTAAAAAAGAAATCCCTAAGCCGCGCGGTCAGAATTTCAGCAAAAATCTGACATTCTGGAATTCACTCAAAAATGGTGCCAAACTGTTGCAAACGATCCCCTGAAAGGTTTTTCGGTGGAAGCAGGTGGGTTTTTATCATCAGAAACAGAATTAGCCGTCAACGTCTGAAACACTTTTTTTGAAAAAATCCCTAAGCCGCGCGGTCACAATTTCAGCAAAAATCTGGCGTTTTGGAATTCACTCAAAAATGGTGCCAAACTGTTGCAAACGATCCCCTGAAAGGTTTTTTGGTGGAAACAGATGGGTTTTTAACATCAGAAAGAGAATTAGCCGTCGACGTCTGAGCAAGTTTTTTTTAAAAAAATCCCTAAGCCGCGCGGTCAGAATTTCAGCAAAAATCTGACATTCTGGAATTCACTCAAAAATGGTGCCAAACTGTTGCAAACGATCCCCTGAAAGGTTTTTTGGCGAAAACAGGTGGGTTTTTATCATCAGAAACAGAATTAGCCGTCGTCGTCTGAACAACTTTTTTTTAAAAAAATCCCTAAGTCGCGCCGTCAGAATTTCAGCAAAAATCTGACATTCTGGAATTCACTCAAAAATGGTGCCAAACTGTTGCAAACGATCCCTGAAAGGTTTTTTGGTGGAAACAGATGGGTTTTTATCATCAGAAACAGAATTAGCCATCGACGTCTGAACAACTTTTTTTTGAAAAAATCCCTAAGCCGCGCGGTCAGAATTTCAGCAAAAATCTGGCGTTTTGGAATTCACTCAAAAATGGTGCCAAACTGTTGCAAACGATCCCCTGAAAGGTTTTTTGGCGGAAACAGGTGGGTTTTTATCATCAGAAACAGAATTAGCCGTCGACGTCTGAACAATTTTTTTTGAAAAAATCCCTAAGCCGCGCGGTCAGAATTTCAGCAAAAATCTGACATTCTGGAATTCACTCAAAAATGGTGCCAAACTGTTGCAAACGATCCCCTGAAAGGTTTTTCGGTGGAAACAGGTGGGTTTTTATCATCAGAAACAGAATTAGCCGTCGATGTCTGAACAACTTTTTCTTAAAAAAATCCCTAAGCCGCGCGGTCAGAATTTCAGCAAAAATCTGGCGTTTTGGAATTCACTCAAAAATGGTGACAAACTGTTGCAAACGATCCTCTGAAAGGTTTTTTGGTGGAAACAGATGGGTTTTTATCATCAGAAACAGAATTAGCCATCGACGTCGGAACACCTTTTTTAAAAAAAAATCCCTAAGCCGCGCGGTCAGAATTTCAGCAAAAATCTGACATTCTGGAATTCACTCAAAAATGGTGCCAAACTGTTGCAAACGATCCCCTGAAAGGTTTTTTGGCGGAAACAGGTGGGTTTTTATCATCAGAAACAGAATTAGCCGTCAACGTCTGAACAACTTCTTTTTTAAAAAAATCCCTAAGCCGCGCGGTCACAATTTCAGCAAAAATCTGACATTCTGGAATTCACTCAAAAATGGTGCCAAACTGTTGCAAACGATCCCCTGAAAGGTTTTTCAGTGGAAACAGGTGGGTTTTTATCATCAGAAACAGAATTAGCCGTCGACGTCTGAACAACTTTTTTTTTAAAAATACCTAAGCCGCGCGGTCACAATTTCAGCAAAAATCTGACATTCTGGAATTCACTCAAAAATGGTGCCAAACTGTTGCAAACGATCCCCTGAAAGGTTTTTTGGTGGAAACAGATGGGTTTTTATCATCGGAAACAGAATTAGCCCTCGACGTCTGAACAACTTTTTTTGAAAAAATCCCTAAGCCGCGCGGTCAGAATTTCAGCAAAAATCTGGCGTTTTGGAATTCACTCAAAAATGGTGACAAACTGTTGCAAATGATCGCCTGAAAGGTTTTTTGGTGGAAACAGATGGGTTTTTATCGTCAGAAACAGAATTAGCCATCGACGTCTGAACACATTTTTTAAAAAAAAATCCCTAAGCCGCGCGGTCAGAATTTCAGCAAAAATCTGACATTCTGGAATTCACTCAAAAATGGTGCCAAACTGTTGCAAACGATCCCCTGAAAGGTTTTTTGGTGGAAACAGATGGGTTTTTAACATCAGAAAGAGAATTAGCCGTCGACGTCTGAACAAGTTTTTTTTAAAAAAATCCCTAAGCCGCGCGGTCAGAATTTCAGCAAAAATCTGACATTCTGGAATTCACTCAAAAATGGTGCCAAACTGTTGCAAACGATCCCCTGAAAGGTTTTTTGGCGAAAACAGGTGGGTTTTTATCATCAGAAACAGAATTAGCCGTCGTCGTCTGAACAACTTTTTTTTTAAAAAATCCCTAAGTCGCGCGGTCAGAATTTCAGCAAAAATCTGACATTCTGGAATTCACTCAAAAATGGTGCCAAACTGTTGCAAACGATCCCTGAAAGGTTTTTTGGTGGAAACAGATGGGTTTTTATCATCAGAAACAGAATTAGCCATCGACGTCTGAACAACTTTTTTTTGAAAAAATCCCTAAGCCGCGCGGTCAGAATTTCAGCAAAAATCTGGCGTTTTGGAATTCACTCAAAAATGGTGCCAAACTGTTGCAAACAATCCCCTGAAAGGTTTTTTGGCGGAAACAGGTGGGTTTTTATCATCAGAAACAGAATTAGCCGTCGACGTCTGAACAATTTTTTTTGAAAAAATCCCTAAGCCGCGCGGTCAGAATTTCAGCAAAAATCTGACATTCTGGAATTCACTCAAAAATGGTGCCAAACTGTTGCAAACGATCCCTGAAAGGTTTTTCGGTGGAAACAGGTGGGTTTTTATCATCAGAAACAGTATTAGCCATCGACGTCTGAACAACTTTTTTTTGAAAAAATCCCTAAGCCGCGCGGTCAGAATTTCAGCAAAAATCTGGCGTTTTGGAATTCACTCAAAAATGGTGCCAAACTGTTGCAAACGATCCCCTGAAAGGTTTTTTGACGGAAACAGGTGGGTTTTTATCATCAGAAACAGAATTAGCCGTCAACGTCTGAACAACTTTTTTTTGAAAGAATCCCTAAGCCGCGCGGTCAGAATTTCAGCAAAAATCTGACATTCTGGAATTCACTCAAAAATGGTGCCAAACTGTTGCAAACGATCCCCTGAAAGGTTTTTCGGTGGAAACAGGTGGGTTTTTATCATCAGAAACAGAATTAGCCGTCGATGTCTGAACAACTTTTTCTTAAAAAAATCCCTAATCCGCGCGGTCAGAATTTCAGCAAAAATCTGGCGTTTTGGAATTCACTCAAAAATGGTGCCAAACTGTTGCAAACGATCCCCTGAAAGGTTTTTCAGTGGAAACAGGTGGGTTTTTATCATCAGAAACAGAATTAGCCTTCGACGTCTGAACAACTTTTTTTGAAAAAATCCCTAAGCCGCGCGGTCAGAATTTCAGCAAAAATCTGGCGTTTTGGAATTCACTCAAAAATGGTGACAAACTGTTGCAAATGATCGCCTGAAAGGTTTTTTGGCGAAAACAGGTGGGTTTTTATCATCAGAAACAGAATTAGCCATCGACGTCTGAACACATTTTTAAAAAAGAAATCCCTAAGCCGGGCGGTCAGAATTTCAGCAAAAATCTGACATTCTGGAATTCACTCAGAAATGGTGCCAAACTGTTGCAAACGATCCCCTGAAAGGTTTTTCGGTGGAAGCAGGTGGGTTTTTATCATCAGAAACAGAATTAGCCGTCAACGTCTGAAACACTTTTTTTGAAAAAATCCCTAAGCCGCGCGGTCACAATTTCAGCAAAAATCTGGCGTTTTGGAATTCACTCAAAAATGGTGCCAAACTGTTGCAAACGATCCCCTGAAAGGTTTTTTGGCGAAAACAGGTGGGTTTTTATCATCAGAAAGAGAATTAGCCGTCGTCGTCTGAACAACTTTTTCTTAAAAAAATCCCTAAGCCGCGCGGTCAGAATTTCAGCAAAAATCTGGCGTTTTGGAATTCACTCAAAAATGGTGACAAACTGTTGCAAACGATCCCTGAAAGGTTTTTTGGTGGAAACAGATGGGTTTTTATCATCAGAAACAGAATTAGCCATCGACGTCTGAACAACTTTTTTTTGAAAAAATCCCTAAGCCGCGCGGTCAGAATTTCAGCAAAAATCTGGCGTTTTGGAATTCACTCAAAAATGGTGCCAAACTGTTGCAAACGATCCCCTGAATGGTTTTTTGGCGGAAACAGGTGGGTTTTTATCATCAGAAACAGAATTAGCCATCGACGTCTGAACAACTTTTTTTTGAAAAAATCCCTAAGCCGCGCGGTCAGAATTTCAGCAAAAATCTGGCGTTTTGGAATTCACTCAAAAATGGTGCCAAACTGTTGCAAACGATCCCCTGAATGGTTTTTTGGCGGAAACAGGTGGGTTTTTATCATCAGAAACAGAATTAGCCGTCGACGTCTGTACAATTTTTTTTGAAAAAATCCCTAAGCCGCGCGGTCAGAATTTCAGCAAAAATCTGACATTCTGGAATTCACTCAAAAATGGTGCCAAACTGTTGCAAACGATCCCCTGAAAGGTTTTTCGGTGGAAACAGGTGGGTTTTTATCATCAGAAACAGAATTAGCCGTCGATGTCTGAACAACTTTTTCTTAAAAAAATCCCTAAGCCGCGCGGTCAGAATTTCAGCAAAAATCTGGCGTTTTGGAATTCACTCAAAAATGGTGACAAACTGTTGCAAACGATCCTCTGAAAGGTTTTTTGGTGGAAACAGATGGGTTTTTATCATCAGAAACAGAATTAGCCATCGACGTCGGAACACCTTTTTTTAAAAAAAATCCCTAAGCCGCGCGGTCAGAATTTCAGCAAAAATCTGACATTCTGGAATTCACTCAAAAATGGTGCCAAACTGTTGCAAACGATCCTCTGAAAGGTTTTTTGGTGGAAACAGATGGGTTTTTAACATCAGAAAGAGAATTAGCCGTCGACGTCTGAACAACTTTTTTTTGAAAAAATCCCTAAGCCGCGCGGTCAGAATTTCAGCAAAAATCTGGCGTTTTGGAATTCACTCAAAAATGGTGCCAAACTGTTGCAAACGATCCCCTGAAAGGTTTTTTGGCGGAAACAGGTGGGTTTTTATCATCAGAAACAGAATTAGCCGTCAACGTCTGAACAACTTTTTTTTGAAAAAATCCCTAAGCCGCGCGGTCAGAATTTCAGCAAAAATCTGACATTCTGGAATTCACTCAAAAATGGTGCCAAACTGTTGCAAACGATCCCCTGAAAGGTTTTTCGGTGGAAACAGGTGGGTTTTTATCATCAGAAACAGAATTAGCCGTCGATGTCTGAACAACTTTTTCTTAAAAAAATCCCTAAGCCGCGCGGTCAGAATTTCAGCAAAAATCTGGCGTTTTGGAATTCACTCAAAAATGGTGACAAACTGTTGCAAACGATCCTCTGAAAGGTTTTTTGGTGGAAACAGATGGGTTTTTATCATCAGAAACAGAATTAGCCATCGACGTCGGAACACCTTTTTTTTAAAAAAATCCCTAAGCCGCGCGGTCAGAATTTCAGCAAAAATCTGACATTCTGGAATTCACTCAAAAATGGTGCCAAACTGTTGCAAACGATCCTCTGAAAGGTTTTTTTGTGGAAACAGATGGGTTTTTAACATCAGAAAGAGAATTAGCCGTCGACGTCTGAACAACTTTTTTTTGAAAAAATCCCTAAGCCGCGCGGTCAGAATTTCAGCAAAAATCTGGCGTTTTGGAATTCACTCAAAAATGGTGCCAAACTGTTGCAAACGATCCCCTGAAAGGTTTTTTGGCGGAAACAGGTGGGTTTTTATCATCAGAAACAGAATTAGCCGTCAACGTCTGAACAACTTTTTTTTGAAAAAATCCCTAAGCCGCGCGGTCAGAATTTCAGCAAAAATCTGACATTCTGGAATTCACTCAAAAATGGTGCCAAACTGTTGCAAACGATCCCCTGAAAGGTTTTTCGGTGGAAACAGGTGGGTTTTTATCATCAGAAACAGAATTAGCCGTCGATGTCTGAACAACTTTTTCTTAAAAAAATCCCTAAGCCGCGCGGTCAGAATTTCAGCAAAAATCTGGCGTTTTGGAATTCACTCAAAAATGGTGACAAACTGTTGCAAATGATCCCCTGAAAGCTTTTTTGGTGGAAACAGATGGGTTTTTATCATCAGAAACAGAATTAGCCCTCGACGTCTGAACAACATTTTCTTGAAAAAATCCCTAAGCCGCGCGGTCAGAATTTCAGCAAAAATCTGACTTTCTGGAATTCACTCAAAAATGGTGCCAAACTGTTGCAAACGATCCCCTGAAAGGTTTTTTGGCGGAAACAGGTGGGTTTTTATCATCAGAAACAGAATTAGCCGTCAACGTCTGAACAACTTCTTTTTTAAAAAAATCCCTAAGCCGCGCGGTCACAATTTCAGCAAAAATCTGACATTCTGGAATTCACTCAAAAATGGTGCCAAACTGTTGCAAACGATCCCCTGAAAGGTTTTTTGGCGGAAACAGGTGGGTTTTTATCATCAGAAACAGAATTAGCCGTCGACGTCTGAACAACTTTTTTTTAAAAAATACCTAAGCCGCGCGGTCACAATTTCAGCAAAAATCTGACATTCTGGAATTCACTCAAAAATGGTGCCAAACTGTTGCAAACGATCCCCTGAAAGGTTTTTTTGGTGGAAACAGATGGGTTTTTATCATCGGAAACAGAATTAGCCCTCGACGTCTGAACAACTTTTTTTGAAAAAATCCCTAAGCCGCGCGGTCAGAATTTCAGCAAAAATCTGGCGTTTTGGAATTCACTCAAAAATGGTGACAAACTGTTGCAAATGATCGCCTGAAAGGTTTTTTGGTGGAAACAGATGGGTTTTTATCGTCAGAAACAGAATTAGCCATCGACGTCTGAACACATTTTTTTAAAAAAAATCCCTAAGCCGCGCGGTCAGAATTTCAGCAAAAATCTGACATTCTGGAATTCACTCAAAAATGGTGCCAAACTGTTGCAAACGATCCCCTGAAAGGTTTTTTGGTGGAAACAGATGGGTTTTTAACATCAGAAAGAGAATTAGCCGTCGACGTCTGAACAAGTTTTTTTTAAAAAAATCCCTAAGCCGCGCGGTCAGAATTTCAGCAAAAATCTGACATTCTGGAATTCACTCAAAAATGGTGCCAAACTGTTGCAAACGATCCCCTGAAAGGTTTTTTGGCGAAAACAGGTGGGTTTTTATCATCAGAAACAGAAATAGCCGTCGTCGTCTGAACAACTTTTCTTAAAAAAAATCCCTAAGCCGCGCGGTCAGAATTTCAGCAAAAATCTGACATTCTGGAATTCACTCAAAAATGGTGCCAAACTGTTGCAAACGATCTCCTGAAAGGTTTTTCGGTGGAAAGAGATGGGTTTTTAACATCAGAAAGAGAATAAGCCGTCGACGTCTGAACAACTTTTTTTTTGAAAAAATCCCTAAGCCGCGCGGTCAGAATTTCAGCAAAAATCTGACATTCTGGAATTCACTCAAAAATGGTGCTAAACTGTTGCAAACGATCCCCTGAAACGTTTTTTGGCAGAAACAGGTGGGTTTTTATCATCAGAAACAGAATTAGCCGTCGACGTCTGAACAACTTTTTTAAAAAAAAATCCCTAAGACGCACGGTCAGAATTTCAGCAAAAATCTGACATTCTGGAATTCACTCAAAAATGGTGCCAAACTGTTGCAAACGATCCCCTGAAAGGTTTTTCGGTGGAAACAGGTGGGTTTTTATCATCAGAAACAGAATTAGCCGTCGACGTCTGAACAACTTTTTTTTAAAAAATACCTAAGCCGCGCGGTCACAATTTCAGCAAAAATCTGACATTCTGGAATTCACTCAAAAATGGTGCCAAACTGTTGCAAACGATCCCCTGAAAGGTTTTTTGGCGGAAACAGATGGGTTTTTATCATCAGAAACAGAATTAGCCGTCGACGTATGAACAACTTTTTTTTAAAAAAATCCCTAAGCCGCGCGGTTAGAATTTCAGCAAAAATCTGACATTCTGGAATTCACTCAAAAATGGTGCCAAAGTGTTGCAAACGATCCCCTGAAAGGTTTTTTGGTGGAAACAGATGGGTTTTTATCATCAGAAATAGATTTAGCCGTCCTCGTCTGAACACCTTTTTTTGAAAAAATCCCTAAACCGCGCGGTCACAATTTCAGCAAAAATCTGACATTCTGGAATTCACTCAAAAATGGTGCCAAACTGTTGCAAAGATCCCCTGAAAGGTTTTTTGGCGGAAAAAGGTGGGTTTTTATCATCAGAAACAGAATTAGCCCTCGACCTCTGAACAACTTTTTTTTGAAAAAATCCCTAAGCCGCGCGGTCAGAATTTCAGCAAAAATCTGGCGTTTTGGAATTCACTCAAAAATGGTGCCAAACTGTTGCAAACGATCCCCTGAATGGTTTTTTGGCGGAAACAGGTGGGTTTTTATCATCAGAAACAGAATTAGCCGTCGACGTCTGAACAATTTTTTTTGAAAAAATCCCTAAGCCGCGCGGTCAGAATTTCAGCAAAAATCTGACATTCTGGAATTCACTCAAAAATGGTGCCAAACTGTTGCAAACGATCCCCTGAAAGGTTTTTCGGTGGAAACAGGTGGGTTTTTATCATCAGAAACAGAATTAGCCGTCGATGTCTGAACAACTTTTTCTTAAAAAAATCCCTAAGCCGCGCGGTCAGAATTTCAGCAAAAATCTGGCGTTTTGGAATTCACTCAAAAATGGTGACAAACTGTTGCAAACGATCCTCTGAAAGGTTTTTTGGTGGAAACAGATGGGTTTTTATCATCAGAAACAGAATTAGCCATCGACGTCGGAACACCTTTTTTTAAAAAAAATCCCTAAGCCGCGCGGTCAGAATTTCAGCAAAAATCTGACATTCTGGAATTCACTCAAAAATGGTGCCAAACTGTTGCAAACGATCCTCTGAAAGGTTTTTTGGTGGAAACAGATGGGTTTTTAACATCAGAAAGAGAATTAGCCGTCGACGTCTGAACAACTTTTTTTTGAAAAAATCCCTAAGCCGCGCGGTCAGAATTTCAGCAAAAATCTGACATTCTGGAATTCACTCAAAAATGGTGCCAAACTGTTGCAAACGATCCCCTGAAAGGTTTTTTGGCGGAAACAGGTGGGTTTTTATCATCAGAAACAGAATTAGCCGTCGACGTCTGAACAATTTTTTTTGAAAAAATCCCTAAGCCGCGCGGTCAGAATTTCAGCAAAAATCTGACATTCTGGAATTCACTCAAAAATGGTGCCAAACTGTTGCAAACGATCCCTGAAAGGTTTTTCGGTGGAAACAGGTGGGTTTTTATCATCAGAAACAGTATTAGCCATCGACGTCTGAACAACTTTTTTTTGAAAAAATCCCTAAGCCGCGCGGTCAGAATTTCAGCAAAAATCTGGCGTTTTGGAATTCACTCAAAAATGGTGCCAAACTGTTGCAAACGATCCCCTGAAAGGTTTTTTGACGGAAACAGGTGGGTTTTTATCATCAGAAACAGAATTAGCCGTCAACGTCTGAACAACTTTTTTTTGAAAGAATCCCTAAGCCGCGCGGTCAGAATTTCAGCAAAAATCTGACATTCTGGAATTCACTCAAAAATGGTGCCAAACTGTTGCAAACGATCCCCTGAAAGGTTTTTCGGTGGAAACAGGTGGGTTTTTATCATCAGAAACAGAATTAGCCGTCGATGTCTGAACAACTTTTTCTTAAAAAAATCCCTAAGCCGCGCGGTCAGAATTTCAGCAAAAATCTGGCGTTTTGGAATTCACTCAAAAATGGTGACAAACTGTTGCAAATGATCCCCTGAAAGCTTTTTTGGTGGAAACAGATGGGTTTTTATCATCAGAAACAGAATTAGCCCTCGACGTCTGAACAACATTTTCTTGAAAAAATCCCTAAGCCGCGCGGTCAGAATTTCAGCAAAAATCTGACTTTCTGGAATTCACTCAAAAATGGTGCCAAACTGTTGCAAACGATCCCCTGAAAGGTTTTTTGGCGGAAACAGGTGGGTTTTTATCATCAGAAACAGAATTAGCCGTCAACGTCTGAACAACTTCTTTTTTAAAAAAATCCCTAAGCCGCGCGGTCACAATTTCAGCCAAAATCTGACATTCTGGAATTCACTCAAAAATGGTGCCAAACTGTTGCAAACGATCCCCTGAAAGGTTTTTCAGTGGAAACAGGTGGGTTTTTATCATCAGAAACAGAATTAGCCGTCGACGTCTGAACAACTTTTTTTTAAAAAATACCTAAGCCGCGCGGTCACAATTTCAGCAAAAATCTGACATTCTGGAATTCACTCAAAAATGGTGCCAAACTGTTGCAAACGATCCCCTGAAAGGTTTTTTGGTGGAAACAGATGGGTTTTTATCATCGGAAACAGAATTGGCCCTCGACGTCTGAACAACTTTTTTTGAAAAAATCCCTAAGCCGCGCGGTCAGAATTTCAGCAAAAATCTGGCGTTTTGGAATTCACTCAAAAATGGTGACAAACTGTTGCAAATGATCGCCTGAAAGGTTTTTTGGTGGAAACAGATGGGTTTTTATCGTCAGAAAC
Organism: Podarcis tiliguerta; assembly: GCF_965153285.1. Lineage (NCBI taxonomy): Eukaryota > Metazoa > Chordata > Lepidosauria > Squamata > Lacertidae > Podarcis > Podarcis tiliguerta. Next base: position 88,193,415 of record NC_139539.1, on the reverse strand, counting down.
AGAATTAGCCATCGACGTCTGAACACATTTTTAAAAAAGAAATCCCTAAGCCGGGCGGTCAGAATTTCAGCAAAAATCTGACATTCTGGAATTCACTCAAAAATGGTGCCAAACTGTTGCAAACGATCCCCTGAAAGGTTTTTCGGTGGAAGCAGGTGGGTTTTTATCATCAGAAACAGAATTAGCCGTCAACGTCTGAAACACTTTTTTTGAAAAAATCCCTAAGCCGCGCGGTCACAATTTCAGCAAAAATCTGGCGTTTTGGAATTCACTCAAAAATGGTGCCAAACTGTTGCAAACGATCCCCTGAAAGGTTTTTTGGTGGAAACAGATGGGTTTTTAACATCAGAAAGAGAATTAGCCGTCGACGTCTGAACAAGTTTTTTTTAAAAAAATCCCTAAGCCGCGCGGTCAGAATTTCAGCAAAAATCTGACATTCTGGAATTCACTCAAAAATGGTGCCAAACTGTTGCAAACGATCCCCTGAAAGGTTTTTTGGCGAAAACAGGTGGGTTTTTATCATCAGAAACAGAATTAGCCGTCGTCGTCTGAACAACTTTTTTTTAAAAAAATCCCTAAGTCGCGCGGTCAGAATTTCAGCAAAAATCTGACATTCTGGAATTCACTCAAAAATGGTGCCAAACTGTTGCAAACGATCCCTGAAAGGTTTTTTGGTGGAAACAGATGGGTTTTTATCATCAGAAACAGAATTAGCCATCGACGTCTGAACAACTTTTTTTTGAAAAAATCCCTAAGCCGCGCGGTCAGAATTTCAGCAAAAATCTGGCGTTTTGGAATTCACTCAAAAATGGTGCCAAACTGTTGCAAACGATCCCCTGAATGGTTTTTTGGCAGAAACAGGTGGGTTTTTATCATCAGAAACAGAATTAGCCGTCGACGTCTGAACAATTTTTTTTGAAAAAATCCCTAAGCCGCGCGGTCAGAATTTCAGCAAAAATCTGACATTCTGGAATTCACTCAAAAATGGTGCCAAACTGTTGCAAACGATCCCCTGAAAGGTTTTTCGGTGGAAACAGGTGGGTTTTTATCATCAGAAACAGAATTAGCCGTCGATGTCTGAACAACTTTTTCTTAAAAAAATCCCTAAGCCGCGCGGTCAGAATTTCAGCAAAAATCTGGCGTTTTGGAATTCACTCAAAAATGGTGACAAACTGTTGCAAACGATCCTCTGAAAGGTTTTTTGGTGGAAACAGATGGGTTTTTATCATGAGAAACAGAATTAGCCATCGACGTCGGAACACCTTTTTTTTAAAAAAATCCCTAAGCCGCGCGGTCAGAATTTCAGCAAAAATCTGACATTCTGGAATTCACTCAAAAATGGTGCCAAACTGTTGCAAACGATCCTCTGAAAGGTTTTTTGGTGGAAACAGATGGGTTTTTAACATCAGAAAGAGAATTAGCCGTCGACGTCTGAACAACTTTTTTTTGAAAAAATCCCTAAGCCGCGCGGTCAGAATTTCAGCAAAAATCTGGCGTTTTGGAATTCACTCAAAAATGGTGCCAAACTGTTGCAAACGATCCCCTGAAAGGTTTTTTGGCGGAAACAGGTGGGTTTTTATCATCAGAAACAGAATTAGCCGTCGTCGTCTGAACAACTTTTTTTTAAAAAAATCCCTAAGTCGCGCGGTCAGAATTTCAGCAAAAATCTGACATTCTGGAATTCACTCAAAAATGGTGCCAAACTGTTGCAAACGATCCCTGAAAGGTTTTTTGGTGGAAACAGATGGGTTTTTATCATCAGAAACAGAATTAGCCATCGACGTCTGAACAACTTTTTTTTGAAAAAATCCCTAAGCCGCGCGGTCAGAATTTCAGCAAAAATCTGGCGTTTTGGAATTCACTCAAAAATGGTGCCAAACTGTTGCAAACGATCCCCTGAATGGTTTTTTGGCAGAAACAGGTGGGTTTTTATCATCAGAAACAGAATTAGCCGTCGACGTCTGAACAATTTTTTTTGAAAAAATCCCTAAGCCGCGCGGTCAGAATTTCAGCAAAAATCTGACATTCTGGAATTCACTCAAAAATGGTGCCAAACTGTTGCAAACGATCCCCTGAAAGGTTTTTCGGTGGAAACAGGTGGGTTTTTATCATCAGAAACAGAATTAGCCGTCGATGTCTGAACAACTTTTTCTTAAAAAAATCCCTAAGCCGCGCGGTCAGAATTTCAGCAAAAATCTGGCGTTTTGGAATTCACTCAAAAATGGTGACAAACTGTTGCAAACGATCCTCTGAAAGGTTTTTTGGTGGAAACAGATGGGTTTTTATCATGAGAAACAGAATTAGCCATCGACGTCGGAACACCTTTTTTTTAAAAAAATCCCTAAGCCGCGCGGTCAGAATTTCAGCAAAAATCTGACATTCTGGAATTCACTCAAAAATGGTGCCAAACTGTTGCAAACGATCCTCTGAAAGGTTTTTTGGTGGAAACAGATGGGTTTTTAACATCAGAAAGAGTATTAGCCGTCGACGTCTGAACAACTTTTTTTTAAAAAATACCTAAGCCGCGCGGTCACAATTTCAGCAAAAATCTGGCGTTTTGGAATTCACTCAAAAATGGTGCCAAACTGTTGCAAACGATCCCCTGAAAGGTTTTTTGGCGGAAACAGGTGGGTTTTTATCATCGGAAACAGAATTAGCCTTCGACTTCTGAACAACTTTTTTTAAAAAAAATCCCTAAGCCACGCGGTCAGAATTTCAGCAAAAATCTGACATTCTGGAATTCACTCAAAAATGGTGCCAAACTGTTGCAAACGATCCCCTGAAAGGTTTTTTGGCGGAAACAGGTGGGTTTTTATCATCAGAAACAGAATTAGCCGTCGACGTCTGAACAACTTTTTTTAAAAAAAATCCCTAAGCCGCGCGGTCACAATTTCAGCAAAAATCTGACATTCTGGAATTCACTCAAAAATGGTGCCAAACTGTTGCAAACGATCCCCTGAAAGGTTTTTTGGTGGAAACAGATGGGTTTTTATCATTGGAAACAGAATTAGCCCTCGACGTCTAAACACCTTTTTTTGAAAAAATCCCTAAGCCGCGCGGTCAGAATTTCAGCAAAAATCTGACATTCTGGAATTCACTCAAAAATGGTGCCAAACTGTTGCAAACGATCCCCTGAAAGGTTTTTCGGTGGAAACAGGTGGGTTTTTATCATCAGAAACAGAATTAGCCGTCGACGTCTGAACAACTTTTTTTGAAAAAATCCCTAAGCCGCGCGGTCAGAATTTCAGCAAAAATCTGGCGTTTTGGAATTCACTCAAAAATGGTGCCAAACTGTTGCAAACGATCCCGTGAAACGTTTTTTGGCGGAAACAGGTGGGTTTTTATCATCAGAAACAGAATTACCCGTCGACGTCTGAACAACTTTTTTTAAAAAAATACCTAAGCCGCGCGGTCACAATTTCAGCAGAAATCTGGCGTTTTGGAATTCACTCAAAAATGGTGCCAAACTGTTGCAAACGATCGCCTGAAAGGTTTTTTGGTGGAAACAGATGGGTTTTTATCCTCAGAAACAGAATTAGCCCTCGACGTCTGAACAAGTTTTTTTTAAAAAAATCCCTAAGCAGCGCGGTCACAATTTCAGCAAAAATCTGACATTCTGGAATTCACTCAAAAATGGTGCCAAACTGTTGCAAACGATCCCCTGAAAGGTTTTTTGGCGGAAACAGGTGGGTTTTTATCATCAGAAACAGAAATAGCCGTCGACGTCTGAACACCTTTTTTTGAAAAAATCCCTAAGCCGCGCGGTCAGAATTTTAGCAAAAATCTGACATTCTGGAATTCACTCAAAAATGGTGCCAAACTGTTGCAAACGATCCCCTGAAAGGTTTTTCGGAGGAAACAGGTGGGTTTTTATCATCAGAAACAGAAATAGCCGTCGACGTCTGAACAACTTTTTTTTGAAAAAATCCCTAAGCCGCGCGGTCAGAATTTCAGCAAAAATCTGACATTCTGGAATTCACTCAAAAATGGTGCCAAACTGTTGCAAACGATCCCCTGAAAGGTTTTTTGGCGGAAACAGGTGGGTTTTTATCATCGGAAACAGAATTAGCCGTCAACGTCTGAACAACTTTTTTTTGAAAAAATCCCTAAGCCGCGCGGTCAGAATTTCAGCAAAAATCTGACATTCTGGAATTCACTCAAAAATGGTGCCAAACTGTTGCAAACGATCCCCTGAAAGGTTTTTCGGTGGAAACAGGTGGGTTTTTATCATCAGAAACAGAATTAGCCGTCGATGTCTGAACAACTTTTTCTTAAAAAAATCCCTAAGCCGCGCGGTCAGAATTTCAGCAAAAATCTGGCGTTTTGGAATTCACTCAAAAATGGTGACAAACTGTTGCAAATGATCCCCTGAAAGCTTTTTTGGTGGAAACAGATGGGTTTTTATCATCAGAAACAGAATTAGCCCTCGACGTCTGAACAACATTTTCTTGAAAAAATCCCTAAGCCGCGCGGTCAGAATTTCAGCAAAAATCTGACTTTCTGGAATTCACTCAAAAATGGTGCCAAACTGTTGCAAACGATCCCCTGAAAGGTTTTTTGGCGGAAACAGGTGGGTTTTTATCATCAGAAACAGAATTAGCCGTCGACGTCTGAACAACTTTTTTTTAAAAAATACCTAAGCCGCGCGGTCACAATTTCAGCAAAAATCTGACATTCTGGAATTCACTCAAAAATGGTGCCAAACTGTTGCAAACGATCCCCTGAAAGGTTTTTTTGGTGGAAACAGATGGGTTTTTATCATCGGAAACAGAATTAGCCCTCGACGTCTGAACAACTTTTTTTGAAAAAATCCCTAAGCCGCGCGGTCAGAATTTCAGCAAAAATCTGGCGTTTTGGAATTCACTCAAAAATGGTGACAAACTGTTGCAAATGATCGCCTGAAAGGTTTTTTGGTGGAAACAGATGGGTTTTTATCGTCAGAAACAGAATTAGCCATCGACGTCTGAACACATTTTTTTAAAAAAAATCCCTAAGCCGCGCGGTCAGAATTTCAGCAAAAATCTGACATTCTGGAATTCACTCAAAAATGGTGCCAAACTGTTGCAAACGATCCCCTGAAAGGTTTTTTGGTGGAAACAGATGGGTTTTTAACATCAGAAAGAGAATTAGCCGTCGACGTCTGAACAAGTTTTTTTTAAAAAAATCCCTAAGCCGCGCGGTCAGAATTTCAGCAAAAATCTGACATTCTGGAATTCACTCAAAAATGGTGCCAAACTGTTGCAAACGATCCCCTGAAAGGTTTTTTGGCGAAAACAGGTGGGTTTTTATCATCAGAAACAGAAATAGCCGTCGTCGTCTGAACAACTTTTCTTAAAAAAAATCCCTAAGCCGCGCGGTCAGAATTTCAGCAAAAATCTGACATTCTGGAATTCACTCAAAAATGGTGCCAAACTGTTGCAAACGATCTCCTGAAAGGTTTTTCGGTGGAAAGAGATGGGTTTTTAACATCAGAAAGAGAATAAGCCGTCGACGTCTGAACAACTTTTTTTTGAAAAAATCCCTAAGCCGCGCGGTCAGAATTTCAGCAAAAATCTGACATTCTGGAATTCACTCAAAAATGGTGCTAAACTGTTGCAAACGATCCCCTGAAACGTTTTTTGGCAGAAACAGGTGGGTTTTTATCATCAGAAACAGAATTAGCCGTCGACGTCTGAACAACTTTTTTAAAAAAAAATCCCTAAGACGCACGGTCAGAGTTTCAGCAAAAATCTGACATTCTGGAATTCACTCAAAAATGGTGCCAAACTGTTGCAAACGATCCCCTGAAAGGTTTTTCGGTGGAAACAGGTGGGTTTTTATCATCAGAAACAGAATTAGCCGTCGACGTCTGAACAACTTTTTTTTAAAAAATACCTAAGCCGCGCGGTCACAATTTCAGCAAAAATCTGACATTCTGGAATTCACTCAAAAATGGTGCCAAACTGTTGCAAACGATCCCCTGAAAGGTTTTTTGGCGGAAACAGATGGGTTTTTATCATCAGAAACAGAATTAGCCGTCGACGTATGAACAACTTTTTTTTAAAAAAATCCCTAAGCCGCGCGGTTAGAATTTCAGCAAAAATCTGACATTCTGGAATTCACTCAAAAATGGTGCCAAAGTGTTGCAAACGATCCCCTGAAAGGTTTTTTGGTGGAAACAGATGGGTTTTTATCATCAGAAATAGATTTAGCCGTCCTCGTCTGAACACCTTTTTTTGAAAAAATCCCTAAACCGCGCGGTCACAATTTCAGCAAAAATCTGACATTCTGGAATTCACTCAAAAATGGTGCCAAACTGTTGCAAAGATCCCCTGAAAGGTTTTTTGGCGGAAAAAGGTGGGTTTTTATCATCAGAAACAGAATTAGCCCTCGACCTCTGAACAACTTTTTTTTGAAAAAATCCCTAAGCCGCGCGGTCAGAATTTCAGCAAAAATCTGACTTTCTGGAATTCACTCAAAAATGGTGCCAAACTGTTGCAAACGATCCCCTGAAAGGTTTTTTGGCGGAAACAGGTGGGTTTTTATCATCAGAAACAGAATTAGCCGTCAACGTCTGAACAACTTCTTTTTTAAAAAAATCCCTAAGCCGCGCGGTCACAATTTCAGCAAAAATCTGACATTCTGGAATTCACTCAAAAATGGTGCCAAACTGTTGCAAACGATCCCCTGAAAGGTTTTTTGGCGGAAACAGGTGGGTTTTTATCATCAGAAACAGAATTAGCCGTCGACGTCTGAACAACTTTTTTTTAAAAAATACCTAAGCCGCGCGGTCACAATTTCAGCAAAAATCTGACATTCTGGAATTCACTCAAAAATGGTGCCAAACTGTTGCAAACGATCCCCTGAAAGGTTTTTTTGGTGGAAACAGATGGGTTTTTATCATCGGAAACAGAATTAGCCCTCGACGTCTGAACAACTTTTTTTGAAAAAATCCCTAAGCCGCGCGGTCAGAATTTCAGCAAAAATCTGGCGTTTTGGAATTCACTCAAAAATGGTGACAAACTGTTGCAAATGATCGCCTGAAAGGTTTTTTGGTGGAAACAGATGGGTTTTTATCGTCAGAAACAGAATTAGCCATCGACGTCTGAACACATTTTTTTAAAAAAAATCCCTAAGCCGCGCGGTCAGAATTTCAGCAAAAATCTGACATTCTGGAATTCACTCAAAAATGGTGCCAAACTGTTGCAAACGATCCCCTGAAAGGTTTTTTGGTGGAAACAGATGGGTTTTTAACATCAGAAAGAGAATTAGCCGTCGACGTCTGAACAAGTTTTTTTTAAAAAAATCCCTAAGCCGCGCGGTCAGAATTTCAGCAAAAATCTGACATTCTGGAATTCACTCAAAAATGGTGCCAAACTGTTGCAAACGATCCCCTGAAAGGTTTTTTGGCGAAAACAGGTGGGTTTTTATCATCAGAAACAGAAATAGCCGTCGTCGTCTGAACAACTTTTCTTAAAAAAAATCCCTAAGCCGCGCGGTCAGAATTTCAGCAAAAATCTGACATTCTGGAATTCACTCAAAAATGGTGCCAAACTGTTGCAAACGATCTCCTGAAAGGTTTTTCGGTGGAAAGAGATGGGTTTTTAACATCAGAAAGAGAATAAGCCGTCGACGTCTGAACAACTTTTTTTTGAAAAAATCCCTAAGCCGCGCGGTCAGAATTTCAGCAAAAATCTGACATTCTGGAATTCACTCAAAAATGGTGCTAAACTGTTGCAAACGATCCCCTGAAACGTTTTTTGGCAGAAACAGGTGGGTTTTTATCATCAGAAACAGAATTAGCCGTCGACGTCTGAACAACTTTTTAAAAAAAATCCCTAAGACGCACGGTCAGAGTTTCAGCAAAAATCTGACATTCTGGAATTCACTCAAAAATGGTGCCAAACTGTTGCAAACGATCCCCTGAAAGGTTTTTCGGTGGAAACAGGTGGGTTTTTATCATCAGAAACAGAATTAGCCGTCGACGTCTGAACAACTTTTTTTTAAAAAATACCTAAGCCGCGCGGTCACAATTTCAGCAAAAATCTGACATTCTGGAATTCACTCAAAAATGGTGCCAAACTGTTGCAAACGATCCCCTGAAAGGTTTTTTGGCGGAAACAGATGGGTTTTTATCATCAGAAACAGAATTAGCCGTCGACGTATGAACAACTTTTTTTTAAAAAAATCCCTAAGCCGCGCGGTTAGAATTTCAGCAAAAATCTGACATTCTGGAATTCACTCAAAAATGGTGCCAAAGTGTTGCAAACGATCCCCTGAAAGGTTTTTTGGTGGAAACAGATGGGTTTTTATCATCAGAAATAGATTTAGCCGTCCTCGTCTGAACACCTTTTTTTGAAAAAATCCCTAAACCGCGCGGTCACAATTTCAGCAAAAATCTGACATTCTGGAATTCACTCAAAAATGGTGCCAAACTGTTGCAAAGATCCCCTGAAAGGTTTTTTGGCGGAAAAAGGTGGGTTTTTATCATCAGAAACAGAATTAGCCCTCGACCTCTGAACAACTTTTTTTTGAAAAAATCCCTAAGCCGCGCGGTCAGAATTTCAGCAAAAATCTGGCGTTTTGGAATTCACTCAAAAATGGTGCCAAACTGTTGCAAACGATCCCCTGAATGGTTTTTTGGCGGAAACAGGTGGGTTTTTATCATCAGAAACAGAATTAGCCGTCGACGTCTGAACAATTTTTTTTGAAAAAATCCCTAAGCCGCGCGGTCAGAATTTCAGCAAAAATCTGACATTCTGGAATTCACTCAAAAATGGTGCCAAACTGTTGCAAACGATCCCCTGAAAGGTTTTTCGGTGGAAACAGGTGGGTTTTTATCATCAGAAACAGAATTAGCCGTCGATGTCTGAACAACTTTTTCTTAAAAAAATCCCTAAGCCGCGCGGTCAGAATTTCAGCAAAAATCTGGCGTTTTGGAATTCACTCAAAAATGGTGACAAACTGTTGCAAACGATCCTCTGAAAGGTTTTTTGGTGGAAACAGATGGGTTTTTATCATCAGAAACAGAATTAGCCATCGACGTCGGAACACCTTTTTTTAAAAAAAATCCCTAAGCCGCGCGGTCAGAATTTCAGCAAAAATCTGACATTCTGGAATTCACTCAAAAATGGTGCCAAACTGTTGCAAACGATCCTCTGAAAGGTTTTTTGGTGGAAACAGATGGGTTTTTAACATCAGAAAGAGAATTAGCCGTCGACGTCTGAACAACTTTTTTTTGAAAAAATCCCTAAGCCGCGCGGTCAGAATTTCAGCAAAAATCTGGCGTTTTGGAATTCACTCAAAAATGGTGCCAAACTGTTGCAAACGATCCCCTGAAAGGTTTTTTGGCGGAAACAGGTGGGTTTTTATCATCAGAAACAGAATTAGCCGTCGACGTCTGAACAATTTTTTTTGAAAAAATCCCTAAGCCGCGCGGTCAGAATTTCAGCAAAAATCTGACATTCTGGAATTCACTCAAAAATGGTGCCAAACTGTTGCAAACGATCCCTGAAAGGTTTTTCGGTGGAAACAGGTGGGTTTTTATCATCAGAAACAGTATTAGCCATCGACGTCTGAACAACTTTTTTTTGAAAAAATCCCTAAGCCGCGCGGTCAGAATTTCAGCAAAAATCTGGCGTTTTGGAATTCACTCAAAAATGGTGCCAAACTGTTGCAAACGATCCCCTGAAAGGTTTTTTGACGGAAACAGGTGGGTTTTTATCATCAGAAACAGAATTAGCCGTCAACGTCTGAACAACTTTTTTTTGAAAGAATCCCTAAGCCGCGCGGTCAGAATTTCAGCAAAAATCTGACATTCTGGAATTCACTCAAAAATGGTGCCAAACTGTTGCAAACGATCCCCTGAAAGGTTTTTCGGTGGAAACAGGTGGGTTTTTATCATCAGAAACAGAATTAGCCGTCGATGTCTGAACAACTTTTTCTTAAAAAAATCCCTAAGCCGCGCGGTCAGAATTTCAGCAAAAATCTGGCGTTTTGGAATTCACTCAAAAATGGTGACAAACTGTTGCAAATGATCCCCTGAAAGCTTTTTTGGTGGAAACAGATGGGTTTTTATCATCAGAAACAGAATTAGCCCTCGACGTCTGAACAACATTTTCTTGAAAAAATCCCTAAGCCGCGCGGTCAGAATTTCAGCAAAAATCTGACTTTCTGGAATTCACTCAAAAATGGTGCCAAACTGTTGCAAACGATCCCCTGAAAGGTTTTTTGGCGGAAACAGGTGGGTTTTTATCATCAGAAACAGAATTAGCCGTCAACGTCTGAACAACTTCTTTTTTAAAAAAATCCCTAAGCCGCGCGGTCACAATTTCAGCCAAAATCTGACATTCTGGAATTCACTCAAAAATGGTGCCAAACTGTTGCAAACGATCCCCTGAAAGGTTTTTCAGTGGAAACAGGTGGGTTTTTATCATCAGAAACAGAATTAGCCGTCGACGTCTGAACAACTTTTTTTTAAAAAATACCTAAGCCGCGCGGTCACAATTTCAGCAAAAATCTGACATTCTGGAATTCACTCAAAAATGGTGCCAAACTGTTGCAAACGATCCCCTGAAAGGTTTTTTGGTGGAAACAGATGGGTTTTTATCATCGGAAACAGAATTGGCCCTCGACGTCTGAACAACTTTTTTTGAAAAAATCCCTAAGCCGCGCGGTCAGAATTTCAGCAAAAATCTGGCGTTTTGGAATTCACTCAAAAATGGTGACAAACTGTTGCAAATGATCGCCTGAAAGGTTTTTTGGTGGAAACAGATGGGTTTTTATCGTCAGAAACAGAATTAGCCATCGACGTCTGAACACATTTTTAAAAAAGAAATCCCTAAGCCGGGCGGTCAGAATTTCAGCAAAAATCTGACATTCTGGAATTCACTCAAAAATGGTGCCAAACTGTTGCAAACGATCCCCTGAAAGGTTTTTCGGTGGAAGCAGGTGGGTTTTTATCATCAGAAACAGAATTAGCCGTCAACGTCTGAAACACTTTTTTTGAAAAAATCCCTAAGCCGCGCGGTCACAATTTCAGCAAAAATCTGGCGTTTTGGAATTCACTCAAAAATGGTGCCAAACTGTTGCAAACGATCCCCTGAAAGGTTTTTTGGTGGAAACAGATGGGTTTTTAACATCAGAAAGAGAATTAGCCGTCGACGTCTGAACAAGTTTTTTTTAAAAAAATCCCTAAGCCGCGCGGTCAGAATTTCAGCAAAAATCTGACATTCTGGAATTCACTCAAAAATGGTGCCAAACTGTTGCAAACGATCCCCTGAAAGGTTTTTTGGCGAAAACAGGTGGGTTTTTATCATCAGAAACAGAATTAGCCGTCGTCGTCTGAACAACTTTTTTTTAAAAAAATCCCTAAGTCGCGCGGTCAGAATTTCAGCAAAAATCTGACATTCTGGAATTCACTCAAAAATGGTGCCAAACTGTTGCAAACGATCCCTGAAAGGTTTTTTGGTGGAAACAGATGGGTTTTTATCATCAGAAACAGAATTAGCCATCGACGTCTGAACAACTTTTTTTTGAAAAAATCCCTAAGCCGCGCGGTCAGAATTTCAGCAAAAATCTGGCGTTTTGGAATTCACTCAAAAATGGTGCCAAACTGTTGCAAACGATCCCCTGAATGGTTTTTTGGCAGAAACAGGTGGGTTTTTATCATCAGAAACAGAATTAGCCGTCGACGTCTGAACAATTTTTTTTGAAAAAATCCCTAAGCCGCGCGGTCAGAATTTCAGCAAAAATCTGACATTCTGGAATTCACTCAAAAATGGTGCCAAACTGTTGCAAACGATCCCCTGAAAGGTTTTTCGGTGGAAACAGGTGGGTTTTTATCATCAGAAACAGAATTAGCCGTCGATGTCTGAACAACTTTTTCTTAAAAAAATCCCTAAGCCGCGCGGTCAGAATTTCAGCAAAAATCTGGCGTTTTGGAATTCACTCAAAAATGGTGACAAACTGTTGCAAACGATCCTCTGAAAGGTTTTTTGGTGGAAACAGATGGGTTTTTATCATGAGAAACAGAATTAGCCATCGACGTCGGAACACCTTTTTTTTAAAAAAATCCCTAAGCCGCGCGGTCAGAATTTCAGCAAAAATCTGACATTCTGGAATTCACTCAAAAATGGTGCCAAACTGTTGCAAACGATCCTCTGAAAGGTTTTTTGGTGGAAACAGATGGGTTTTTAACATCAGAAAGAGAATTAGCCGTCGACGTCTGAACAACTTTTTTTTGAAAAAATCCCTAAGCCGCGCGGTCAGAATTTCAGCAAAAATCTGGCGTTTTGGAATTCACTCAAAAATGGTGCCAAACTGTTGCAAACGATCCCCTGAAAGGTTTTTTGGCGGAAACAGGTGGGTTTTTATCATCAGAAACAGAATTAGCCGTCGTCGTCTGAACAACTTTTTTTTAAAAAAATCCCTAAGTCGCGCGGTCAGAATTTCAGCAAAAATCTGACATTCTGGAATTCACTCAAAAATGGTGCCAAACTGTTGCAAACGATCCCTGAAAGGTTTTTTGGTGGAAACAGATGGGTTTTTATCATCAGAAACAGAATTAGCCATCGACGTCTGAACAACTTTTTTTTGAAAAAATCCCTAAGCCGCGCGGTCAGAATTTCAGCAAAAATCTGGCGTTTTGGAATTCACTCAAAAATGGTGCCAAACTGTTGCAAACGATCCCCTGAATGGTTTTTTGGCAGAAACAGGTGGGTTTTTATCATCAGAAACAGAATTAGCCGTCGACGTCTGAACAATTTTTTTTGAAAAAATCCCTAAGCCGCGCGGTCAGAATTTCAGCAAAAATCTGACATTCTGGAATTCACTCAAAAATGGTGCCAAACTGTTGCAAACGATCCCCTGAAAGGTTTTTCGGTGGAAACAGGTGGGTTTTTATCATCAGAAACAGAATTAGCCGTCGATGTCTGAACAACTTTTTCTTAAAAAAATCCCTAAGCCGCGCGGTCAGAATTTCAGCAAAAATCTGGCGTTTTGGAATTCACTCAAAAATGGTGACAAACTGTTGCAAACGATCCTCTGAAAGGTTTTTTGGTGGAAACAGATGGGTTTTTATCATGAGAAACAGAATTAGCCATCGACGTCGGAACACCTTTTTTTTAAAAAAATCCCTAAGCCGCGCGGTCAGAATTTCAGCAAAAATCTGACATTCTGGAATTCACTCAAAAATGGTGCCAAACTGTTGCAAACGATCCTCTGAAAGGTTTTTTGGTGGAAACAGATGGGTTTTTAACATCAGAAAGAGTATTAGCCGTCGACGTCTGAACAACTTTTTTTTAAAAAATACCTAAGCCGCGCGGTCACAATTTCAGCAAAAATCTGGCGTTTTGGAATTCACTCAAAAATGGTGCCAAACTGTTGCAAACGATCCCCTGAAAGGTTTTTTGGCGGAAAGAGGTGGGTTTTTATCATCGGAAACAGAATTAGCCTTCGACTTCTGAACAACTTTTTTTAAAAAAAATCCCTAAGCCACGCGGTCAGAATTTCAGCAAAAATCTGACATTCTGGAATTCACTCAAAAATGGTGCCAAACTGTTGCAAACGATCCCCTGAAAGGTTTTTTGGCGGAAACAGGTGGGTTTTTATCATCAGAAACAGAATTAGCCGTCGACGTCTGAACAACTTTTTTTTAAAAAAATCCCTAAGCCGCGCGGTCACAATTTCAGCAAAAATCTGACATTCTGGAATTCACTCAAAAATGGTGCCAAACTGTTGCAAACGATCCCCTGAAAGGTTTTTTGGTGGAAACAGATGGGTTTTTATCATTGGAAACAGAATTAGCCCTCGACGTCTAAACACCTTTTTTTGAAAAAATCCCTAAGCCGCGCGGTCAGAATTTCAGCAAAAATCTGACATTCTGGAATTCACTCAAAAATGGTGCCAAACTGTTGCAAACGATCCCCTGAAAGGTTTTTCGGTGGAAACAGGTGGGTTTTTATCATCAGAAACAGAATTAGCCGTCGACGTCTGAACAACTTTTTTTGAAAAAATCCCTAAGCCGCGCGGTCAGAATTTCAGCAAAAATCTGGCGTTTTGGAATTCACTCAAAAATGGTGCCAAACTGTTGCAAACGATCCCGTGAAACGTTTTTTGGCGGAAACAGGTGGGTTTTTATCATCAGAAACAGAATTACCCGTCGACGTCTGAACAACTTTTTTTAAAAAAATACCTAAGCCGCGCGGTCACAATTTCAGCAGAAATCTGGCGTTTTGGAATTCACTCAAAAATGGTGCCAAACTGTTGCAAACGATCGCCTGAAAGGTTTTTTGGTGGAAACAGATGGGTTTTTATCCTCAGAAACAGAATTAGCCCTCGACGTCTGAACAAGTTTTTTTTAAAAAAATCCCTAAGCAGCGCGGTCACAATTTCAGCAAAAATCTGACATTCTGGAATTCACTCAAAAATGGTGCCAAACTGTTGCAAACGATCCCCTGAAAGGTTTTTTGGCGGAAACAGGTGGGTTTTTATCATCAGAAACAGAAATAGCCGTCGACGTCTGAACACCTTTTTTTGAAAAAATCCCTAAGCCGCGCGGTCAGAATTTTAGCAAAAATCTGACATTCTGGAATTCACTCAAAAATGGTGCCAAACTGTTGCAAACGATCCCCTGAAAGGTTTTTCGGAGGAAACAGGTGGGTTTTTATCATCAGAAACAGAAATAGCCGTCGACGTCTGAACACCTTTTTTTGAAAAAATCCCTAAGCCGCGCGGTCAGAATTTTAGCAAAAATCTGACATTCTGGAATTCACTCAAAAATGGTGCCAAACTGTTGCAAACGATCCCCTGAAAGGTTTTTCGGAGGAAACAGGTGGGTTTTTATCATCAGAAACAGAAATAGCCGTCGACGTCTGAACAACTTTTTTTTGAAAAAATCCCTAAGCCGCGCGGTCAGAATTTCAGCAAAAATCTGGCGTTTTGGAATTCACTCAAAAATGGTGACAAACTGTTGCAAATGATCCCCTGAAAGGTTTTTTGGTGGAAACAGATGGCTTTTTATCATCAGAAACAGAATTAGCCCTCGACGTCTGAACAACTTTTTTTTGAAAAAATCCCTAAGCCGCGCAGTAAGAATTTCAGCCAAAATCTGACATTCTGGAATTCACTCAAAAATGGTGCCAAACTGTTGCAAACGATCCTCTGAAAGGTTTTTTGGCGGAAACAGATGGGTTTTTATCATCAGAAACAGAATTAGCCATCGACGTCGGAACACCTTTTTTTAAAAAAAATCCCTAAGCCGCGCGGTCAGAATTTCAGCAAAAATCTGACATTCTGGAATTCACTCAAAAATGGTGCCAAACTGTTGCAAACGATCCCCTGAAAGGTTTTTTGGTGGAAACAGATGGGTTTTTATCATCGGAAACAGAATTAGCCTTCGACGTCTGAACAACTTTTTTTAAAAAAAATCCCTAAGCCGCGCGGTCAGAATTTCAGCAAAAATCTGACATTCTGGAATTCACTCAAAAATGGTGCCAAACTGTTGCAAACGATCCCTTGAAAGGTTTTTTGGTGGAAACAGATGGGTTTTTATCATCGGAAACAGAATTAGCCCTCGACGTCTGAACAACTTTTTTTCAAAAAAAAAACCTAAGCCGCGCGGTCACAATTTCAGCAGAAATCTGGCGTTTTGGAATTCACTCAAAAATGGTGCCAAACTGTTGCAAACGATCGCCTGAAAGGTTTTTTGGTGGAAACAGATGGGTTTTTATCATCAGAAACAGAATTAGCCCTCAACGTCTGAACAAGTTTTTTTAAAAAAAATCCCTAAGCCGCGCGGTCACAATTTCAGTAAAAATCTGGCGTTTTGGAATTCACTCAAAAATGGTGCCAAACTGTTGCAAACGATCCCCTGAAAGGTTTTTTGGCGGAAACAGGTGGGTTTTTATCATCAGAAACAGAATTAGCCGTCAACGTCTGAACAACTTTTTTTGGAAAAAATCCCTAAGCCGCGCGGTCAGAATTTCAGCAAAAATCTGACATTCTGGAATTCACTCAAAAATGGTGCCAAACTGTTGCAAACGATCCCCTGAAAGGTTTTTCGGTGGAAACAGGTGGGTTTTTATCATCAGAAACAGAATTAGCCGTCGATGTCTGAACAACTTTTTCTTAAAAAAATCCCTAAGCCGCGCGGTCAGAATTTCAGCAAAAATCTGGCGTTTTGGAATTCACTCAAAAATGGTGACAAACTTTTGCAAATGATCCCCTGAAAGCTTTTTTGGTGGAAACAGATGGGTTTTTATCATCAGAAACAGAATTAGCCCTCGACGTCTGAACAACATTTTCTTGAAAAAATCCCTAAGCCGCGCGGTCAGAATTTCAGCAAAAATCTGACATTCTGGAATTCACTCAAAAATGGTGCCAAACTGTTGCAAACGATCCCCTGAAAGGTTTTTTGGCGGAAACAGGTGGGTTTTTATCATCAGAAACAGAATTAGCCGTCAACGTCTGAACAACTTCTTTTTTAAAAAAATCCGTAAGCCGCGCGGTCACAATTTCAGCAAAAATCTGACATTCTGGAATTCACTCAAAAATGGTGCCAAACTGTTGCAAAGATCCCCTGAAAGGTTTTTTGGCGGAAAAAGGTGGGTTTTTATCATCAGAAACAGAATTAGCCCTCGACCTCTGAACAACTTTTTTTTGAAAAAATCCCTAAGCCGCGCGGTCAGAATTTCAGCAAAAATCTGACATTCTGGAATTCACTCAAAAATGGTGCCAAACTGTTGCAAACGATCCCCTGAAAGGTTTTTTTTCGGAAACAGGTGGGTTTTTATCATCAGAAACAGAATTAGCCGTCGACGTCTGAACAACTTTTTTTTTGAAAAAATCCCTAAGCCGCGCTGTCAGAATTTCAGCAAAAATCTGACATTCTGGAATTCACTCAAAAATGGTGCCAAACTGTTGCAAACGATCCCCTGAAAGGTTTTTCGGTGGAAACAGGTGGGTTTTTATCATCAGAAACAGAATTAGCTGTCAACGTCTGAAACACTTTTTTTGAAAAAATCCCTAAGCCGCGCGGTCAAAATTTCAGCAAAAATCTGGCGTTTTGGAATTCACTCAAAAATGGTGCCAAATTGTTGCAAACGATCCCCTGAAAGGTTTTTCGGTGGAAAGAGATGGGTTTTTAACATCAGAAAGAGAATTAGCCGTCGACGTCTGAACAAGTTTTTTTTAAAAAAATCCCTAAGCCGCGCGGTCAGAATTTCAGCAAAAATCTGACATTCTGGAATTCACTCAAAAATGGTGCCAAACTGTTGCAAACGATCCCCTGAAAGGTTTTTCGGTGGAAACAGGTGGGTTTTTATCATCAGAAACAGAATTAGCCGTCGACGTCTGAACAACTTTTTTTTAAAAAATCCCTAAGCCGTGCGGTCACAATTTCAGCAAAAATCTGGCGTTTTGGAATTCACTCAAAAATGGTGCCAAACTGTTGCAAACGATCCCCTGAAAGGTTTTTTGGCGGAAACAGGTGGGTTTTGATCATCAGAAACAGAATTAGCCTTCGACGTCTGAAGAACTTTTTTTTAAAAAAATCCCTAAGCCGCGCGGTCAGAATTTCAGCAAAAATCTGACATTCTGGAATTCACTCAAAAATGGTCCCAAACTGTTGCAAACGATCCCCTGAAAGGTTTTTTGGTGGAAACAGATGGGTTTTTATCATCGGAAACAGAATTAGCCCTTGACGTCTGAACACCTTTTTTTGAAAAAATCCCTAAGCCGCGCGGTCAGAATTTTAGCAAAAATCTGACATTCTGGAATTCACTCAAAAATGGTGCCAAACTGTTGCAAACGATCCCCTGAAAGGTTTTTCGGTGGAAACAGGTGGGTTTTTATCATCAGAAACAGAATTAGCTGTCGACGTCTGAACAACTTTTTTTCGAAAAAATCCCTAAGCCGCGCGGTCACAATTTCAGCAGAGATCTGGCGTTTTGGAATTCACTCAAAAATGGTGCCAAACTGTTGCAAACGATCCCCTGAAAGGTTTTTTGGCGGAAACAGGTGGGTTTTTATCATCAGAAACAGAATTAGCCGTCGACTTCTGAACAACTTTTTTTAAAAAAAATCCCTAAGCCGCGCGGTCAGAATTTCAGCAAAAATCTGACATTCTGGAATTCACTCAAAAATGGTGCCAAACTGTTGCAAACGATCTCCTGAAAGGTTTTTCGGTGGAAAGAGATGGGTTTTTAACATCAGAAAGAGAATTTGCCGTCGACGTCTGAACAAGTTTTTTTAAAAAAAAATCCCTAAGCTGCGCGGTCAGAATTTCAGCAAAAATCTGACATTCTGGAATTCACTCAAAAATGGTGCCAAACTGTTGCAAACGATCCCCTGAAACGTTTTTTGGCAGAAACAGGTGGGTTTTTATCATCAGAAACAGAATTAGCCGTCGACGTCTGAACAACTTTTTTTAAAAAAAATCCCTAAGACGCGCGGTCAGAATTTCAGCAAAAATCTGACATTCTGGAATTCACTCAAAAATGGTGCCAAACTGTTGCAAACGATCCCCTGAAAGGTTTTTCGGTGGAAACAGGTGGGTTTTTATCATCAGAAACAGAATTAGCCGTCGACGTCTGAACAACTTTTTTTTAAAAAATACCTAAGCCGCGCGGTCACAATTTCAGCAAAAATCTGGCGTTTTGGAATTCACTCAAAAATGGTGCCAAACTGTTGCAAACGATCCCCTGAAAGGTTTTTTGGCGGAAACAGGTGGGTTTTTATCATCGGAAACAGAATTAGCCTTCGACTTCTGAACAACTTTTTTTAAAAAAAATCCCTAAGCCACGCGGTCAGAATTTCAGCAAAAATCTGACATTCTGGAATTCACTCAAAAATGGTGCCAAACTGTTGCAAACGATCCCCTGAAAGGTTTTTTGGCGGAAACAGGTGGGTTTTTATCATCAGAAACAGAATTAGCCGTCGAGGTCTGAACAACTTTTTTTAAAAAAAATCCCTAAGCCGCGCGGTCACAATTTCAGCAAAAATCTGACATTCTGGAATTCACTCAAAAATGGTGCCAAACTGTTGCAAACGATCCCCTGAAAGGTTTTTTGGTGGAAACAGATGGGTTTTTATCATTGGAAACAGAATTAGCCCTCGACGTCTAAACACCTTTTTTTGAAAAAATCCCTAAGCCGCGCGGTCAGAATTTCAGCAAAAATCTGACATTCTGGAATTCACTCAAAAATGGTGCCAAACTGTTGCAAACGATCCCCTGAAAGGTTTTTCGGCGGAAACAGGTGGGTTTTTATCATCAGAAACAGAATTAGCCGTCGACGTCTGAACAACTTTTTTTGAAAAAATCCCTAAGCCGCGCGGTCAGAATTTCAGCAAAAATCTGGCGTTTTGGAATTCACTCAAAAATGGTGCCAAACTGTTGCAAACGATCCCCTGAAAGGTTTTTTGGCGGAAACAGGTGGGTTTTTATCATCGGAAACAGAATTAGCCTTCGACGTCTGAACAACTTTTTTTTAAAAAAATCCCTAAGCCGCGCGGTCAGAATTTCAGCAAAAATCTGACATTCTGGAATTCACTCAAAAATGGTGCCAAACTGTTGCAAACGATCCCCTGAAAGGTTTTTCGGTGGAAAGAGATGGGTTTTTAACATCAGAAAGAGAATTAGCCGTCGACCTCTGAACAAGTTTTTTTTAAAAAAAATCCCTAAGCCGCGCGGTCAGAATTTCAGCAAAAATCTGATATTCTGGAATTCACTCAAAAATGGTGCCAAACTGTTGCAAACGATCCCCTGAAATGTTTTTTGGCGGAAACAGGTGGGTTTTTATCATCAGAAACAGAATTAGCCGTCGACGTCTGAACAACTTTTTTTAAAAAAATACCTAAGCCGCGCGGTCACAATTTCAGCAGAAATCTGGCGTTTTGGAATTCACTCAAAAATGGTGCCAAACTGTTGCAAACGATCGCCTGAAAGGTTTTTTGGTGGAAACAGATGGGTTTTTATCATCAGAAACAGAATTAGCCCTCGACGTCTGAACAAGTTTTTTAAAAAAAAATCCCTAAGCCGCGCGGTCACAATTTCAGCAAAAATCTGACATTCTGGAATTCACTCAAAAATGGTGCCAAACTGTTGCAAACGATCTCCTGAAAGGTTTTTCGGTGGAAAGAGATGGGTTTTTAACATCAGAAAGAGAATTAGCCGTCGACGTCTGAACAAGTTTTTTTAAAAAAAAATCCCTAAGCTGCGCGGTCAGAATTTCAGCAAAAATCTGACATTCTGGAATTCACTCAAAAATGGTGCCAAACTGTTGCAAACGATCCCCTGAAACGTTTTTTGGCAGAAACAGGTGGGTTTTTATCATCAGAAACAGAATTAGCCGTCGACGTCTGAACAACTTTTTTTTAAAAAAATCCCTAAGACGCGCGGTCAGAATTTCAGCAAAAATCTGACATTCTGGAATTCACTCAAAAATGGTGCCAAACTGTTGCAAACGATCCCCTGAAAGGTTTTTCGGTGGAAACAGGTGGGTTTTTATAATCAGAAACAGAATTAGCCGTCGACGTCTGAACAACTTTTTTTTAAAAAATACCTAAGCCGCGCGGTCACAATTTCAGCAAAAATCTGGCATTTTGGAATTCACTCAAAAATGGTGCCAAACTGTTGCAAACGATCCCCTGAAAGGTTTTTTGGCGGAAACAGGTGGGTTTTTATCATCGGAAACAGAATTAGCCTTCGACTTCTGAACAACTTTTTTTAAAAAAAATCCCTAAACCACGCGGTCAGAATTTCAGCAAAAATCTGACATTCTGGAATTCACTCAAAAATGGTGCCAAACTGTTGCAAACGATCCCCTGAAAGGTTTTTTGGCGGAAACAGGTGGGTTTTTATCATCAGAAACAGAATTAGCCGTCGACGTCTGAACAACTTTTTAAAAAAAAAATCCCTAAGCCGCGCGGTCACAATTTCAGCAAAAATCTGACATTCTGGAATTCACTCAAAAATGGTGCCAAACTGTTGCAAACGATCCCCTGAAAGGTTTTTTGGTGGAAACAGATGGGTTTTTATCATTGGAAACAGAATTAGCCCTCGACGTCTAAACACCTTTTTTTGAAAAAATCCCTAAGCCGCGCGGTCAGAATTTCAGCAAAAATCTGACATTCTGGAATTCACTCAAAAATGGTGCCAAACTGTTGCAAACGATCCCCTGAAAGGTTTTTCGGTGGAAACAGGTGGGTTTTTATCATCAGAAACAGAATTAGCCGTCGACGTCTGAACAACTTTTTTTGAAAAAATCCCTAAGCCGCGCGGTCAGAATTTCAGCAAAAATCTGGCGTTTTGGAATTCACTCAAAAATGGTGCCAAACTGTTGCAAACGATCCCCTGAAAGGTTTTTTGGCGGAAACAGGTGGGTTTTTATCATCGGAAACAGAATTAGCCTTCGACGTCTGAACAACTTTTTAAAAAAAAATCCCTAAGCCGCGCGGTCAGAATTTCAGCAAAAATCTGACATTCTGGAATTCACTCAAAAATGGTGCCAAACTGTTGCAAACGATCCCCTGAAAGGTTTTTCGGTGGAAAGAGATGGGTTTTTAACATCAGAAAGAGAATTAGCCGTCGACCTCTGAACAAGTTTTTTTTAAAAAAAATCCCTAAGCCGCGCGGTCAGAATTTCAGCAAAAATCTGATATTCTGGAATTCACTCAAAAATGGTGCCAAACTGTTGCAAACGATCCCCTGAAACGTTTTTTGGCGGAAACAGGTGGGTTTTTATCATCAGAAACAGAATTACCCGTCGACGTCTGAACAACTTTTTTTAAAAAAATACCTAAGCCGCGCGGTCACAATTTCAGCAGAAATCTGGCGTTTTGGAATTCACTCAAAAATGGTGCCAAACTGTTGCAAATGATCGCCTGAAAGGTTTTTTGGTGGAAACAGATGGGTTTTTATCATCAGAAACAGAATTAGCCCTCGACGTCTGAACAAGTTTTTTTAAAAAAAATCCCTAAGCCGCGCGGTCACAATTTCAGCAAAAATCTGACATTCTGGAATTCACTCAAAAATGGTGCCAAACTGTTGCAAACGATCCCCTGAAAGGTTTTTTGGCGGAAACAGGTGGGTTTTAATCATCAGAAACAGAAATAGCCGTCGACGTCTGAACACCTTTTTTTGAAAAAATCCCTAAGCCGCGCGGTCAGAATTTTAGCAAAAATCTGACATTCTGGAATTCACTCAAAAATGGTGCCAAACTGTTGCAAACGATCCCCTGAAAGGTTTTTCGGAGGAAACAGGTGGGTTTTTATCATCAGAAACAGAAATAGCCGTCGACGTCTGAACACCTTTTTTTGAAAAAATCCCTAAGCCGCGCGGTCAGAATTTTAGCAAAAATCTGACATTCTGGAATTCACTCAAAAATGGTGCCAAACTGTTGCAAACGATCCCCTGAAAGGTTTTTCGGAGGAAACAGGTGGGTTTTTATCATCAGAAACAGAAATAGCCGTCGACGTCTGAACAACTTTTTTTTGAAAAAATCCCTAAGCCGCGCGGTCAGAATTTCAGCAAAAATCTGGCGTTTTGGAATTCAC
This sequence comes from Podarcis tiliguerta, assembly GCF_965153285.1. NCBI lineage: Eukaryota > Metazoa > Chordata > Lepidosauria > Squamata > Lacertidae > Podarcis > Podarcis tiliguerta. The sequence goes on along the minus strand of NC_139539.1, from coordinate 88,170,882 downwards.
TCAAAAATGGTGACAAACTGTTGCAAATGATCCCCTGAAAGGTTTTTTGGTGGAAACAGATGACTTTTTATCATCAGAAACAGAATTAGCCCTCGACGTCTGAACAACTTTTTTTTGAAAAAATCCCTAAGCCGCGCAGTAAGAATTTCAGCCAAAATCTGACATTCTGGAATTCACTCAAAAATGGTGCCAAACTGTTGCAAACGATCCTCTGAAAGGTTTTTTGGCGGAAACAGATGGGTTTTTATCATCAGAAACAGAATTAGCCATCGACGTCGGAACACCTTTTTTAAAAAAAAATCCCTAAGCCGCGCGGTCAGAATTTCAGCAAAAATCTGACATTCTGGAATTCACTCAAAAATGGTGCCAAACTGTTGCAAACGATCCCCTGAAAGGTTTTTTGGTGGAAACAGATGGGTTTTTATCATCGGAAACAGAATTAGCCTTCGACGTCTGAACAACTTTTTTTAAAAAAAATCCCTAAGCCGCGCGGTCAGAATTTCAGCAAAAATCTGACATTCTGGAATTCACTCAAAAATGGTGCCAAACTGTTGCAAACGATCCCTTGAAAGGTTTTTTGGTGGAAACAGATGGGTTTTTATCATCGGAAACAGAATTAGCCCTCGACGTCTGAACAACTTTTTTTGAAAAAATACCTAAGCCGCGCGGTCACAATTTCAGCAGAAATCTGGCGTTTTGGAATTCACTCAAAAATGGTGCCAAACTGTTGCAAACGATCGCCTGAAAGGTTTTTTGGTGGAAACAGATGGGTTTTTATCATCAGAAACAGAATTAGCCCTCAACGTCTGAACAAGTTTTTTTAAAAAAAATCCCTAAGCCGCGCGGTCACAATTTCAGTAAAAATCTGGCGTTTTGGAATTCACTCAAAAATGGTGCCAAACTGTTGCAAACGATCCCCTGAAAGGTTTTTTGGCGGAAACAGGTGGGTTTTTATCATCAGAAACAGAATTAGCCGTCAACGTCTGAACAACTTTTTTTGGAAAAAATCCCTAAGCCGCGCGGTCAGAATTTCAGCAAAAATCTGACATTCTGGAATTCACTCAAAAATGGTGCCAAACTGTTGCAAACGATCCCCTGAAAGGTTTTTCGGTGGAAACAGGTGGGTTTTTATCATCAGAAACAGAATTAGCCGTCGATGTCTGAACAACTTTTTCTTAAAAAAATCCCTAAGCCGCGCGGTCAGAATTTCAGCAAAAATCTGGCGTTTTGGAATTCACTCAAAAATGGTGACAAACTTTTGCAAATGATCCCCTGAAAGCTTTTTTGGTGGAAACAGATGGGTTTTTATCATCAGAAACAGAATTAGCCCTCGACGTCTGAACAACATTTTCTTGAAAAAATCCCTAAGCCGCGCGGTCAGAATTTCAGCAAAAATCTGACATTCTGGAATTCACTCAAAAATGGTGCCAAACTGTTGCAAACGATCCCCTGAAAGGTTTTTTGGCGGAAACAGGTGGGTTTTTATCATCAGAAACAGAATTAGCCGTCAACGTCTGAACAACTTCTTTTTTAAAAAAATCCGTAAGCCGCGCGGTCACAATTTCAGCAAAAATCTGACATTCTGGAATTCACTCAAAAATGGTGCCAAACTGTTGCAAACGATCCCCTGAAAGGTTTTTCAGTGGAAACAGGTGGGTTTTTATCATCAGAAACAGAATTAGCCGTCGACGTCTGAACAACTTTTTTTTAAAAAATACCTAAGCCGCGCGGTCACAATTTCAGCAAAAATCTGACATTCTGGAATTCACTCAAAAATGGTGCCAAACTGTTGCAAACGATCCCCTGAAAGGTTTTTTGGTGGAAACAGATGGGTTTTTATCATCGGAAACAGAATTAGCCCTCGACGTCTGAACAACTTTTTTTGAAAAAATCCCTAAGCCGCGCGGTCAGAATTTCAGCAAAAATCTGGCGATTTGGAATTCACTCAAAAATGGTGACAAACTGTTGCAAATGATCGCCTGAAAGGTTTTTTGGTGGAAACAGATGGGTTTTTATCGTCAGAAACAGAATTAGCCATCGACGTCTGAACACATTTTTTTAAAAAAAATCCCTAAGCCGCGCGGTCAGAATTTCAGCAAAAATCTGACATTCTGGAATTCATTCAAAAATGGTGCCAAACTGTTGCAAACAATCCCCTGAAAGGTTTTTCGGTGGAAACAGGTGGGTTTTTATCATCAGAAACAGAATTAGCCGTCGACGTCTGAACAACTTTTTTAAAAAAAATCCCTAAGCCGCGCGGTCACAATTTCAGCAAAAATCTGACATTCTGGAATTCACTCAATAATGGTGCCAAATTGTTGCAAACGATCCCCTGAAAGGTTTTTTGGCGGAAACAGATGGGTTTTTATCATCAGAAACAGAATTAGCCGTCCTCATCTGAACACCTTTTTTTGAAAAAAATCCCTAAACCACGCGGTCACAATTTCAGCAAAAATCTGGCGTTTTGATATTCACTCCAAAATGGTGACAAACTGTTGCAAATGATCCCCCGAAAGGTTTTATGGCGGAAACAGATGGGTTTTTATCATCAGAAACAGAATTAGCCCTCGACGTCTGAACAACTTTTTTTTGAAAAAATCCCTAAGCCGCGCGGTCAGAATTTCAGCAAAAATCTGACATTCTGGAATTCACTCAAAAATGGTGCCAAACTGTTGCAAACGATCCCCTGAAAGGTTTTTCGGTGGAAACAGATGGGTTTTTATCATCAGAAACAGAATTAGCCGTCGATGTCTGAACAACTTTTTTTTGAAAAAATCCGTAAGCCGCGCGGTCACAATTTCAGCAGAAATCTGGCGTTTTGGAATTCACTGAAAAATGTTGCCAAACTGTTGCAAACGATCCCCTGAAAGGTTTTTTGGCGGAAACAGGTGGGTTTTTATCATCAGAAACAGAATTAGCCTTCGACGTCTGAACAACTTTTTCTTAAAAAAATCCCTAAGCCGCGCGGTCAGAATTTCAGCAAAAATCTGGCGTTTTGGAATTCACTCAAAAATGGTGACAAACTGTTGCAAATGATCCCCTGAAAGGTTTTTTGGTGGAAACAGATGGCTTTTTATCATCAGAAACAGAATTAGCCCTCGACGTCTGAACAACATTTTCTTGAAAAAATCCCTAAGCCGCGCGGTCAGAATTTCAGCAAAAATCTGACATTCTGGAATTCACTCAAAAATGGTGCCAAACTGTTGCAAACGATCCCCTGAAAGGTTTTTTGGCGGAAACAGGTGGGTTTTTATCATCAGAAACAGAATTAGCCGTCAACGTCTGAACAACTTCTTTTTTAAAAAAATCCCTAAGCCGCGCGGTCACAATTTCAGCAAAAATCTGACATTCTGGAATTCACTCAAAAATGGTGCCAAACTGTTGCAAACGATCCCCTGAAAGGTTTTTCAGTGGAAACAGGTGGGTTTTTATCATCAGAAACAGAATTAGCCGTCGACGTCTGAACAACTTTTTTTTAAAAAATACCTAAGCCGCGCGGTCACAATTTCAGCAAAAATCTGACATTCTGGAATTCACTCAAAAATGGTGCCAAACTGTTGCAAACGATCCCCTGAAAGGTTTTTTGGTGGAAACAGATGGGTTTTTATCATCGGAAACAGAATTAGCCCTCGACGTCTGAACAACTTTTTTTGAAAAAATCCCTAAGCCGCGCGGTCAGAATTTCAGCAAAAATCTGGCGTTTTGGAATTCACTCAAAAATGGTGACAAACTGTTGCAAATGATCGCCTGAAAGGTTTTTTGGTGGAAACAGATGGGTTTTTATCGTCAGAAACAGAATTAGCCATCGACGTCTGAACACATTTTTTAAAAAAAAATCCCTAAGCCGCGCGGTCAGAATTTCAGCAAAAATCTGACATTCTGGAATTCATTCAAAAATGGTGCCAAACTGTTGCAAACAATCCCCTGAAAGGTTTTTCGGTGGAAACAGGTGGGTTTTTATCATCAGAAACAGAATTAGCCGTCGACGTCTGAACAACTTTTTTAAAAAAAATCCCTAAGCCGCGCGGTCACAATTTCAGCAAAAATCTGACATTCTGGAATTCACTCAATAATGGTGCCAAATTGTTGCAAACGATCCCCTGAAAGGTTTTTTGGCGGAAACAGATGGGTTTTTATCATCAGAAACAGAATTAGCCGTCCTCATCTGAACACCTTTTTTTGAAAAAAATCCCTAAACCACGCGGTCACATTTTCAGCAAAAATCTGGCGTTTTGATATTCACTCCAAAATGGTGACAAACTGTTGCAAATGATCCCCCGAAAGGTTTTATGGCGGAAACAGATGGGTTTTTATCATCAGAAACAGAATTAGCCCTCGACGTCTGAACAACTTTTTTTTGAAAAAATCCCTAAGCCGCGCGGTCAGAATTTCAGCAAAAATCTGACATTCTGGAATTCACTCAAAAATGGTGCCAAACTGTTGCAAACGATCCCCTGAAAGGTTTTTCGGTGGAAACAGATGGGTTTTTATCATCAGAAACAGAATTAGCCGTCGATGTCTGAACAACTTTTTTTTGAAAAAATCCGTAAGCCGCGCGGTCAGAATTTCAGCAAAAATCTGGCGTTTTGGAATTCACTGAAAAATGGTGACAAACTGTTGCAAACGATCCCCTGAAAGGTTTTTTGGCGGAAACAGGTGGGTTTTTATCAGAAACAGAATTAGCCTTCGACGTCTGAACAACTTTTTCTTAAAAAAATCCCTAAGCCGCGCGGTCAGAATTTCAGCAAAAATCTGGCGTTTTGGAATTCACTCAAAAATGGTGACAAACTGTTGCAAATGATCCCCTGAAAGGTTTTTTGGTGGAAACAGATGGCTTTTTATCATCAGAAACAGAATTAGCCCTCGACGTCTGAACAACTTTTTTTTGAAAAAATCCCTAAGCCGCGCGGTCAGAATTTCAGCAGAAATCTGGCGTTTTGGAATTCACTGAAAAATGGTGCCAAACTGTTGCAAACGATCCCCTGAAAGGTTTTTTGGCGGAAACAGGTGGGTTTTTATCATCAGAAACAGAATTAGCCTTCGACGTCTGAACAACTTTTTCTTAAAAAAATCCCTAAGCCGCGCGGTCAGAATTTCAGCAAAAATCTGGCGTTTTGGAATTCACTCAAAAATGGTGACAAACTGTTGCAAATGATCCCCTGAAAGGTTTTTTGGTGGAAACAGATGGCTTTTTATCATCAGAAACAGAATTAGCCCTCGACGTCTGAACAACTTTTTTTTGAAAAAATCCCTAAGCCGCGCGGTCAGAATTTCAGCAAAAATCTGACATTCTGGAATTCACTCAAAAATGGTGCCAAACTGTTGCAAACGATCCTATGAAAGGTTTTTCGGTGGAAAGAGATGGGTTTTTAACATCAGAAAGAGAATTAGCCGTCGACGTCTGAACAAGTTTTTTTAAAAAAAATCCCTAAGCCGCGCGGTCAGAATTTCAGCAAAAATCTGGCGTTTTGGAATTCACTCAAAAATGGTGCCAAACTGTTGCAAACGATCCCCTGAAAGGTTTTTTGGCGGAAACAGGTGGGTTTTTATCATCGGAAAAAGAATTAGCCTTCGACTTCTGAACAACTTTTTTTAAAAAAAATTCCTAAGCCACGAGGTCAGAATTTCAGCAAAAATCTGACATTGTGGAATTCACTCAAAAATGGTGCCAAACTGTTGCAAACGATCCCCTGAAAGGTTTTTTGGCGGAAACAGGTGGGTTTTTATCATCAGAAACAGAATTAGCCGTCGACGTCTGAAAAACTTTTTTTTAAAAAAATCCCTAAGCCGCGCGGTCACAATTTCAGCAAAAATCTGACATTCTGGAATTCACTCAAAAATGGTGCCAAACTGTTGCAAACGATCCCCTGAAAGGTTTTTTGGTGGAAACAAATGGGTTTTTATCATCGGAAACAGAATTAGCCGTCGACGTCTGAACACCTTTTTTTGAAAAAATCCCTAAGCCGCGCGGTCAGAATTTCAGCAAAAATCTGACATTCTGGAATTCACTCAAAAATGGTGCCAAACTGTTGCAAACGATCCCCTGAAAGGTTTTTTGGCGGAAACAGATGGTTTTTTATCATCAGAAACAGAATTAGCCGTCGACGTCTGAACAACTTTTTTTCGAAAAAATCCCTAAGCCGCGCGGTCACAATTTCAGCAGAGATCTGGCGTTTTGGAATTCACTCAAAAATGGTGCCAAACTGTTGCAAACGATCCCCTGAAAGGTTTTTTGGCGGAAACAGGTGGGTTTTTATCATCAGAAAGAGAATTAGCCGTCGACTTCTGAACAACTTTTCTTAAAAAAAATCCCTAAGCCGCGCGGTCAGAATTTCAGCAAAAATCTGACATTCTGGAATTCACTCAAAAAAGGTGCCAAACTGTTGCAAACGATCTCCTGAAAGGTTTTTCGGTGGAAAGAGATGGGTTTTTAACATCAGAAAGAGAATTAGCCGTCGACGTCTGAACAAGTTTTTTTAAAAAAAATCCCTAAGCCGCGCGGTCAGAATTTCAGCAAAAATCTGACATTCTGGAATTCACTCAAAAATGGTGCTAAACTGTTGCAAACGATCCCCTGAAACGTTTTTTGGCAGAAACAGGTGGGTTTTTATCATCAGAAACAGAATTAGCCGTCGACGTCTGAACAACTTTTTTAAAAAAAAATCCCTAAGACGCGCGGTCAGAATTTCAGCAAAAATCTGACATTCTGGAATTCACTCAAAAATGGTGCCAAACTGTTGCAAACGATCCCCTGAAAGGTTTTTCGGTGGAAACAGGTGGGTTTTTATCATCAGAAACAGAATTAGCCGTCGACGTCTGAACAACTTTTTTTTAAAAAATACCTAAGCCGCGCGGTCACAATTTCAGCAAAAATCTGACATTCTGGAATTCACTCAAAAATGGTGCCAAACTGTTGCAAACGATCCCCTGAAAGGTTTTTTGGCGGAAACAGATGGGTTTTTATCATCAGAAACAGAATTAGCCGTCGACGTCTGAACACCTTTTTTTGAAAAAATCCCTAAACCGCGCGGTCACAATTTCAGCAAAAATCTGACATTCTGGAATTCACTCAAAAATGGTGCCAAACTGTTGCAAAGATCCCCTGAAAGGTTTTTTGGCGGAAAAAGGTGGGTTTTTATCATCAGAAACAGAATTAGCCCTCGACCTCTGAACAACTTTTTTTTGAAAAAATCCCTAAGCCGCGCGGTCAGAATTTCAGCAAAAATCTGACATTCTGGAATTCACTCAAAAATGGTGCCAAACTGTTGCAAACGATCCCCTGAAAGGTTTTTTTTCGGAAACAGGTGGGTTTTTATCATCAGAAACAGAATTAGCCGTCGACGTCTGAACAACTTTTTTTTTGAAAAAATCCCTAAGCCGCGCTGTCAGAATTTCAGCAAAAATCTGACATTCTGGAATTCACTCAAAAATGGTGCCAAACTGTTGCAAACGATCCCCTGAAAGGTTTTTCGGTGGAAAGAGGTGGGTTTTTATCATCAGAAACAGAATTAGCCGTCAACGTCTGAAACACTTTTTTTGAAAAAATCCCTAAGCCGCGCGGTCAAAATTTCAGCAAAAATCTGGCGTTTTGGAATTCACTCAAAAATGGTGCCAAATTGTTGCAAACGATCCCCTGAAAGGTTTTTCGGTGGAAAGAGATGGGTTTTTAACATCAGAAAGAGAATTAGCCGTCGACGTCTGAACAAGTTTTTTTTAAAAAAATCCCTAAGCCGCGCGGTCAGAATTTCAGCAAAAATCTGACATTCTGGAATTCACTCAAAAATGGTGCCAAACTGTTGCAAACGATCCCCTGAAAGGTTTTTCGGTGGAAACAGTTGGGTTTTTATCATCAGAAACAGAATTAGCCGTCGACGTCTGAACAACTTTTTTTTAAAAAATCCCTAAGCCGTGCGGTCACAATTTCAGCAAAAATCTGGCGTTTTGGAATTCACTCAAAAATGGTGCCAAACTGTTGCAAACGATCCCCTGAAAGGTTTTTTGGCGGAAACAGGTGGGTTTTGATCATCAGAAACAGAATTAGCCTTCGACGTCTGAACACCTTTTTTTGAAAAAATCCCTAAGCCGCGCGGTCAGAATTTTAGCAAAAATCTGACATTCTGGAATTCACTCAAAAATGGTGCCAAACTGTTGCAAACGATCCCCTGAAAGGTTTTTCGGTGGAAACAGGTGGGTTTTTATCATCAGAAACAGAAGTAGCTGTCGACGTCTGAACAACTTTTTTTCGAAAAAATCCCTAAGCCGCGCGGTCACAATTTCAGCAGAGATCTGGCGTTTTGGAATTCACTCAAAAATGGTGCCAAACTGTTGCAAACGATCCCCTGAAAGGTTTTTTGGCGGAAACAGGTGGGTTTTTATCATCAGAAACAGAATTAGCCATCGACGTTGGAACACTTTTTAAAAAAAATCCCTAAGCCGCGCGGTCAGAATTTCAGCAAAAATCTGACATTCTGGAATTCACTCAAAAATGGTGCCAAACTGTTGCAAACGATCTCCTGAAAGGTTTTTCGGTGGAAAGAGATGGGTTTTTAACATCAGAAAGAGAATTAGCCGTCGAAGTCTGAACAAGTTTTATTAAAAAAAAATCCCTAAGCTGCGCGGTCAGAATTTCAGCAAAAATCTGACATTCTGGAATTCACTCAAAAATGGTGCCAAACTGTTGCAAACGATCCCCTGAAACGTTTTTTGGCAGAAACAGGTGGGTTTTTATCATCAGAAACAGAATTAGCCGTCGACGTCTGAACAACTTTTTTTAAAAAAAATCCCTAAGACGTGCGGTCAGAATTTCAGCAAAAATCTGACATTCTGGAATTCACTCAAAAATGGTGCCAAACTGTTGCAAACGATCCCCTGAAAGGTTTTTCGGTGGAAACAGGTGGGTTTTTATCATCAGAAACAGAATTAGCCGTCGACGTCTGAACAACTTTTTTTTAAAAAATACCTAAGCCGCACGGTCACAATTTCAGCAAAAATCTGGCGTTTTGGAATTCACTCAAAAATGGTGCCAAACTGTTGCAAACGATCCCCTGAAAGGTTTTTTGGCGGAAACAGGTGGGTTTTTATCATCAGAAACAGAATTAGCCGTCGACGTCTGAACAACTTTTTTTTAAAAAAAATCCCTAAGCCGCGCGGTCACAATTTCAGCAAAAATCTGACATTCTGGAATTCACTCAAAAATGGTGCCAAACTGTTGCAAACGATCCCCTGAAAGGTTTTTTGGTGGAAACAGATGGGTTTTTATCATTGGAAACAGAATTAGCCCTCGACGTCTAAACACCTTTTTTTGAAAAAATCCCTAAGCCGCGCGGTCAGAATTTCAGCAAAAATCTGACATTCTGGAATTCACTCAAAAATGGTGCCAAACTGTTGCAAACGATCCCCTGAAAGGTTTTTCGGTGGAAACAGGTGGGTTTTTATCATCAGAAACAGAATTAGCCGTCGACGTCTGAACAACTTTTTTTGAAAAAATCCCTAAGCCGCGCGGTCAGAATTTCAGCAAAAATCTGGCGTTTTGGAATTCACTCAAAAATGGTGCCAAACTGTTGCAAACGATCCCCTGAAAGGTTTTTTGGCGGAAACAGGTGGGTTTTTATCATCGGAAACAGAATTAGCCTTCGACGTCTGAACAACTTTTTTTAAAAAAAATCCCTAAGCCGCGCGGTCAGAATTTCAGCAAAAATCTGACATTCTGGAATTCACTCAAAAATGGTGCCAAACTGTTGCAAACGATCCCCTGAAAGGTTTTTCGGTGGAAAGAGATGGGTTTTTAACATCAGAAAGAGAATTAGCCGTCGACCTCTGAACAAGTTTTTTTTAAAAAAAATCCCTAAGCCGCGCGGTCAGAATTTCAGCAAAAATCTGATATTCTGGAATTCACTCAAAAATGGTGCCAAACTGTTGCAAACGATCCCCTGAAACGTTTTTTGGCGGAAACAGGTGGGTTTTTATCATCAGAAACAGAATTAGCCGTCGACGTCTGAACAACTTTTTTTAAAAAAATACCTAAGCCGCGCGGTCACAATTTCAGCAGAAATCTGGCGTTTTGGAATTCACTCAAAAATGGTGCCAAACTGTTGCAAACGATCGCCTGAAAGGTTTTTTGGTGGAAACAGATGGGTTTTTATCATCAGAAACAGAATTAGCCCTCGACGTCTGAACAAGTTTTTTTAAAAAAAATCCCTAAGCCGCGCGTTCACAATTTCAGCAAAAATCTGACATTCTGGAATTCACTCAAAAATGGTGCCAAACTGTTGCAAACGATCCCCTGAAAGGTTTTTTGGCGGAAACAGGTGGGTTTTTATCATCAGAAACAGAAATAGCCGTCGACGTCTGAACACCTTTTTTTGAAAAAATCCCTAAGCCGCGCGGTCAGAATTTTAGCAAAAATCTGACATTCTGGAATTCACTCAAAAATGGTGCCAAACTGTTGCAAACGATCCCCTGAAAGGTTTTGCGGAGGAAACAGGTGGGTTTTTATCATCAGAAACAGAAATAGCCGTCGACGTCTGAACACCTTTTTTTGAAAAAATCCCTAAGCCGCGCGGTCAGAATTTTAGCAAAAATCTGACATTCTGGAATTCACTCAAAAATGGTGCCAAACTGTTGCAAACGATCCCCTGAAAGGTTTTTCGGAGGAAACAGGTGGGTTTTTATCATCAGAAACAGAAATAGCCGTCGACGTCTGAACAACTTTTTTTTGAAAAAATCCCTAAGCCGCGCGGTCAGAATTTCAGCAAAAATCTGGCGTTTTGGAATTCACTCAAAAATGGTGACAAACTGTTGCAAATGATCCCCTGAAAGGTTTTTTGGTGGAAACAGATGGCTTTTTATCATCAGAAACAGAATTAGCCCTCGACGTCTGAACAACTTTTTTTTGAAAAAATCCCTAAGCCGCGCAGTCAGAATTTCAGCAAAAATCTGACATTCTGGAATTCACTCAAAAATGGTGCCAAACTGTTGCAAACGATCCCCTGAAAGGTTTTTTGGTGGAAACAGATGGGTTTTTATCATCGGAAACAGAATTAGCCTTCGACGTCTGAACAACTTTTTTTAAAAAAAATCCCTAAGCCGCGCGGTCAGAATTTCAGCAAAAATCTGACATTCTGGAATTCACTCAAAAATGGTGCCAAACTGTTGCAAACGATCCCCTGAAAGGTTTTTTGGTGGAAACAGATGGGTTTTTATCATCGGAAACAGAATTAGCCCTCGACGTCTGAACAACTTTTTTTGAAAAAATACCTAAGCCGCGCGGTCACAATTTCAGCAGAAATCTGGCGTTTTGGAATTCACTCAAAAATGGTGCCAAACTGTTGCAAACGATCGCCTGAAAGGTTTTTTGGTGGAAACAGATGGGTTTTTATCATCAGAAACAGAATTAGCCCTCGACGTCTGAACAAGTTTTTTTAAAAAAAATACCTAAGCCGCGAGGTCACAATTTCAGCAAAAATCTGACATTCTGGAATTCACTCAAAAATGGTGCCAAACTGTTGCAAACGATCCCCTGAAAGGTTTTTTGGCGGAAACAGGTGGGTTTTTATCATCAGAAACAGAAATAGCCGTCGACGTCTGAACACCTTTTTTTGAAAAAATCCCTAAGCCGCGCGGTCAGAATTTTAGCAAAAATCTGACATTCTGGAATTCACTCAAAAATGGTGCCAAACTGTTGCAAACGATCCCCTGAAAGGTTTTTCGGAGGAAACAGGTGGGTTTTTATCATCAGAAACAGAAATAGCCGTCGACGTCTGAACACCTTTTTTTAAAAAAAATCCCTAAGCCGCGCGGTCAGAATTTCAGCAAAAATCTGACATTCTGGAATTCACTCAAAAATGGTGCCAAACTGTTGCAAACGATCCCCTGAAAGGTTTTTTGGTGGAAACAGATGGGTTTTTATCATCGGAAACAGAATTAGCCCTCGACGTCTGAACAACTTTTTTTGAAAAAATACCTAAGCCGCGCGGTCACAATTTCAGCAGAAATCTGGCGTTTTGGAATTCACTCAAAAATGGTGCCAAACTGTTGCAAACGATCGCCTGAAAGGTTTTTTGGTGGAAACAGATGGGTTTTTATCATCAGAAACAGAATTAGCCCTCGACGTCTGAACAAGTTTTTTTAAAAAAAATCCCTAAGCCGCGAGGTCACAATTTCAGCAAAAATCTGACATTCTGGAATTCACTCAAAAATGGTGCCAAACTGTTGCAAACGATCCCCTGAAAGGTTTTTTGGCGGAAACAGGTGGGTTTTTATCATCAGAAACAGAAATAGCCGTCGACGTCTGAACACCTTTTTTTGAAAAAATCCCTAAGCCGCGCGGTCAGAATTTTAGCAAAAATCTGACATTCTGGAATTCACTCAAAAATGGTGCCAAACTGTTGCAAACGATCCCCTGAAAGGTTTTTCGGAGGAAACAGGTGGGTTTTTATCATCAGAAACAGAAATAGCCGTCGACGTCTGAACACCTTTTTTTGAAAAAATCCCTAAGCCGCGCGGTCAGAATTTTAGCAAAAATCTGACATTCTGGAATTCACTCAAAAATGGTGCCAAACTGTTGCAAACGATCCCCTGAAAGGTTTTTCGGAGGAAACAGGTGGGTTTTTATCATCAGAAACAGAAATAGCCGTCGACGTCTGAACAACTTTTTTTTGAAAAAATCCCTAAGCCGCGCGGTCAGAATTTCAGCAGAAATCTGGCGTTTTGGAATTCACTCAAAAATGGTGACAAACTGTTGCAAATGATCCCCTGAAAGGTTTTTTGGTGGAAACAGATGGCTTTTTATCATCAGAAACAGAATTAGCCCTCGACGTCTGAACAACTTTTTTTTGAAAAAATCCCTAAGCCGCGCGGTCACAATTTCAGCAGAAATCTGGCTTTTTGGAATTCACTCAAAAATGGTGCCAAACTGTTGCAAACGATCCCCTGAAAGGTTTTTTGGTGGAAACAGATGGGTTTTTATCATCGGAAACAGAATTAGCCCTCGACGTCTGAACAACTTTTTTTGAAAAAATACCTAAGCCGCGCGGTCACAATTTCAGCAGAAATCTGGCGTTTTGGAATTCACTCAAAAATGGTGCCAAACTGTTGCAAACGATCGCCTGAAAGGTTTTTTGGTGGAAACAGATGGGTTTTTATCATCAGAAACAGAATTAGCCCTCGACGTCTGAACAAGTTTTTTTTAAAAAAATCCCTAAGCCGCGCGGTCACAATTTCAGCAAAAATCTGACATTCTGGAATTCACTCAAAAATGGTGCCAAACTGTTGCAAACGATCCCCTGAAAGGTTTTTTGGCGGAAACAGGTGGGTTTTTATCATCAGAAACAGAAATAGCCGTCGACGTCTGAACACCTTTTTTTGAAAAAATCCCTAAGCCGCGCGGTCAGAATTTTAGCAAAAATCTGACATTCTGGAATTCACTCAAAAATGGTGCCAAACTGTTGCAAACGATCCCCTGAAAGGTTTTTCGGAGGAAACAGGTGGGTTTTTATCATCAGAAACAGAAATAGCCGTCGACGTCTGAACACCTTTTTTTGAAAAAATCCCTAAGCCGCGCGGTCAGAATTTTAGCAAAAATCTGACATTCTGGAATTCACTCAAAAATGGTGCCAAACTGTTGCAAACGATCCCCTGAAAGGTTTTTCGGAGGAAACAGGTGGGTTTTTATCATCAGAAACAGAAATAGCCGTCGACGTCTGAACAACTTTTTTTTGAAAAAATCCCTAAGCCGCGCGGTCAGAATTTCAGCAAAAATCTGGCGTTTTGGAATTCACTCAAAAATGGTGACAAACTGTTGCAAATGATCCCCTGAAAGGTTTTTTGGTGGAAACAGATGGCTTTTTATCATCAGAAACAGAATTAGCCCTCGACGTCTGAACAACTTTTTTTTGAAAAAATCCCTAAGCCGCGCAGTCAGAATTTCAGCAAAAATCTGACATTCTGGAATTCACTCAAAAATGGTGCCAAACTGTTGCAAACGATCCCCTGAAAGGTTTTTTGGTGGAAAAAGATGGGTTTTTATCATCGGAAACAGAATTAGCCTTCGACGTCTGAACAACTTTTTTTAAAAAAAATCCCTAAGCCGCGCGGTCAGAATTTCAGCAAAAATCTGACATTCTGGAATTCACTCAAAAATGGTGCCAAACTGTTGCAAACGATCCCCTGAAAGGTTTTTCGGTGGAAACAGGTGGGTTTTTATCATCAGAAACAGAATTAGCCGTCGACGTCTGAACAAGTTTTTTTCGAAAAAATCCCTAAGCCGCGCGGTCACAATTTCAGCAGAGATCTGGCGTTTTGGAATTCACTCAAAAATGGTGCCAAACTGTTGCAAACGATCCCCTGAAAGGTTTTTTGGTGGAAACAGATGGGTTTTTATCATCGGAAACAGAATTAGCCCTCGACGTCTGAACAACTTTTTTTGAAAAAATACCTAAGCCGCGCGGTCACAATTTCAGCAGAAATCTGGCGTTTTGGAATTCACTCAAAAATGGTGCCAAACTGTTGCAAACGATCGCCTGAAAGGTTTTTTGGTGGAAACAGATGGGTTTTTATCATCAGAAACAGAATTAGCCCTCGACGTCTGAACAAGTTTTTTTAAAAAAAATCCCTAAGCCGCGAGGTCACAATTTCAGCAAAAATCTGACATTCTGGAATTCACTCAAAAATGGTGCCAAACTGTTGCAAACGATCCCCTGAAAGGTTTTTTGGCGGAAACAGGTGGGTTTTTATCATCAGAAACAGAAATAGCCGTCGACGTCTGAACACCTTTTTTTGAAAAAATCCCTAAGCCGCGCGGTCAGAATTTTAGCAAAAATCTGACATTCTGGAATTCACTCAAAAATGGTGCCAAACTGTTGCAAACGATCCCCTGAAAGGTTTTTTTTCGGAAACAGGTGGGTTTTTATCATCAGAAATAGAATTAGCAGTCCTCGTCTGAACACCTTTTTTTGAAAAAATCCCTAAACCGCGCGGTAACAATTTCAGCAAAAATCTGACATTCTGGAATTCACTCAAAAATGGTGCCAAACTGTTGCAAACGATCCCCTGAAAGGTTTTTCGGGGGAAACAGGTGGGTTTTTATCATCAGAAACAGAATTAGCCGTCGACGTCTGAACAACTTTTTTTTAAAAAATCCCTAAGCCGCGCGGTCAGAATTTTAGCAAAAATCTGACATTCTGGAATTCACTCAAAAATGGTGCCAAACTGTTGCAAACGATCCCCTGAAAGGTTTTTCGGTGGAAAGAGATGGGTTTTTAACATCAGAAAGAGAATTAGCCGTCGACCTCTGAACAAGTTTTTTTTAAAAAAAATCCCTAAGCCGCGCGGTCACAATTTCAGCAGAGATCTGGCGTTTTGGAATTCACTCAAAAATGGTGCCAAACTGTTGCAAACGATCCCCTGAAAGGTTTTTTGGCGGAAACAGGTGGGTTTTTATCATCAGAAACAGAATTAGCCGTCGACTTCTGAACAACTTTTCTTAAAAAAAATCCCTAAGCCGCGCGGTCAGAATTTCAGCAAAAATCTGACATTCTGGAATTCACTCAAAAAAGGTGCCAAACTGTTGCAAACGATCTCCTGAAAGGTTTTTCGGTGGAAAGAGATGGGTTTTTAACATCAGAAAGAGAATTAGCCGTCGACGTCTGAACAAGTTTTTTTAAAAAAAATCCCTAAGCCGCGCGGTCAGAATTTCAGCAAAAATCTGACATTCTGGAATTCACTCAAAAATGGTGCTAAACTGTTGCAAACGATCCCCTGAAACGTTTTTTGGCAGAAACAGGTGGGTTTTTATCATCAGAAACAGAATTAGCCGTCGACGTCTGAACAACTTTTTTAAAAAAAAATCCCTAAGACGCGCGGTCAGAATTTCAGCAAAAATCTGACATTCTGGAATTCACTCAAAAATGGTGCCAAACTGTTGCAAACGATCCCCTGAAAGGTTTTTCGGTGGAAACAGGTGGGTTTTTATCATCAGAAACAGAATTAGCCGTCGACGTCTGAACAACTTTTTTTTAAAAAATACCTAAGCCGCGCGGTCACAATTTCAGCAAAAATCTGACATTCTGGAATTCACTCAAAAATGGTGCCAAACTGTTGCAAACGATCCCCTGAAAGGTTTTTTGGCGGAAACAGATGGGTTTTTATCATCAGAAACAGAATTAGCCGTCGACGTCTGAACACCTTTTTTTGAAAAAATCCCTAAACCGCGCGGTCACAATTTCAGCAAAAATCTGACATTCTGGAATTCACTCAAAAATGGTGCCAAACTGTTGCAAACGATCCCCTGAAAGGTTTTTCGGTGGAAACAGGTGGGTTTTTATCATCAGAAACAGAATTAGCCGTCAACGTCTGAAACACTTTTTTTGAAAAAATCCCTAAGCCGCGCGGTCAAAATTTCAGCAAAAATCTGGCGTTTTGGAATTCACTCAAAAATGGTGCCAAATTGTTGCAAACGATCCCCTGAAAGGTTTTTCGGTGGAAAGAGATGGGTTTTTAACATCAGAAAGAGAATTAGCCGTCGACGTCTGAACAAGTTTTTTTTAAAAAAATCCCTAAGCCGCGCGGTCAGAATTTCAGCAAAAATCTGACATTCTGGAATTCACTCAAAAATGGTGCCAAACTGTTGCAAACGATCCCCTGAAAGGTTTTTCGGTGGAAACAGTTGGGTTTTTATCATCAGAAACAGAATTAGCCGTCGACGTCTGAACAACTTTTTTTTAAAAAATCCCTAAGCCGTGCGGTCACAATTTCAGCAAAAATCTGGCGTTTTGGAATTCACTCAAAAATGGTGCCAAACTGTTGCAAACGATCCCCTGAAAGGTTTTTTGGCGGAAACAGGTGGGTTTTGATCATCAGAAACAGAATTAGCCTTCGACGTCTGAACACCTTTTTTTGAAAAAATCCCTAAGCCGCGCGGTCAGAATTTTAGCAAAAATCTGACATTCTGGAATTCACTCAAAAATGGTGCCAAACTGTTGCAAACGATCCCCTGAAAGGTTTTTCGGTGGAAACAGGTGGGTTTTTATCATCAGAAACAGAATTAGCTGTCGACGTCTGAACAACTTTTTTTCGAAAAAATCCCTAAGCCGCGCGGTCACAATTTCAGCAGAGATCTGGCGTTTTGGAATTCACTCAAAAATGGTGCCAAACTGTTGCAAACGATCCCCTGAAAGGTTTTTTGGCGGAAACAGGTGGGTTTTTATCATCAGAAACAGAATTAGCCATCGACGTTGGAACACTTTTTAAAAAAAATCCCTAAGCCGCGCGGTCAGAATTTCAGCAAAAATCTGACATTCTGGAATTCACTCAAAAATGGTGCCAAACTGTTGCAAACGATCTCCTGAAAGGTTTTTCGGTGGAAAGAGATGGGTTTTTAACATCAGAAAGAGAATTAGCCGTCGACGTCTGAACAAGTTTTATTAAAAAAAAATCCCTAAGCTGCGCGGTCACAATTTCAGCAAAAATCTGACATTCTGGAATTCACTCAAAAATGGTGCCAAACTGTTGCAAACGATCCCCTGAAAGGTTTTTTGGTGGAAACAGATGGGTTTTTATCATTGGAAACAGAATTAGCCCTCGACGTCTAAACACCTTTTTTTGAAAAAATCCCTAAGCCGCGCGGTCAGAATTTCAGCAAAAATCTGACATTCTGGAATTCACTCAAAAATGGTGCCAAACTGTTGCAAACGATCCCCTGAAAGGTTTTTCGGTGGAAACAGGTGGGTTTTTATCATCAGAAACAGAATTAGCCGTCGACGTCTGAACAACTTTTTTTGAAAAAATCCCTAAGCCGCGCGGTCAGAATTTCAGCAAAAATCTGGCGTTTTGGAATTCACTCAAAAATGGTGCCAAACTGTTGCAAACGATCCCCTGAAAGGTTTTTCGGTGGAAAGAGATGGGTTTTTAACATCAGAAAGAGAATTAGCCGTCGACCTCTGAACAAGTTTTTTTTAAAAAAAATCCCTAAGCCGCGCGGTCAGAATTTCAGCAAAAATCTGATATTCTGGAATTCACTCAAAAATGGTGCCAAACTGTTGCAAACGATCCCCTGAAACGTTTTTTGGCGGAAACAGGTGGGTTTTTATCATCAGAAACAGAATTAGCCGTCGACGTCTGAACAACTTTTTTTAAAAAAATACCTAAGCCGCGCGGTCACAATTTCAGCAGAAATCTGGCGTTTTGGAATTCACTCAAAAATGGTGCCAAACTGTTGCAAACGATCGCCTGAAAGGTTTTTTGGTGGAAACAGATGGGTTTTTATCATCAGAAACAGAATTAGCCCTCGACGTCTGAACAAGTTTTTTTAAAAAAAATCCCTAAGCCGCGCGGTCACAATTTCAGCAAAAATCTGACATTCTGGAATTCACTCAAAAATGGTGCCAAACTGTTGCAAACGATCCCCTGAAAGGTTTTTTGGCGGAAACAGGTGGGTTTTTATCATCAGAAACAGAAATAGCCGTCGACGTCTGAACACCTTTTTTTGAAAAAATCCCTAAGCCGCGCGGTCAGAATTTTAGCAAAAATCTGACATTCTGGAATTCACTCAAAAATGGTGCCAAACTGTTGCAAACGATCCCCTGAAAGGTTTTTCGGAGGAAACAGGTGGGTTTTTATCATCAGAAACAGAAATAGCCGTCGACGTCTGAACACCTTTTTTTGAAAAAATCCCTAAGCCGCGCGGTCAGAATTTTAGCAAAAATCTGACATTCTGGAATTCACTCAAAAATGGTGCCAAACTGTTGCAAACGATCCCCTGAAAGGTTTTTCGGAGGAAACAGGTGGGTTTTTATCATCAGAAACAGAAATAGCCGTCGACGTCTGAACAACTTTTTTTTGAAAAAATCCCTAAGCCGCGCGGTCAGAATTTCAGCAAAAATCTGGCGTTTTGGAATTCACTCAAAAATGGTGACAAACTGTTGCAAATGATCCCCTGAAAGGTTTTTTGGTGGAAACAGATGGCTTTTTATCATCAGAAACAGAATTAGCCCTCGACGTCTGAACAACTTTTTTTTGAAAAAATCCCTAAGCCGCGCAGTCAGAATTTCAGCCAAAATCTGACATTCTGGAATTCACTCAAAAATGGTGCCAAACTGTTGCAAACGATCCTCTGAAAGGTTTTTTGGCGGAAACAGATGGGTTTTTATCATCAGAAACAGAATTAGCCATCGACGTCGGAACACCTTTTTTAAAAAAAAATCCCTAAGCCGCGCGGTCAGAATTTCAGCAAAAATCTGACATTCTGGAATTCACTCAAAAATGGTGCCAAACTGTTGCAAACGATCCCCTGAAAGGTTTTTTGGTGGAAACAGATGGGTTTTTATCATCGGAAACAGAATTAGCCTTCGACGTCTGAACAACTTTTTTTAAAAAAAATCCCTAAGCCGCGCGGTCAGAATTTCAGCAAAAATCTGACATTCTGGAATTCACTCAAAAATGGTGCCAAACTGTTGCAAACGATCCCCTGAAAGGTTTTTTGGTGGAAACAGATGGGTTTTTATCATCGGAAACAGAATTAGCCCTCGACGTCTGAACAACTTTTTTTGAAAAAATACCTAAGCCGCGCGGTCACAATTTCAGCAGAAATCTGGCGTTTTGGAATTCACTCAAAAATGGTGCCAAACTGTTGCAAACGATCGCCTGAAAGGTTTTTTGGTGGAAACAGATGGGTTTTTATCATCAGAAACAGAATTAGCCCTCGACGTCTGAACAAGTTTTTTTAAAAAAAATCCCTAAGCCGCGAGGTCACAATTTCAGCAAAAATCTGACATTCTGGAATTCACTCAAAAATGGTGCCAAACTGTTGCAAACGATCCCCTGAAAGGTTTTTTGGCGGAAACAGGTGGGTTTTTATCATCAGAAACAGAAATAGCCGTCGACGTCTGAACACCTTTTTTTGAAAAAATCCCTAAGCCGCGCGGTCAGAATTTTAGCAAAAATCTGACATTCTGGAATTCACTCAAAAATGGTGCCAAACTGTTGCAAACGATCCCCTGAAAGGTTTTTCGGAGGAAACAGGTGGGTTTTTATCATCAGAAACAGAAATAGCCGTCGACGTCTGAACACCTTTTTTTGAAAAAATCCCTAAGCCGCGCGGTCAGAATTTTAGCAAAAATCTGACATTCTGGAATTCACTCAAAAATGGTGCCAAACTGTTGCAAACGATCCCCTGAAAGGTTTTTCGGAGGAAACAGGTGGGTTTTTATCATCAGAAACAGAAATAGCCGTCGACGTCTGAACAACTTTTTTTTGAAAAAATCCCTAAGCCGCGCGGTCAGAATTTCAGCAAAAATCTGGCGTTTTGGAATTCACTCAAAAATGGTGACAAACTGTTGCAAATGATCCCCTGAAAGGTTTTTTGGTGGAAACAGATGGCTTTTTATCATCAGAAACAGAATTAGCCCTCGACGTCTGAACAACTTTTTTTTGAAAAAATCCCTAAGCCGCGCGGTCACAATTTCAGCAGAAATCTGGCTTTTTGGAATTCACTCAAAAATGGTGCCAAACTGTTGCAAACGATCCCCTGAAAGGTTTTTTGGTGGAAACAGATGGGTTTTTATCATCGGAAACAGAATTAGCCCTCGACGTCTGAACAACTTTTTTTGAAAAAATACCTAAGCCGCGCGGTCACAATTTCAGCAGAAATCTGGCGTTTTGGAATTCACTCAAAAATGGTGCCAAACTGTTGCAAACGATCGCCTGAAAGGTTTTTTGGTGGAAACAGATGGGTTTTTATCATCAGAAACAGAATTAGCCCTCGACGTCTGAACAAGTTTTTTTAAAAAAAATCCCTAAGCCGCGCGGTCACAATTTCAGCAAAAATCTGACATTCTGGAATTCACTCAAAAATGGTGCCAAACTGTTGCAAACGATCCCCTGAAAGGTTTTTTGGCGGAAACAGGTGGGTTTTTATCATCAGAAACAGAAATAGCCGTCGACGTCTGAACACCTTTTTTTGAAAAAATCCCTAAGCCGCGCGGTCAGAATTTTAGCAAAAATCTGACATTCTGGAATTCACTCAAAAATGGTGCCAAACTGTTGCAAACGATCCCCTGAAAGGTTTTTCGGAGGAAACAGGTGGGTTTTTATCATCAGAAACAGAAATAGCCGTCGACGTCTGAACACCTTTTTTTGAAAAAATCCCTAAGCCGCGCGGTCAGAATTTTAGCAAAAATCTGACATTCTGGAATTCACACAAAAATGGTGCCAAACTGTTGCAAACGATCCCCTGAAAGGTTTTTCGGAGGAAACAGGTGGGTTTTTATCATCAGAAACAGAAATAGCCGTCGACGTCTGAACAACTTTTTTTTGAAAAAATCCCTAAGCCGCGCGGTCAGAATTTCAGCAAAAATCTGGCGTTTTGGAATTCACTCAAAAATGGTGACAAACTGTTGCAAATGATCCCCTGAAAGGTTTTTTGGTGGAAACAGATGGCTTTTTATCATCAGAAACAGAATTAGCCCTCGACGTCTGAACAACTTTTTTTTGAAAAAATCCCTAAGCCGCGCAGTCAGAATTTCAGCAAAAATCTGACATTCTGGAATTCACTCAAAAATGGTGCCAAACTGTTGCAAACGATCCCCTGAAAGGTTTTTTGGTGGAAAAAGATGGGTTTTTATCATCGGAAACAGAATTAGCCTTCGACGTCTGAACAACTTTTTTTAAAAAAAATCCCTAAGCCGCGCGGTCAGAATTTCAGCAAAAATCTGACATTCTGGAATTCACTCAAAAATGGTGCCAAACTGTTGCAAACGATCCCCTGAAAGGTTTTTTGGTGGAAACAGATGGGTTTTTATCATCGGAAACAGAATTAGCCCTCGACGTCTGAACAACTTTTTTTGAAAAAATCCCTAAGCTGCGCGGTCAGAATTTCAGCAAAAATCTGGCGTTCTGGAATTCACTCAAAAATGGTGCCAAACTGTTGCAAAGGATCCCCTGAAAGGTTTTTTGGTGGAAACAGATGGGTTTTTATCATCAGAAACAGAATTAGCCGTCGACGTATGAACAACTTTTTTTAAAAAAAATCCCTAAGCCGCGCGGTTAGAATTTCAGCAAAAATCTGGCGTTTTGGAATTCACTCAAAAATGGTGCCAAACTGTTGCAAACGATCCCCTGAAAGGTTTTTTGGTGGAAACAGATGGGTTTTTATCATCAGAAATAGAATTAGCCGTCCTCGTCTGAACACCTTTTTTTGAAAAAATCCCTAAACCGCGCGGTCACAATTTCAGCAAAAATCTGACATTCTGGAATTCACTCAAAAATGGTGCCAAACTGTTGCAAAGATCCCCTGAAAGGTTTTTTGGCGGAAAAAGGTGGGTTTTTATCATCAGAAACAGAATTAGCCCTCGACCTCTGAACAACTTTTTTTTGAAAAAATCCCTAAGCCGCGCGGTCATAATTTCAGCAAAAATCTGACATTCTGGAATTCACTCAAAAATGGTGCCAAACTGTTGCAAACGATCCCCTGAAAGGTTTTTTTTCGGAAACAGGTGGGTTTTTATCATCAGAAAGAGAATTAGCCGTCGACGTCTGAACAAGTTTTTTTTTAAAAAATCCCTAAGCCGCGCGGTCAGAATTTCAGCAAAAATCTGACATTCTGGAATTCACTCAAAAATGGTGCCAAACTGTTGCAAACGATCCCCTGAAAGGTTTTTCGGTGGAAACAGGTGGGTTTTTATCAGCAGAAACAGAATTAGCCGTCGACGTCTGAACAACTTTCTTTTAAAAAATCCCTAAGCCGTGCGGTCACAATTTCAGCAAAAATCTGGCGTTTTGGAATTCACTCAAAAATGTTGCCAAACTGTTGCAAACGATCCCCTGAAAGGTTTTTTGGCGGAAACAGGTGGGTTTTGATCATCAGAAACAGAATTAGCCTTCGACGTCTGAAGAACTTTTTTTAAAAAAAATCCCTAAGCCGCGCGGTCAGAATTTCAGCAAAAATCTGACATTCTGGAATTCACTCAAAAATGGTGCCAAACTGTTGCAAACGATCCCCTGAAAGGTTTTTCGGTGGAAACAGGTGGGTTTTTATCATCAGAAACAGAATTAGCCGTCGACGTCTGAACAACTTTTTTTCGAAAAAATCCCTAAGCCGCGCGGTCACAATTTCAGCAGAGATCTGGCGTTTTGGAATTCACTCAAAAATGGTGCCAAACTGTTGCAAACGATCCCCTGAAAGGTTTTTTGGCGGAAACAGGTGGGTTTTTATCATCAGAAACAGAATTAGCCGTCGACTTCTGAACAACTTTTTTTTAAAAAAACCCCTAAGCCGCGCGGTCAGAATTTCAGCAAAAATCTGACATTCTGGAATTCACTCAAAAATGGTGCCAAACTGTTGCAAACGATCCCCTGAAAGGTTTTTCGGTGGAAACAGGTGGGTTTTTATCATCAGAAACAGAATTAGCCGTCGACGTCTGAACAACTTTTTTTTAAAAAATACCTAAGCCGCGCGGTCACAATTTCAGCAAAAATCTGGCGTTTTGGAATTCACTCAAAAATGGTGCCAAACTGTTGCAAACGATCCCCTGAAAGGTTTTTTGGCGGAAACAGGTGGGTTTTTATCATCGGAAACAGAATTAGCCTTCGGCTTCTGAACAACTTTTTTTAAAAAAAATCCCTAAGCCACGCGGTCAGAATTTCAGCAAAAATCTGACATTCTGGAATTCACTCAAAAATGGTGCCGAACTGTTGCAAACGATCCCCTGAAAGGTTTTTTGGCGGAAACAGGTGGGTTTTTAACATCAGAAAGAGAATTAGCCGTCGACCTCTGAACAAGTTTTTTTTAAAAAAATCCCTAAGCCGCGCGGTCAGAATTTCAGCAAAAATCTGATATTCTGGAATTCACTCAAAAATGGTGCCAAACTGTTGCAAACGATCCCCTGAAACGTTTTTTGGCGGAAACAGGTGGGTTTTTATCATCAGAAACAGAATTAGCCGTCGACGTCTGAACAACTTTTTTTAAAAAAATACCTAAGCCGCGCGGTCACAATTTCAGCAGAAATCTGGCGTTTTGGAATTCACTCAAAAATGGTGCCAAACTGTTGCAAACGATCCCCTGAAAGGTTTTTTGGCGGACACAGGTGGGTTTTTATCATCAGAAACAGAATTAGCCGTCGACGTCTGAACAACTTTTTTAAAAAAAAATCCCTAAGCCGCGCGGTCAGAATTTCAGCAAAAATCTGACATTCTGGAATTCACTCAAAAATGGTGCCAAACTGTTGCAAACGATCCCGTGAAAGGTTTTTTGGTGGAAACAGATGGGTTTTTATCATCGGAAACAGAATTAGCCCTCGACGTCTGAACACCTTTTTTTGAAAAAATCCCTAATCCGCGCGGTCAGAATTTTAGCAAAAATCTGACATTCTGGAATTCACTCAAATATGGTGCCAAACTGTTGCAAACGATCCCCTGAAAGGTGTTTCGGTGGAAACAGGTGGGTTTTTATCATCAGAAAAAGAATTAGCCGTCGACGTCTGAACATCTTTTTTTTGAAAAAATCCCTAAGCCGCGCGGTCACAATTTCAGCAGAAATCTGGCGTTTTGGAATTCACTCAAAAATGGTGCCAAACTGTTGCAAACGATCCCCTGAAAGGTTTTTTGGCGGAAACAGGTGGGTTTTTATTATCAAGAACAGAATTAGCCTTCGACGTCTGAACAAATTTTCTTTAAAAAATCCCTAAGCCGAGCGGTCAGAATTTCAGCAAAAATCTGGCGTTTTGGAATTCACTCAAAAATGGTGACAAACTGTTGCAAATGATCGCCTGAAAGGTTTTTTGGTGGAAACAGATGGGTTTTTATCATCAGAAACAGAATTAGCCCTCGACGTCGGAACAACTTTTTTTCGAAAAAATCCCTAAGCCGCGCGGTCACAATTTCAGCAAAAATCTGACATTCTGGAATTCACTCAAAAATGGTGCCAAACTGTTGCAAACGATCCCCTGAAAGGTTTTTTGGTGGAAACAGATGGGTTTTTATCATCGGAAACAGAATTAGCCCTCGACGTCTGAACACCTTTTTTTGAAAAAATCCCTAAGCCGCGCGGTCAGAATTTTAGCAAAAATCTGACATTCTGGAATTCACTCAAAAATGGTGCCAAACTGTTGCAAACGATCCCCTGAAAGGTTTTTCGGAGGAAACAGGTGGGTTTTTATCATCAGAAACAGAATTAGCCGTCGACGTCTGAGCAACTTTTTTTTAAAAAAATCCCTAAGCCGCGCGGTCACAATTTCAGCAGAGATCTGGCATTTTGGAATTCACTCAAAAATGGTGCCAAACTGTTGCAAACGATCCCCTGAAAGGTTTTTTGGCGGAAACAGGTGGGTTTTTATCATCAGAAACAGAATTAGCCGTCGACTTCTGAACAACTTTTTTTTAAAAAAATCCCTAAGCCGCGCGGTCAGAATTTCAGCAAAAATCTGACATTCTGGAATTCACTCAAAAATGGTGCCAAACTGTTGCAAACGATCCCCTGAAAGGTTTTTCGGTGGAAACAGGTGGGTTTTTATCATCAGAAACAGAATTAGCCGTCGACGTCTGAACAACTTTTTTTTAAAAAATACCTAAGCCGCGCGGTCACAATTTCAGCAAAAATCTGGCGTTTTGGAATTCACTCAAAAATGGTGCCAAACTGTTGCAAACGATCCCCTGAAAGGTTTTTTGGCGGAAACAGGTGGGTTTTTATCATCGGAAACAGAATTAGCCTTCGACTTCTGAACAACTTTTTTTTAAAAAAATCCCTAAGCCACGCGGTCAGAATTTCAGCAAAAATCTGACATTCTGGAATTCACTCAAAAATGGTGCCAAACTGTTGCAAACGATCCCCTGAAAGGTTTTTTGGCGGAAACAGGTGGGTTTTTATCATCAGAAACAGAATTAGCCGTCGACGTCTGAACAACTTTTTTTAAAAAATCCCTAAGCCGCGCGGTCAGAATTTCAGCAAAAATCTGACATTCTGGAATTCACTCAAAAATGGTGCCAAACTGTTGCAAACGATCCCCTGAAAGGTTTTTCGGTGGAAAGAGATGGGTTTTTAACATCAGAAAGAGAATTAGCCGTCGACCTCTGAACAACTTTTTTTTGAAAAAATCCCTAAGCCGCGCGGTCAGAATTTCAGCAAAAATCTGATATTCTGGAATTCACTCAAAAATGGTGCCAAACTGTTGCAAACGATCCCCTGAAACGTTTTTTGGTGGAAACAGGTGGGTTTTTATCATCAGAAACAGAATTAGCCGTCGACGTCTGAACAACTTTTTTAAAAAAAATACCTAAGCCGCGCGGTCAGAATTTCAGCAAAAAAATGACATTCTGGAATTCACTCAAAAATGGTGCCAAATTGTTGCAAACGATCCCCTGAAAGGTTTTTTGGTGGAAACAGATGGGTTTTTATCATCGGAAACAGAATTAGCCCTCGACGTCTGAACACCTTTTTTTGAAAAAATCCCTAATCCGCGCGGTCAGAATTTTAGCAAAAATCTGACATTCTGGAATTCACTCAAATATGGTGCCAAACTGTTGCAAACGATCCCCTGAAAGGTGTTTCGGTGGAAACAGGTGGGTTTTTATCATCAGAAAAAGAATTAGCCGTCGACGTCTGAACATCTTTTTTTCGAAAAAATCCCTAAGCCGCGCGGTCACAATTTCAGCAGAAATCTGGCGTTTTGGAATTCACTCAAAAATGGTGCCAAACTGTTGCAAACGATCCCCTGAAAGGTTTTTTGGCGGAAACAGGTGGGTTTTTATCATCAGAAACAGAATTAGCCGTCGACTTCTGAACAACTTTTTTTTAAAAAAACCCCTAAGCCGCGCGGTCAGAATTTCAGCAAAAATCTGACATTCTGGAATTCACTCAAAAATGGTGCCAAACTGTTGCAAACGATCCCCTGAAAGGTTTTTCGGTGGAAACAGGTGGGTTTTTATCATCAGAAACAGAATTAGCCGTCGACGTCTGAACAACTTTTTTTTAAAAAATACCTAAGCCGCGCGGTCACAATTTCAGCAAAAATCTGGCGTTTTGGAATTCACTCAAAAATGGTGCCAAACTGTTGCAAACGATCCCCTGAAAGGTTTTTTGGCGGAAACAGGTGGGTTTTTATCATCGGAAACAGAATTAGCCTTCGGCTTCTGAACAACTTTTTTTAAAAAAAATCCCTAAGCCACGCGGTCAGAATTTCAGCAAAAATCTGACATTCTGGAATTCACTCAAAAATGGTGCCGAACTGTTGCAAACGATCCCCTGAAAGGTTTTTTGGCGGAAACAGGTGGGTTTTTAACATCAGAAAGAGAATTAGCCGTCGACCTCTGAACAAGTTTTTTTTTAAAAAATCCCTAAGCCGCGCGGTCAGAATTTCAGCAAAAATCTGATATTCTGGAATTCACTCAAAAATGGTGCCAAACTGTTGCAAACGATCCCCTGAAACGTTTTTTGGCGGAAACAGGTGGGTTTTTATCATCAGAAACAGAATTAGCCGTCGACGTCTGAACAACTTTTTTTAAAAAAATACCTAAGCCGCGTGGTCACAATTTCAGCAGAAATCTGGCGTTTTGGAATTCACTCAAAAATGGTGCCAAACTGTTGCAAACGATCCCCTGAAAGGTTTTTTGGCGGACACAGGTGGGTTTTTATCATCAGAAACAGAATTAGCCGTCGACGTCTGAACAACTTTTTTAAAAAAAAATCCCTAAGCCGCGCGGTCAGAATTTCAGCAAAAATCTGACATTCTGGAATTCACTCAAAAATGGTGCCAAACTGTTGCAAACGATCCCGTGAAAGGTTTTTTGGTGGAAACAGATGGGTTTTTATCATCGGAAACAGAATTAGCCCTCGACGTCTGAACACCTTTTTTTGAAAAAATCCCTAATCCGCGCGGTCAGAATTTTAGCA
The DNA here is from genome assembly GCF_965153285.1 of Podarcis tiliguerta. NCBI lineage: Eukaryota > Metazoa > Chordata > Lepidosauria > Squamata > Lacertidae > Podarcis > Podarcis tiliguerta. The sequence goes on along the minus strand of NC_139539.1, from coordinate 88,143,005 downwards.
AAAATCTGACATTCTGGAATTCACTCAAATATGGTGCCAAACTGTTGCAAACGATCCCCTGAAAGGTGTTTCGGTGGAAACAGGTGGGTTTTTATCATCAGAAAAAGAATTAGCCGTCGACGTCTGAACATCTTTTTTTTGAAAAAATCCCTAAGCCGCGCGGTCACAATTTCAGCAGAAATCTGGCGTTTTGGAATTCACTCAAAAATGGTGCCAAACTGTTGCAAATGATCGCCTGAAAGGTTTTTTGGTGGAAACAGATGGGTTTTTATCATCAGAAACAGAATTAGCCCTCGACGTCGGAACAACTTTTTTTCGAAAAAATCCCTAAGCCGCGCGGTCACAATTTCAGCAAAAATCTGACATTCTGGAATTCACTCAAAAATGGTGCCAAACTGTTGCAAACGATCCCCTGAAAGGTTTTTTGGCGGAAACAGGTGGGTTTTTATCATCGGAAACAGAATTAGCCTTCGACTTCTGAACAACTTTTTTTTAAAAAAATCCCTAAGCCACGCGGTCAGAATTTCAGCAAAAATCTGACATTCTGGAATTCACTCAAAAATGGTGCCAAACTGTTGCAAACGATCCCCTGAAAGGTTTTTTGGCGGAAACAGGTGGGTTTTTATCATCAGAAACAGAATTAGCCGTCGATGTCTGAACAACTTTTTTTAAAAAATCCCTAAGCCGCGCGGTCAGAATTTCAGCAAAAATCTGACATTCTGGAATTCACTCAAAAATGGTGCCAAACTGTTGCAAACGATCCCCTGAAAGGTTTTTCGGTGGAAAGAGATGGGTTTTTAACATCAGAAAGAGAATTAGCCGTCGACCTCTGAACAAGTTTTTTATAAAAAAATCCCTAAGCCGCGCGGTCAGAATTTCAGCAAAAATCTGATATTCTGGAATTCACTCAAAAATGGTGCCAAACTGTTGCAAACGATCCCCTGAAACGTTTTTTGGTGGAAACAGGTGGGTTTTTATCATCAGAAACAGAATTAGCCGTCGACGTCTGAACAACTTTTTTTAAAAAAATACCTAAGCCGCGCGGTCAGAATTTCAGCAAAAATCTGACATTCTGGAATTCACTCAAAAATGGTGCCAAATTGTTGCAAACGATCCCCTGAAAGGTTTTTTGGTGGAAACAGATGGGTTTTTATCATCGGAAACAGAATTAGCCCTCGACGTCTGAACACCTTTTTTTGAAAAAATCCCTAATCCGCGCGGTCAGAATTTTAGCAAAAATCTGACATTCTGGAATTCACTCAAATATGGTGCCAAACTGTTGCAAACGATCCCCTGAAAGGTGTTTCGGTGGAAACAGGTGGGTTTTTATCATCAGAAAAAGAATTAGCCGTCGACGTCTGAACATCTTTTTTTTGAAAAAATCCCTAAGCCGCGCGGTCACAATTTCAGCAGAAATCTGGAGTTTTGGAATTCACTCAAAAATGGTGCCAAACTGTTGCAAACGATCCCCTGAAAGGTTTTTTGGCGGAAACAGGTGGGTTTTTATTATCAAGAACAGAATTAGCCTTCGACGTCTGAACAAATTTTCTTAAAAAAATCCCTAAGCCGAGCGGTCAGAATTTCAGCAAAAATCTGGCGTTTTGGAATTCACTAAAAAATGGTGACAAACTGTTGCAAATGATCGCCTGAAAGGTTTTTTGGTGGAAACAGATGGGTTTTTATCATCAGAAACAGAATTAGCCCTCGACGTCTGAACAACTTTTTTTTGAAAAAATCCCTAAGCCGCGCGGTCACAATTTTAGCAAAAATCTGACATTCTGGAATTCACTCAAAAATGGTGCCAAACTGTTGCAAACGATCCCCTGAAAGGTTTTTCGGTGGAAACAGGTGGGTTTTTATCATCAGAAACAGAATTAGCCGTCGACGTCTGAACAACTTTTTTTCGAAAAAATCCCTAAGCCGCGCGGTCACAATTTCAGCAGAGATCTGGCGTTTTGGAATTCACTCAAAAATGGTGCCAAACTGTTGCAAACGATCCCCTGAAAGGTTTTTTGGCGGAAACAGGTGGGTTTTTATCATCAGAAACAGAATTAGCCGTCGACTTCTGAACAACTTTTTTTTAAAAAAACCCCTAAGCCGCGCGGTCAGAATTTCAGCAAAAATCTGACATTCTGGAATTCACTCAAAAATGGTGCCAAACTGTTGCAAACGATCCCCTGAAAGGTTTTTCGGTGGAAACAGGTGGGTTTTTATCATCAGAAACAGAATTAGCCGTCGACGTCTGAACAACTTTTTTTTAAAAAATACCTAAGCCGCGCGGTCACAATTTCAGCAAAAATCTGGCGTTTTGGAATTCACTCAAAAATGGTGCCAAACTGTTGCAAACGATCCCCTGAAAGGTTTTTTGGCGGAAACAGGTGGGTTTTTATCATCGGAAACAGAATTAGCCTTCGGCTTCTGAACAACTTTTTTTAAAAAAAATCCCTAAGCCACGCGGTCAGAATTTCAGCAAAAATCTGACATTCTGGAATTCACTCAAAAATGGTGCCGAACTGTTGCAAACGATCCCCTGAAAGGTTTTTTGGCGGAAACAGGTGGGTTTTTAACATCAGAAAGAGAATTAGCCGTCGACCTCTGAACAAGTTTTTTTTTAAAAAATCCCTAAGCCGCGCGGTCAGAATTTCAGCAAAAATCTGATATTCTGGAATTCACTCAAAAATGGTGCCAAACTGTTGCAAACGATCCCCTGAAACGTTTTTTGGCGGAAACAGGTGGGTTTTTATCATCAGAAACAGAATTAGCCGTCGACGTCTGAACAACTTTTTTTAAAAAAATACCTAAGCCGCGCGGTCACAATTTCAGCAGAAATCTGGCGTTTTGGAATTCACTCAAAAATGGTGCCAAACTGTTGCAAACGATCCCCTGAAAGGTTTTTTGGCGGACACAGGTGGGTTTTTATCATCAGAAACAGAATTAGCCGTCGACGTCTGAACAACTTTTTTAAAAAAAAATCCCTAAGCCGCGCGGTCAGAATTTCAGCAAAAATCTGACATTCTGGAATTCACTCAAAAATGGTGCCAAACTGTTGCAAACGATCCCGTGAAAGGTTTTTTGGTGGAAACAGATGGGTTTTTATCATCGGAAACAGAATTAGCCCTCGACGTCTGAACACCTTTTTTTGAAAAAATCCCTAATCCGCGCGGTCAGAATTTTAGCAAAAATCTGACATTCTGGAATTCACTCAAATATGGTGCCAAACTGTTGCAAACGATCCCCTGAAAGGTGTTTCGGTGGAAACAGGTGGGTTTTTATCATCAGAAAAAGAATTAGCCGTCGACGTCTGAACATCTTTTTTTTGAAAAAATCCCTAAGCCGCGCGGTCACAATTTCAGCAGAAATCTGGCGTTTTGGAATTCACTCAAAAATGGTGCCAAACTGTTGCAAACGATCCCCTGAAAGGTTTTTTGGCGGAAACAGGTGGGTTTTTATTATCAAGAACAGAATTAGCCTTCGACGTCTGAACAAATTTTCTTAAAAAAATCCCTAAGCCGAGCGGTCAGAATTTCAGCAAAAATCTGGCGTTTTGGAATTCACTCAAAAATGGTGACAAACTGTTGCAAATGATCGCCTGAAAGGTTTTTTGGTGGAAACAGATGGGTTTTTATCATCAGAAACAGAATTAGCCCTCGACGTCGGAACAACTTTTTTTCGAAAAAATCCCTAAGCCGCGCGGTCACAATTTCAGCAAAAATCTGACATTCTGGAATTCACTCAAAAATGGTGCCAAACTGTTGCAAACGATCCCCTGAAAGGTTTTTTGGCGGAAACAGGTGGGTTTTTATCATCGGAAACAGAATTAGCCTTCGACTTCTGAACAACTTTTTTTTAAAAAAATCCCTAAGCCACGCGGTCAGAATTTCAGCAAAAATCTGACATTCTGGAATTCACTCAAAAATGGTGCCAAACTGTTGCAAACGATCCCCTGAAAGGTTTTTTGGCGGAAACAGGTGGGTTTTTATCATCAGAAACAGAATTAGCCGTCGACGTCTGAACAACTTTTTTTAAAAAATCCCTAAGCCGCGCGGTCAGAATTTCAGCAAAAATCTGACATTCTGGAATTCACTCAAAAATGGTGCCAAACTGTTGCAAACGATCCCCTGAAAGGTTTTTCGGTGGAAAGAGATGGGTTTTTAACATCAGAAAGAGAATTAGCCGTCGACCTCTGAACAAGTTTTTTTTAAAAAAATCCCTAAGCCGCGCGGTCAGAATTTCAGCAAAAATCTGATATTCTGGAATTCACTCAAAAATGGTGCCAAACTGTTGCAAACGATCCCCTGAAACGTTTTTTGGTGGAAACAGGTGGGTTTTTATCATCAGAAACAGAATTAGCCGTCGACGTCTGAACAACTTTTTTTAAAAAAATACCTAAGCCGCGCGGTCAGAATTTCAGCAAAAATCTGACATTCTGGAATTCACTCAAAAATGGTGCCAAATTGTTGCAAACGATCCCCTGAAAGGTTTTTTGGTGGAAACAGATGGGTTTTTATCATCGGAAACAGAATTAGCCCTCGACGTCTGAACACCTTTTTTTGAAAAAATCCCTAATCCGCGCGGTCAGAATTTTAGCAAAAATCTGACATTCTGGAATTCACTCAAATATGGTGCCAAACTGTTGCAAACGATCCCCTGAAAGGTGTTTCGGTGGAAACAGGTGGGTTTTTATCATCAGAAAAAGAATTAGCCGTCGACGTCTGAACATCTTTTTTTTGAAAAAATCCCTAAGCCGCGCGGTCACAATTTCAGCAGAAATCTGGAGTTTTGGAATTCACTCAAAAATGGTGCCAAACTGTTGCAAACGATCCCCTGAAAGGTTTTTTGGCGGAAACAGGTGGGTTTTTATTATCAAGAACAGAATTAGCCTTCGACGTCTGAACAAATTTTCTTAAAAAAATCCCTAAGCCGAGCGGTCAGAATTTCAGCAAAAATCTGGCGTTTTGGAATTCACTAAAAAATGGTGACAAACTGTTGCAAATGATCGCCTGAAAGGTTTTTTGGTGGAAACAGATGGGTTTTTATCATCAGAAACAGAATTAGCCCTCGACGTCTGAACAACTTTTTTTTGAAAAAATCCCTAAGCCGCGCGGTCACAATTTTAGCAAAAATCTGACATTCTGGAATTCACTCAAAAATGGTGCCAAACTGTTGCAAACGATCCCCTGAAAGGTTTTTCGGTGGAAACAGGTGGGTTTTTATCATCAGAAACAGAATTAGCCGTCGACGTCTGAACAACTTTTTTTCGAAAAAATCCCTAAGCCGCGCGGTCACAATTTCAGCAGAGATCTGGCGTTTTGGAATTCACTCAAAAATGGTGCCAAACTGTTGCAAACGATCCCCTGAAAGGTTTTTTGGCGGAAACAGGTGGGTTTTTATCATCAGAAACAGAATTAGCCGTCGACTTCTGAACAACTTTTTTTTAAAAAAACCCCTAAGCCGCGCGGTCAGAATTTCAGCAAAAATCTGACATTCTGGAATTCACTCAAAAATGGTGCCAAACTGTTGCAAACGATCCCCTGAAAGGTTTTTCGGTGGAAACAGGTGGGTTTTTATCATCAGAAACAGAATTAGCCGTCGACGTCTGAACAACTTTTTTTTAAAAAATACCTAAGCCGCGCGGTCACAATTTTAGCAAAAATCTGACATTCTGGAATTCACTCAAAAATGGTGCCAAACTGTTGCAAACGATCCCCTGAAAGGTTTTTCGGTGGAAACAGGTGGGTTTTTATCATCAGAAACAGAATTAGCCGTCGACGTCTGAACAACTTTTTTTCGAAAAAATCCCTAAGCCGCGCGGTCACAATTTCAGCAGAGATCTGGCGTTTTGGAATTCACTCAAAAATGGTGCCAAACTGTTGCAAACGATCCCCTGAAAGGTTTTTTGGCGGAAACAGGTGGGTTTTTATCATCAGAAACAGAATTAGCCGTCGACTTCTGAACAACTTTTTTTTAAAAAAACCCCTAAGCCGCGCGGTCAGAATTTCAGCAAAAATCTGACATTCTGGAATTCACTCAAAAATGGTGCCAAACTGTTGCAAACGATCCCCTGAAAGGTTTTTCGGTGGAAACAGGTGGGTTTTTATCATCAGAAACAGAATTAGCCGTCGACGTCTGAACAACTTTTTTTTAAAAAATACCTAAGCCGCGCGGTCACAATTTCAGCAAAAATCTGGCGTTTTGGAATTCACTCAAAAATGGTGCCAAACTGTTGCAAACGATCCCCTGAAAGGTTTTTTGGCGGAAACAGGTGGGTTTTTATCATCGGAAACAGAATTAGCCTTCGGCTTCTGAACAACTTTTTTTAAAAAAAATCCCTAAGCCACGCGGTCAGAATTTCAGCAAAAATCTGACATTCTGGAATTCACTCAAAAATGGTGCCGAACTGTTGCAAACGATCCCCTGAAAGGTTTTTTGGCGGAAACAGGTGGGTTTTTAACATCAGAAAGAAAATTAGCCGTCGACCTCTGAACAAGTTTTTTTTAAAAAAATCCCTAAGCCGCGCGGTCAGAATTTCAGCAAAAATCTGATATTCTGGAATTCACTCAAAAATGGTGCCAAACTGTTGCAAACGATCCCCTGAAACGTTTTTTGGCGGAAACAGGTGGGTTTTTATCATCAGAAACAGAATTAGCCGTCGACGTCTGAACAACTTTTTTTAAAAAAATACCTAAGCCGCGCGGTCACAATTTCAGCAGAAATCTGGCGTTTTGGAATTCACTCAAAAATGGTGCCAAACTGTTGCAAACGATCCCCTGAAAGGTTTTTTGGCGGACACAGGTGGGTTTTTATCATCAGAAACAGAATTAGCCGTCGACGTCTGAACAACTTTTTTTAAAAAAAATCCCTAAGCCGCGCGGTCAGAATTTCAGCAAAAATCTGACATTCTGGAATTCACTCAAAAATGGTGCCAAACTGTTGCAAACGATCCCGTGAAAGGTTTTTTGGTGGAAACAGATGGGTTTTTATCATCGGAAACAGAATTAGCCCTCGACGTCTGAACACCTTTTTTTGAAAAAATCCCTAATCCGCGCGGTCAGAATTTTAGCAAAAATCTGACATTCTGGAATTCACTCAAATATGGTGCCAAACTGTTGCAAACGATCCCCTGAAAGGTGTTTCGGTGGAAACAGGTGGGTTTTTATCATCAGAAAAAGAATTAGCCGTCGACGTCTGAACATCTTTTTTTTGAAAAAATCCCTAAGCCGCGCGGTCACAATTTCAGCAGAAATCTGGCGTTTTGGAATTCACTCAAAAATGGTGCCAAACTGTTGCAAACGATCCCCTGAAAGGTTTTTTGGCGGAAACAGGTGGGTTTTTATTATCAAGAACAGAATTAGCCTTCGACGTCTGAACAAATTTTCTTAAAAAAATCCCTAAGCCGAGCGGTCAGAATTTCAGCAAAAATCTGGCGTTTTGGAATTCACTCAAAAATGGTGACAAACTGTTGCAAATGATCGCCTGAAAGGTTTTTTGGTGGAAACAGATGGGTTTTTTTCATCAGAAACAGAATTAGCCCTCGACGTCGGAACAACTTTTTTTCGAAAAAATCCCTAAGCCGCGCGGTCACAATTTCAGCAAAAATCTGACATTCTGGAATTCACTCAAAAATGGTGCCAAACTGTTGCAAACGATCCCCTGAAAGGTTTTTTGGTGGAAACAGATGGGTTTTTATCATCGGAAACAGAATTAGCCCTCGACGTCTGAACACCTTTTTTTGAAAAAATCCCTAAGCCGCGCGGTCAGAATTTTAGCAAAAATCTGACATTCTGGAATTCACTCAAAAATGGTGCCAAACTGTTGCAAACGATCCCCTGAAAGGTTTTTTGGTGGAAACAGATGGGTTTTTATCATCGGAAACAGAATTAGCCCTCGACGTCTGAACACCTTTTTTTGAAAAAATCCCTAAGCCGCGCGGTCAGAATTTTAGCAAAAATCTGACATTCTGGAATTCACTCAAAAATGGTGCCAAACTGTTGCAAACGATCCCCTGAAAGGTTTTTCGGAGGAAACAGGTGGGTTTTTATCATCAGAAACAGAATTAGCCGTCGACGTCTGAGCAACTTTTTTTTAAAAAAATCCCTAAGCCGCGCGGTCACAATTTCAGCAGAGATCTGGCATTTTGGAATTCACTCAAAAATGGTGCCAAACTGTTGCAAACGATCCCCTGAAAGGTTTTTTGGCGGAAACAGGTGGGTTTTTATCATCAGAAACAGAATTAGCCGTCGACTTCTGAACAACTTTTTTTTAAAAAAATCCCTAAGCCGCGCGGTCAGAATTTCAGCAAAAATCTGACATTCTGGAATTCACTCAAAAATGGTGCCAAACTGTTGGAAACGATCCCCTGAAAGGTTTTTCGGTGGAAACAGGTGGGTTTTTATCATCAGAAACAGAATTAGCCGTCGACGTCTGAACAACTTTTTTTATAAAAAATACCTAAGCCGCGCGGTCACAATTTCAGCAAAAATCTGGCGTTTTGGAATTCACTCAAAAATGGTGCCAAACTGTTGCAAACGATCCCCTGAAAGGTTTTTTGGCGGAAACAGGTGGGTTTTTATCATCGGAAACAGAATTAGCCTTCGACTTCTGAACAACTTTTTTTTAAAAAAATCCCTAAGCCACGCGGTCAGAATTTCAGCAAAAATCTGACATTCTGGAATTCACTCAAAAATGGTGCCAAACTGTTGCAAACGATCCCCTGAAAGGTTTTTTGGCGGAAACAGGTGGGTTTTTATCATCAGAAACAGAATTAGCCGTCGACGTCTGAACAACTTTTTTTAAAAAATCCCTAAGCCGCGCGGTCAGAATTTCAGCAAAAATCTGACATTCTGGAATTCACTCAAAAATGGTGCCAAACTGTTGCAAACGATCCCCTGAAAGGTTTTTCGGTGGAAAGAGATGGGTTTTTAACATCAGAAAGAGAATTAGCCGTCGACCTCTGAACAAGTTTTTTTTAAAAAAATCCCTAAGCCGCGCGTTCAGAATTTCAGCAAAAATCTGATATTCTGGAATTCACTCAAAAATGGTGCCAAACTGTTGCAAACGATCCCCTGAAACGTTTTTTGGTGGAAAAAGGTGGGTTTTTATCATCAGAAACAGAATTAGCCGTCGACGTCTGAACAACTTTTTTTAAAAAAATACCTAAGCCGCGCGGTCAGAATTTCAGCAAAAATCTGACATTCTGGAATTCACTCAAAAATGGTGCCAAATTGTTGCAAACGATCCCCTGAAAGGTTTTTTGGTGGAAACAGATGGGTTTTTATCATCGGAAACAGAATTAGCCCTCGACGTCTGAACACCTTTTTTTGAAAAAATCCCTAATCCGCGCGGTCAGAATTTTAGCAAAAATCTGACATTCTGGAATTCACTCAAATATGGTGCCAAACTGTTGCAAACGATCCCCTGAAAGGTGTTTCGGTGGAAACAGGTGGGTTTTTATCATCAGAAAAAGAATTAGCCGTCGACGTCTGAACATCTTTTTTTTGAAAAAATCCCTAAGCCGCGCGGTCACAATTTCAGCAGAAATCTGGAGTTTTGGAATTCACTCAAAAATGGTGCCAAACTGTTGCAAACGATCCCCTGAAAGGTTTTTTGGCGGAAACAGGTGGGTTTTTATTATCAAGAACAGAATTAGCCTTCGACGTCTGAACAAATTTTCTTAAAAAAATCCCTAAGCCGAGCGGTCAGAATTTCAGCAAAAATCTGGCGTTTTGGAATTCACTAAAAAATGGTGACAAACTGTTGCAAATGATCGCCTGAAAGGTTTTTTGGTGGAAACAGATGGGTTTTTATCATCAGAAACAGAATTAGCCCTCGACGTCTGAACAACTTTTTTTTGAAAAAATCCCTAAGCCGCGCGGTCACAATTTTAGCAAAAATCTGACATTCTGGAATTCACTCAAAAATGGTGCCAAACTGTTGCAAACGATCCCCTGAAAGGTTTTTTGGTGGAAACAGATGGGTTTTTATCATCGGAAACAGAATTAGCCCTCGACGTCTGAACACCTTTTTTTGAAAAAATCCCTAAGCCGCGCGGTCAGAATTTCAGCAAAAATCTGACATTCTGGAATTCACTCAAAAATGGTGCCAAACTGTTGCAAACGATCCCCTGAAAGGTTTTTCGGTGGAAACAGGTGGGTTTTTATCATCAGAAACAGAATTAGCCGTCGACGTCTGAACAACTTTTTTTTGAAAAAATCCCTAGGCCGCGCGGTCACAATTTCAGCAGAAATCTGGCGTTTTGGAATTCACTCAAAAATGGTGCCAAACTGTTGCAAACGATCCCCTGAAAGGTTTTTTGGCGGAAACAGGTGGGTTTTTATCATCAGAAACAGAATTAGCCTTCGACGTCTGAACAACTTTTTCTTAAAAAAATCCCTAAGCCGCGCGGTCAGAATTTCAGCAAAAATCTGGCGTTTTGGAATTCACTCAAAAATGGTGCCAAACTGTTGCAAATGATCGCCTGAAAGGTTTTTTGGTGGAAACAGATGGGTTTTTATCATCAGAAACAGAATTAGCCCTCGACGTCTGAACAACTTTTTTTTGAAAAAATCCCTAAGCCGCGCGGTCACAATTTCAGCAAAAATCTGACATTCTGGAATTAAGTCAAAAATGGTGCCAAACTGTTGCAAACGATCCCCTGAAAGGTTTTTTGGTGGAAACAGATGGGTTTTTATCATCGGAAACAGAATTAGCCCTCGACGTCTGAACACCTTTTTTTGAAAAAATCCCTAAGCCGCGCGGTCAGAATTTTAGCAAAAATCTGACATTCTGGAATTCACTCAAAAATGGTGCCAAACTGTTGCAAACGATCCCCTGAAATGTTTTTTGGCGGAAACAGGTGGGTTTTTATCATCAGAAACAGAATTAGCCTTCGACGTCTGAACAACTTTTTCTTAAAAAAATCCCTAAGCCGCGCGGTCAGAATTTCAGCAAAAATCTGGCGTTTTGGAATTCACTCAAAAATGGTGACAAACTGTTGCAAATGATCGCCTGAAAGGTTTTTTGGTGGAAACAGATGGGTTTTTATCATCAGAAACAGAATTAGCCCTCGACGTCTGAACAACTTTTTTTTTAAAAAATCCCTAAGCCGCGCGGTCAGAATTTCAGCAAAAATCTGACATTCTGGAATTCACTCAAAAATGGTGCCAAACTGTTGCAAACGATCCTCTGAAAGGTTTTTTGGCGGAAACAGATGGGTTTTTATCATCAGAAACAGAATTAGCCGTCGACGTCTGTACAACATTTTTTTAAAATATCCCTAAGCCGCGCGGTCAGAATTTCAGCAAAAATCTGACATTCTGGAATTCACTCAAAAATGGTGCCAGACTGTTGCAAACGATCCCCTGAAAGGTGTTTTGGTGGAAACAGATGGGTTTTTATCATCAGAAACAGAATTAGCCGTCCTCGTCTGAACACCTTTTTTTGAAAAAATCCCTAAACCGCGCGGTCACAATTTCAGCAAAAATCTGGCGTTTTGGAATTCACTCAAAAATGGTGACAAACTGTTGCAAATGATCCCCCGAAAGGTTTTATGGTGGAAACAGATGGGTTTTTATCATCAGAAACAGAATTAGCCCTCGACGTCTGAACAACTTTTTTTTGAAAAAATCCCTAAGCCGCGCGGTCAGAATTTCAGCAAAAATCTGACATTCTGGAATTCACTCAAAAATGGTGCCAAACTGTTGCAAACATTCCCCTGAAAGGTTTTTTGGAGGAAACAGGTGGGTTTTTATCATCAGAAACAGAATTAGCCGTCGACGTCTGAACAACTTTTTTTTGAAAAAATCCCTAAGCCGCGCGGTCAGAATTTCAGCAAAAATCTGAGATTCTGGAATTCACTCAAAAAGGGTGCCAAACTGTTGCAAACGATCCCCTGAAAGGTTTTTCGGTGGAAACAGGTGGGTTTTTATCATCAGAAACAGAATTAGCCGTCAACGTCTGAAACAATTTTTTTGAAAAAATCCCTAAGCCGCGCGGTCACAATTTCAGCAAAAAAATGGCGTTTTGGAATTCACTCAAAAATGGTGCCAAACTGTTGCAAACGATCACCTGAACGGTTTTTCGGTGGAAAGTGATGGTTTTTTAACATCAGAAAGAGAATTAGCCGTCGACGTCTGAACAAGTTTTTTTTAAAAAATACCTAAGGCGCGGTCACAATTTCAGCAAAAATCTGGCGTTTTGGAATTCACTCAAAAATGCTGCCATACTGTTGAAACGATCCCCTGAAAGGTTTTTTGGCGGAAACAGGTGGGTTTTTATCATCGGAAACAGAATTAGCCGTCGACGTCTGAACACCTTTTTTTGAAAAAATCCCTAAGCCGCGCGGTCAGAATTTTAGCAAAAATCTGGCGTTTTGGAATTCACTCAAAAATGGTGCCAAACTGTTGCAAACGATCCCCTGAAAGGTTTTTCGGTGGAAACAGGTGGGTTTTTATCATCAGAAACAGAATTAGCCGTCAACGTCTGAAACAATTTTTTTGAAAAAATCCCTAAGCCGCGCGGTCACAATTTCAGCAAAAAAATGGCGTTTTGGAATTCACTCAAAAATGGTGCCAAACTGTTGCAAACGATCACCTGAACGGTTTTTCGGTGGAAAGTGATGGGTTTTTAACATCAGAAAGAGAATTAGCCGTCGACGTCTGAACAAGTTTTTTTAAAAAAATACCTAAGGCGCGGTCACAATTTCAGCAAAAATCTGGCGTTTTGGAATTCACTCAAAAATGCTGCCATACTGTTGCAAACGATCCCCTGAAAGGTTTTTTGGCGGAAACAGGTGGGTTTTTATCATCGGAAACAGAATTAGCCCTCGACGTCTGAACACCTTTTTTTGAAAAAATCCCTAAGCCGCGCGGTCAGAATTTTAGCAAAAATCTGGCGTTTTGGAATTCACTCAAAAATGGTGCCAAACTGTTGCAAACGATCCCCTGAAAGGTTTTTCGGTGGAAACAGGTGGGTTTTTATCATCAGAAACAGAATTAGCCATCGACGTCTGAACAACTTTTTTTTGAAAAAATCCCTAAGCGGCGCGGTCACAATTTCAGCAAAAATCTGGCGTTTTGTAATTCACTCAAAAATGGTGCTAAACTGTTGCAAACGATCCTCTGAAAGGTTTTTTGGCGGAAAAAGATGGGTTTTTATCATCAGAAACAGAATTAGCAGTCGACGTCTGAACAACTTTTTTTGAAAAAATCCCTAAACCACGCGGTCACAATTTCAGCAAAAATCTGACATTCTGGAATTCACTCAAAAATGGTGACAAACTGTTGCAAATGATCCCCCTAAAGGTTTTATGGTGGAAACAGATGGCTTTTTATCATCAGAAACAGAATTAGCCCTCGACGTCTGAACAACTTTTTTTTGAAAAAATCCCTAAACTGCGCGGTTAGAATTTCAGCAAAAATCTGGCGTTTTGGAATTCACTCAAAAATGGTGCCAAACTGTTGCAAACGATCCCCTGAAAGGTTTTTCGGTGGAAAGAGATGGGTTTTTATCATCAGAAACAGAATTAGCCCTCGACTTCTGAACAACTTTTTTTTGAAAAAATCCCTAAGCCGCGCGGTCAGAATTTCAGCAAAAATCTGACATTCTGGAATTAACTCAAAAATGGTGCCAAACTGTTGCAAACGATCCCCTGAAAGGTTTTTTGGCGGAAACAGGTGGGTTTTTATCATCAGAAACAGAATTAGCCGTCGACGTCTGAACAACTTTTTTTAAAAAAAATCCCAAAGCCGCGCGGTCAGAATTTCAGCAAAAATCTGACATTCTGGAATTCACTCAAAAATGGTGCCAAACTGTTGCAAACGATCCCCTGAAATGTTTTTTGGCGGAAACAGGTGGGTTTTTATCATCAGAAACAGAATTATCCTTCGACGTCTGAACAACTTTTTCTTAAAAAAATCCCTAAGCCGCGCGGTCAGAATTTCAGCAAAAATCTGGCGTTTTGGAATTAACTCAAAAATGGTGACAAACTGTTGCAAATGATCGCCTGAAAGGTTTCTTGGTGGAAACAGATGGGTTTTTATCATCAGAAACAGAATTAGCCCTCGACGTCTGAACAACTTTTTTTTGAAAAAATCCCTAAGCCGCGCGGTCAGAATTTCAGCAAAAATCTGACATTCTGGAATTCACTCAAAAATGGTGCCAAACTGTTGCAAACGATCCTCTGAAAGGTTTTTTGGCGGAAACAGATGGGTTTTTATCATCAGAAACAGAATTAGCCGTCGACGTCTGTACAACATTTTTTAAAAATATCCCTAAGCCGCGCGGTCAGAATTTCAGCAAAAATCTGACATTCTGGAATTCACTCAAAAATGGTGCCAGACTGTTGCAAACGATCCCCTGAAAGGTGTTTTGGTGGAAACAGATGGGTTTTTATCATCAGAAACAGAATTAGCCGTCCTCGTCTGAACACCTTTTTTTGAAAAAATCCCTAAACCGCGCGGTCACAATTTCAGCAAAAATCTGGCGTTTTGGAATTCACTCAAAAATGGTGACAAACTGTTGCAAATGATCCCCCGAAAGGTTTTATGGTGGAAACAGATGGGTTTTTATCATCAGAAACAGAATTAGCCGTCGACGTCTGAACAACTTTTTTTTGAAAAAATCCCTAAGCCGCGCGGTCAGAATTTCAGCAAAAATCTGACATTCTGGAATTCACTCAAAAAGGGTGCCAAACTGTTGCAAACGATCCCCTGAAAGGTTTTTCGGTGGAAACAGGTGGGTTTTTATCATCAGAAACAGAATTAGCCGTCAACGTCTGAAACAATTTTTTTGAAAAAATCCCTAAGCCGCGCGGTCACAATTTCAGCAAAAAAATGGCGTTTTGGAATTCACTCAAAAATGGTGCCAAACTGTTGCAAACGATCACCTGAACGGTTTTTCGGTGGAAAGTGATGGTTTTTTAACATCAGAAAGAGAATTAGCCGTCGACGTCTGAACAAGTTTTTTTTAAAAAATACCTAAGGCGCGGTCACAATTTCAGCAAAAATCTGGCGTTTTGGAATTCACTCAAAAATGGTGCCATACTGTTGCAAACGATCCCCTGAAAGGTTTTTTGGCGGAAACAGGTGGGTTTTTATCATCGGAAACAGAATTAGCCGTCGACATCTGAACACCTTTTTTTGAAAAAATCCCTAAGCCGCGCGGTCAGAATTTTAGCAAAAATCTGGCGTTTTGGAATTCACTCAAAAATGGTGCCAAACTGTTGCAAACGATCCCCTGAAAGGTTTTTCGGTGGAAACAGGTGGGTTTTTATCATCAGAAACAGAATTAGCCATCGACGTCTGAACAACTTTTTTTTGAAAAAATCCCTAAGCCGCGCGGTCACAATTTCAGCAAAAATCTGGCGTTTTGTAATTCACTCAAAAATGGTGCCAAACTGTTGCAAACGATCCTCTGAAAGGTTTTTTGGCGGAAAAAGATGGGTTTTTATCATCAGAAACAGAATTAGCAGTCGACGTCTGAACAACTTTTTTTGAAAAAATCCCTAAACCACGCGGTCACAATTTCAGCAAAAATCTGACATTCTGGAATTCACTCAAAAATGGTGCCAAACTGTTGCAAATGATCCCCTGAAAGGTTTTTTGCTGGAAACAGATGGGTTTTTATCATCAGAAACAGAATTAGCCGTCCTCGTCTGAACAACTTTTTTTGAAAAAATCCCTAAACCGCGTGGTCAGAATTTCAGCAAAAATCTGACATTCTGGAATTCACTCAAAAAGGGTGCCAAACTGTTGCAAACGATCCCCTGAAAGGTTTTTCGGTGGAAACAGGTGGGTTTTTATCATCAGAAACAGAATTAGCCGTCAACGTCTGAAACAATTTTTTTGAAAAAATCCCTAAGCCGCGCGGTCACAATTTCAGCAAAAAAATGGCGTTTTGGAATTCACTCAAAAATGGTGCCAAACTGTTGCAAACGATCCCCTGAAAGGTTTTTTGGTGGAAACAGATGGGTTTTTATCATCGGAAACAGAATTAGCCCTCAACGTCTGAACACCTTTTTTTGAAAAAATCCCTAAGCCGCGCGGTCAGAATTTTAGCAAAAATCTGACATTCTGGAATTCACTCAAAAATGGTGCCAAACTGTTGCAAACGATCCCCTGAAAGGTTTTTCGGTGGAAACAGGTGGGTTTTTATCATCAGAAACAGAATTAGCCGTCGACGTCTGAACAACTTTTTTTTGAAAAAATCCCTAAGCCGCGCGGTCAGAATTTCAGCAAAAATCTGGCGTTTTGGAATTCACTCAAAAATGGTGCCAAACTGTTGCAAACGATCCCCTGAAAGGTTTTTTGGCGGAAACAGGTGGGTTTTTATCATCAGAAACAGAATTAGCCGTCGACGTCTGAACAACTTTTTTTTAAAAAAATCCCAAAGCCGCGCGGTCAGAATTTCAGCAAAAATCTGACATTCTGGAATTCACTCAAAAATGGTGCCAAACTGTTGCAAACGATCCCCTGAAAGGTTTTATGGTGGAAAAAGATGGGTTTTTATCATCAGAAACAGAATTAGCCGTCGACGTCTGAACAACTTTTTCTTAAAAAAATCCCTAAGCCGCGCGGTCAGAATTTCAGCAAAAATCTGGCGTTTTGGAATTCACTCAAAAATGGTGACAAACTGTTGCAAATGATCGCCTGAAAGGTTTTTTGGTGGAAACAGATGGGTTTTTATCATCAGATACAGAATTAGCCCTCGACGTCTGAACAACTTTTTTTTGAAAAAATCCCTAAGCCGCGCGGTCAGAATTTCAGCAAAAATCTGACATTCTGGAATTCACTCAAAAATGGTGCCAAACTGTTGCAAACGATCCTCTGAAAGGTTTTTTGGCGGAAACAGATGGGTTTTTATCATCAGAAACAGAATTAGCCGTCGACGTCTGTACAACATTTTTTAAAAATATCCCTAAGCCGCGCGGTCAGAATTTCAGCAAAAATCTGACATTCTGGAATTCACTCAAAAATGGTGCCAGACTGTTGCAAACGATCCCCTGAAAGGTGTTTTGGTGGAAACAGATGGGTTTTTATCATCAGAAACAGAATTAGCCGTCCTCGTCTGAACACCTTTTTTTGAAAAAATCCCTAAACCGCGCGGTCACAATTTCAGCAAAAATCTGGCGTTTTGGAATTCACTCAAAAATGGTGACAAACTGTTGCAAATGATCCCCCGAAAGGTTTTATGGTGGAAACAGATGGGTTTTTATCATCAGAAACAGAATTAGCCGTCGACGTCTGAACAACTTTTTTTTGAAAAAATCCCTAAGCCGCGCGGTCAGAATTTCAGCAAAAATCTGACATTCTGGAATTCACTCAAAAAGGGTGCCAAACTGTTGCAAACGATCCCCTGAAAGGTTTTTCGGTGGAAACAGGTGGGTTTTTATCATCAGAAACAGAATTAGCCGTCAACGTCTGAAACAATTTTTTTGAAAAAATCCCTAAGCCGCGCGGTCACAATTTCAGCAAAAAAATGGCGTTTTGGAATTCACTCAAAAATGGTGCCAAACTGTTGCAAACGATCACCTGAACGGTTTTTCGGTGGAAAGTGATGGTTTTTTAACATCAGAAAGAGAATTAGCCGTCGACGTCTGAACAAGTTTTTTTTAAAAAATACCTAAGGCGCGGTCACAATTTCAGCAAAAATCTGGCGTTTTGGAATTCACTCAAAAATGGTGCCATACTGTTGCAAACGATCCCCTGAAAGGTTTTTTGGCGGAAACAGGTGGGTTTTTATCATCGGAAACAGAATTAGCCGTCGACATCTGAACACCTTTTTTTGAAAAAATCCCTAAACCACGCGGTCACAATTTCAGCAAAAATCTGACATTCTGGAATTCACTCAAAAATGGTGACAAACTGTTGCAAATGATCCCCCTAAAGGTTTTATGGTGGAAACAGATGGCTTTTTATCATCAGAAACAGAATTAGCCCTCGACGTCTGAACAACTTTTTTTTGAAAAAATCCCTAAACTGCGCGGTTAGAATTTCAGCAAAAATCTGGCGTTTTGGAATTCAATCAAAAATGGTGCCAAACTGTTGCAAACGATCCTCTGAAAGGTTTTTTGGCGGAAAAAGATGGGTTTTTATCATCAGAAACAGAATTAGCAGTCGACGTCTGAACAACTTTTTTTGAAAAAATCCCTAAACCACGCGGTCACAATTTCAGCAAAAATCTGACATTCTGGAATTCACTCAAAAATGGTGACAAACTGTTGCAAATGATCCCCCTAAAGGTTTTATGGTGCAAACAGATGGCTTTTTATCATCAGAAACAGAATTAGCCCTCGACGTCTGAACAACTTTTTTTTGAAAAAATCCCTAAACTGCGCGGTTAGAATTTCAGCAAAAATCTGGCGTTTTGGAATTCAATCAAAAATGGTGCCAAACTGTTGCAAATGATTCCCTGAAAGGTTTTTCGGTGGAAACAGGTGGGTTTTTATCATCAGAAACAGAATTAGCCCTCGACGTCTGAACAACTTTTTTTTGAAAAAATCCCTAAGCTGCGCGCTCAGAATTTCAGCAAAAATCTGGCGTTTTGGAATTCACTCAAAAATGGTGCCAAACTGTTGCAAATGATCCCCTGAAAGGTTTTTCGATCGAAACAGGTGGGTTTCTATCATCAGAAACAGAATTAGCCGTCGACGTCTGAAACACTTTTTTGAAAAAATCCCTAAGCCGCGCGGTCACAATTTCAGCAAAAATCTGACATTCTGGAATTCACTCAAAAATGGTGCCAAACTGTTGCAAATGATCCCCTGAAAGGTTTTTTGGTGGAAACAGATGGGTTTTTATCATCAGAAACAGAATTAGCCGTCCTCGTCTGAACAACTTTTTTTGAAATAATCCCTAAACCGCGTGGTCAGAATTTCAGCAAAAATCTGACATTCTGGAATTCACTCAAAAAGGGTGCCAAACTGTTGCAAACGATCCCCTGAAAGGTTTTTCGGTGGAAACAGGTGGGTTTTTATCATCAGAAACAGAATTAGCCGTCAACGTCTGAAACAATTTTTTTGAAAAAATCCCTAAGCCGCGCGGTCACAATTTCAGCAAAAAAATGGCGTTTTGGAATTCACTCAAAAATGGTGCCAAACTGTTGCAAACGATCACCTGAACGGTTTTTCGGTGGAAAGTGATGGGTTTTTAACATCAGAAAGAGAATTAGCCGTCGACGTCTGAACAAGTTTTTTTAAAAAAATACCTAAGGCGCGGTCACAATTTCAGCAAAAATCTGGCGTTTTGGAATTCACTCAAAAATGCTGCCATACTGTTGCAAACGATCCCCTGAAAGGTTTTTTGGCGGAAACAGGTGGGTTTTTATCATCGGAAACAGAATTAGCCCTCGACGTCTGAACACCTTTTTTTGAAAAAATCCCTAAGCCGCGCGGTCAGAATTTTAGCAAAAATCTGGCGTTCTGGAATTCACTCAAAAATGGTGCCAAACTGTTGCAAACGATCCCCTGAAAGGTTTTTCGGTGGAAACAGGTGGGTTTTTATCATCAGAAACAGAATTAGCCATCGACGTCTGAACAACTTTTTTTTGAAAAAATCCCTAAGCCGCGCGGTCAGAATTTCAGCAAAAATCTGGCGTTTTGTAATTCACTCAAAAATGGTGCTAAACTGTTGCAAACGATCCTCTGAAAGGTTTTTTGGCGGAAAAAGATGGGTTTTTATCATCAGAAACAGAATTAGCAGTCGACGTCTGAACAACTTTTTTTGAAAAAATCCCTAAACCACGCGGTCACAATTTCAGCAAAAATCTGACATTCTGGAATTCACTCAAAAATGGTGACAAACTGTTGCAAATGATCCCCCTAAAGGTTTTATGGTGGAAACAGATGGCTTTTTATCATCAGAAACAGAATTAGCCCTCGACGTCTGAACAACTTTTTTTTGAAAAAATCCCTAAACTGCGCGGTTAGAATTTCAGCAAAAATCTGGCGTTTTGGAATTCACTCAAAAATGGTGCCAAACTGTTGCAAACGATCCCCTGAAAGGTTTTTCGGTGGAAAGAGATGGGTTTTTATCATCAGAAACCGAATTAGCCCTCGACGTCTGAACAACTTTTTTTTGAAAAAATCCCTAAGCTGCGCGGTCAGAATTTCAGCAAAAATCTGGCGTTTTGGAATTCACTCAAAAATGGTGCCAAACTGTTGCAAATGATCCCCTGAAAGGTTTTTCGATCGAAACAGGTGGGTTTTTATCATCAGAAACAGAATTAGCCGTCGAAGTCTGAAACACTTTTTTTGAAAAAATCCCTAAGCCGCGCGGTCACAATTTCAGCAAAAATCTGACATTCTGGAATTCACTCAAAAATGGTGCCAAACTGTTGCAAATGATCCCCTGAAAGGTTTTTTGGTGGAAACAGATGGGTTTTTATCATCAGAAACAGAATTAGCCGTCCTCGTCTGAACAACTTTTTTTGAAAAAATCCCTAAACCGCGCGGTCAGAATTTCAGCAAAAAATCTGACATTCTGGAATTCACTCAAAAATCGTGCCAAACTGTTGCAAACGATCCCCTGAAAGGTTTTTCGGTGGAAACAGGTGGGTTTTTATCATCAGAAACAGAAGTAGCCGTCAACGTCTGAAACACATTTTTGAAAAAATCCCTAAGCCGCGCGGTCACAATTTCAGCAAAAATCTGGCGTTTTGGAATTCACTCAAAAATGGTGCCAAACTGTGGCAAACGATCCCCTGAAAGGTTTTTCGGTGGAAAGAGATGGGTTTTTATCATCCAAAAGAGAATTAGCCTTCAACATCTGAGCAACTTTTTAAAAAAAAAATCCCTAAGCCGCGCGGTCAGAATTTCAGCAAAAATCTGGCGTTTTGGAATTCACTCAAAAATGGTGCCAAACTGTTGCAAACGATCCTCTGAAAGGTTTTTTGGCGGAAACAGGTGGGTTTTTATCATCAGAAACAGAATTAGCCGTCGATGTCTGAACAACTTTTTTTTAAAAAAACCCCTAAGCCGCGCGGTCAGAATTTCAGCAAAAATCTGGCGTTTTGGAATTCACTCAAAAATGGTGCCAAACTGTTGAAAAGGATCCCCTGAAAGGTTTTTCGGTGGAAACAGATGGGTTTTTATCATCAGAAACAGAATTAGCCGTCGACGTCTGAACAACTTTTTTTTGAAAAAATCCCGAAGCTGCGCGGTCAGAATTTCAGCAAAAATCTGGCGTTTTGGAATTCACTCAAAAATGGTGCCAAACTGTTGCAAACGATCCCCTGAAAGGTTTTTCGTTGGAAAGAGATGGGTTTTTATCATCCAAAAGAGAATTAGCCTTCAACATCTGAGCAACTTTTTTTAAAAAAAATCCCTAAGCCGCGCTGTCACAATTTCAGCAAAAAACTGGCGTTTTGGAATTCACTCAAAAATGGTGCCAAACTGTTGCAAACGATCCCCTGAAAGGTTTTTTGGAGGAAACAGATGGGTTTTTATCATTGGAAACAGAATTAGCGCTCGATGTCTGAACAACTTTTTTTTGAAAAAATCCCTAAGCCGCGCGGTCACAATTTCAGCAGAAATCTGGCGTTTTGGAACTCACTCAAAAATGGTGCCAAACTGTTGCAAACGATCCCCTGAAAGGTTTTTTGGAGGAAACAGGTGGGTTTTTATCATCAGGAACAGAATTAGCCGTCGACGTCTGAACAACTTTTTTTTAAAAAAATCCCTAAGCCGCGCGGTCAGAATTTCAGCAAAAATCTGACATTCTGGAATTCACTCAAAAATGGTGCCAAACTGTTGCAAACGATCCCCTGAAAGGTTTTTCGGTGGAAACAGATGGGTTTTTATCATCAGAAACAGAATTAGCCCTCGACGTCTGAACAACTTTTTTTAAAAAAATACCTAAGCCGCGCGGTCACAATTTCAGCAAAAATCTGGCGTTTTGGAATTCACTCAAAAATGGTGCCAAACTGTTGCAAACGATCCCCTGAAAGGTTTTTTGGAGGAAACAGATGGGTTTTTATCATTGGAAACAGAATTAGCCCTCGATGTCTGAACAACTTTTTTTTGAAAAAATCCCTAAGCCGCGCGGTCACAATTTCAGCAGAAATCTGGCTTTTTGGAATTCAATCAAAAATGGTGCCAAACTGTTGCAAACGATCCCCTGAAAGGTTTTTTGGCGGAAACAGGTGGGTTTTTATCATCAGAAACAGAATTAGCCTTCGACGTCTGAACAACTTTTTTTTTAAAAAATCCCTAAGCCGCGCGGTCAGAATTTCAGCAAAAATCTGACATTCTGGAATTCACTCAAAAATGGTGCCAAACTGTTGCAAACGATCCCCTGAAAGGTTTTTTGGAGGAAACAGATGGGTTTTTATCATTAGAAACAGAATTAGCGCTCGATGTCTGAACAACTTTTTTTTGAAAAAATCCCTAAGCCGCGCGGTCAGAATTTCAGCAAAAGTCTTACATTCTGGAATTCACTCAAAAAGGGTGCCAAACTGTTGCAAACGATCCCCTGAAAGGTTTTTTGGAGGAAACAGGTGGGTTTTTATCATCAGGAACAGAATTAGCCGTCGACGTCTGAACAAGTTTTTTTTAAAAAAATCCCTAAGCCGCGCGGTCAGAATTTCAGCAAAAATCTGACATTCTGGAATTCACTCAAAAATGGTGCCAAACTGTTGCAAACGATCCCCTGAAAGGTTTTTCGGTGGAAACAGATGGGTTTTTATCATCAGAAACAGAATTAGCCCTCGACGTCTGAACAACTTTTTTAAAAAAAATACCTAAGCCGCGCGGTCACAATTTCAGCAAAAATCTGGCGTTTTGGAATTCACTCAAAAATGGTGCCAAACTGTTGCAAACGATCCCCTGAAAGGTTTTTTGGAGGAAACAGATGGGTTTTTAGCATTGGAAACAGAATTAGCCCTCGATGTCTGAACAACTTTTTTTTGAAAAAATCCCTAAGCCGCGCGGTCACAATTTCAGCAGAAATCTGGCGTTTTGGAATTCAATCAAAAATGGTGCCAAACTGTTGCAAACGATCCCCTGAAAGGTTTTTTGGCGGAAACAGGTGGGTTTTTATCATCAGAAACAGAATTAGCCGTCGACGTCTGAACAACTTTTTTTTAAAAAAATCCCTAAGCCGCGCGGTCAGAATTTCAGCAAAAATCTGACATTCTGGAATTCACTCAAAAATGGTGCCAAACTGTTGCAAACGATCCCCTGAAAGTTTTACGGTGGAAACAGATGGGTTTTTATCATCAGAAACAGAATTAGCCGTCGACGTCTGAAACCCTTTTTTTGAAAAAATCCCTAAGCCGCGCGGTCACAATTTCAGAAGAAATCTCGCGTTTTGGAAATCACTCAAAAATGGTGCCAAACTGTTGCAAACGATCCCCTGAAAGGTTTTTCGGTGGAAAGAGATGGGTTTTTATCATCAAAAGAGAATTAGCCTTCGACGTCTGAGCAACTTTTTTTTAAAAAAATCCCTAAGCCGCGTGGTCAGAATTTCAGCAAAAATCTGGCGTTTTGGAATTCACTCAAAAATGGTGCCAAACTGTTGCAAACGATCCTCTGAAAGGTTTTTTGGCGGAAACAGATGGGTTTTTATAATCAGAAACAGAACTAGCCGTCAATGTCTGAAAAACTTTTTTTAAAAAAAACCCCTAAGCCGCGCGGTCAGAATTTCAGCAAAAATCTGGCGTTTTGGAATTCACTCAAAAATGGTGCCAAACTGTTGAAAAGGATCCCCTGAAAGGTTTTTCGGTGGAAACAGATGGGTTTTTATCATCAGAAACAGAACTAGCCGTCGACGTCTGAAACCCTTTTTTTGAAAAAATCCCTAAACCGCGTGGTCAGAATTTCAGCAAAAATCTGGCGTTTTGTAATTCACTCAAAAATGGTGCCAAACTGTTGCAAACGATCCCCTGAAAGTTTTACGGTGGAAACAGATGGGTTTTTATCATCAGAAACAGAATTAGCCGTCGACGTCTGAAACCCTTTTTTTGAAAAAATCCCTAAGCCGCGCGGTCACAATTTCAGCAGAAATCTGGCGTTTTGGAAATCACTCAAAAATGGTGCCAAACTGTTGCAAACGATCCCCTGAAAGGTTTTTCGGTGGAAAGAGATGAGTTTTTATCATCAAAAGAGAATTAGCCTTCGACGTCTGAGCAACTTTTTTTAAAAAAAATCCCTAAGCCGCGTGGTCAGAATTTCAGCAAAAATCTGACGTTTTGGAATTCACTCAAAAATGGTGCCAAACTGTTGCAAACGATCCTCTGAAAGGTTTTTTGGCGGAAACAGATGGGTTTTTATAATCAGAAACAGAACTAGCCGTCAATGTCTGAAAAACTTTTTTTAAAAAAAACCCCTAAGCCGCGCGGTCAGAATTTCAGCAAAAATCTGGCGTTTTGGAATTCACTCAAAAATGGTGCCAAACTGTTGAAAAGGATCCCCTGAAAGGTTTTTCGGTGGAAACAGATGGTTTTTTATCATCAGAAACAGAACTAGCCGTCGACGTCTGAAACCCTTTTTTTGAAAAAATCCATAAGCCGCGTGGTCACAATTTCAGCAAAAATCTGGCGTTTTGGAATTCACTCAAAAATGGTGCCAAACTGTTGCAAACGATCCCCTGAAAGGTTTTTCGGTGGAAAGAGATGGGTTTTTATCATCCAAAAGAGAATTAGCCTTCAACATCTGAGCAACTTTTTTTAAAAAAAATCCCTAAGCCGCGCGGTCAGAATTTCAGCAAAAATCTGGCGTTTTGGAATTCACTCAAAAATGGTGCCAAACTGTTGCAAACGATCCTCTGAAAGGTTTTTTGGCGGAAACAGATGGGTTTTTATAATCAGAAACAGAATTAGCCCTCGATGTCTGAACAACTTTTTTTTAAAAAAATCCCTAAGCCGCGCGGTCACAATTTCAGCAGAAATCTGACATTCTGGAATTCACTGAAAAATGGTGCCAAACTGTTGCAAACGATCCCCTGAAAGGTTTTTCGGTGGAAACAGATGGGTTTTTATCATCAGAAACAGAATTAGCCGTCGACGTCTGAACAACTTTTTTTGAAAAAATCCCTAAGCCGCGCGGTCACAATTTCAGAAAAAATCTGGCGTTTTGGAATTCACTCAAAAATGGTGCCAAACTGTTGCAAACGATCCCCTGAAAGGTTTTTCGGTGGAAAGAGATGGGTTTTTATCATCAAAAGAGAATTAGCCTTCGACGTCTGAGCAACTTTTTTTTTTGAAAAAAACCCTAAGCCGCGTGGTCAGAATTTCAGCAAAAATCTGGCGTTTTGGAATTCACTCAAAAATGGTGCCAAACTGTTGCAAACGATCCTCTGAAAGGTTTTTTGGCGGAAACAGATGGGTTTTTATAATCAGAAACAGAACTAGCCGTCAATGTCTGAACAACTTTTTTTAAAAAAAACCCCTAAGCCGCGCGGTCAGAATTTCAGCAAAAATCTGGCGTTTTAGAATTCACTCAAAAATGGTGCCAAACTGTTGAAAAGGATCCCCTGAAAGGTTTTTCGGTGGAAACAGATGGGTTTTTATCATCAGAAACAGAACTAGCCGTCGACGTCTGAAACCCTTTTTTTGAAAAAATCCATAAGCCGCGCGGTCACAATTTCAGCAAAAATCTGGCGTTTTGGAATTCACTCAAAAATGGTGCCAAACTGTTGCAAACGATCCCCTGAAAGGTTTTTCGGTGGAAAGAGATGGGTTTTTATCATCCAAAAGAGAATTAGCCTTCAACATCTGAGCAACTTTTTTTTAAAAAAATCCCTAAGCCGCGCGGTCAGAATTTCAGCAAAAATCTGGCGTTTTGGAATTCACTCAAAAATGGTGCCAAACTGTTGCAAACGATCCTCTGAAAGGTTTTTTGGCGGAAACAGATGGGTTTTTTATAATCAGAAACAGAATTAGCCCTCGATGTCTGAACAACTTTTTTTTTAAAAAATCCCTAAGCCGCGCGGTCAGAATTTCAGCAAAAATCTGACATTCTGGAATTCACTGAAAAATGGTGCCAAACTGTTGCAAACGATCCCCTGAAAGGTTTTTCGGTGGAAACAGATGGGTTTTTATCATCAGAAACAGAATTAGCCCTCGACGTCTGAACAACTTTTTTTAAAAAAATACCTAAGCCGCGCGGTCACAATTTCAGCAAAAAACTGGCGTTTTGGAATTCAATCAAAAATGGTGCCAAACTGTTGCAAACGATCCCCTGAAAGGTTTTTTGGCGGAAACAGGTGGGTTTTTATCATCAGAAACAGAATTAGCCTTCGACGTCTGAACAACTTTTTTTTAAAAAAATCCCTAAGCCGCGCGGTCAGAATTTCAGCAAAAATCTGACATTCTGGAATTCACTCAAAAATGGTGCCAAACTGTTGCAAACGATCCCCTGAAAGTTTTTCGGTGGAAACAGATGGGTTTTTATCATCAGAAACAGAATTAGCCGTCGACGTCTGAAACCCTTTTTTTGAAAAAATCCCTAAGCCGCGCGGTCACAATTTCAGAAAAAATCTGGCGTTTTGGAATTCACTCAAAAATGGTGCCAAACTGTTGCAAACGATCCCCTGAAAGGTTTTTCGGTGGAAAGAGATGGGTTTATATCATCAAAAGAGAATTAGCCTTCGACGTCTGAGCAACTTTTTTAAAAAAAAATCCCTAAGCCGCGTGGTCAGAATTTCAGCAAAAATCTGGCGTTTTGGAATTCACTCAAAAATGGTGCCAAACTGTTGCAAACGATCCCCTGAAAGGTTTTTCGGTGGAAACAGATGGGTTTTTATCATTGGAAACAGAATTAGCCCTCGACGTCTGAAGAACTTTTTTAAAGAAAAATCCCTAAGCCGCGCGGTCAGAATTTCAGCAAAAATCTGACATTCTGGAATTCACTCAAAAATGGTGCCAAACTGTTGCAAACGATCCCCTGAAAGGTTTTTTGGAGGAAACAGATGGGTTTTTATCATTGGAAACAGAATTAGCCCTCGATGTCTGCACAACTTTTTTTTGAAAAAATCCCTAAGCCGCGCGGTCACAATTTCAGCAGAAATCTGGCGTTTTGGAATTCACTCCAAAATGGTGCCAAACTGTTGCAAACGATCCCCTGAAAGGTTTTTTGGAGGAAACAGATGGGTTTTTATCATCGGAAACAGAATTAGCCGTCGACGTCTGAACAAGTTTTTTTAAAAAAAATCCCTAAGCCGCGCGGTCAGAATTTCAGCAAAAATCTGACATTCTGGAATTCACTCAAAAATGGTGCCAAACTGTTGCAAACGATCCCCTGAAAGGTTTTTCGGTGGAAACAGGTGGGTTTTTATCATCAGAAACAGAATTAGCCGTCGACGTCTGAACAACTTTTTTTAAAAAAATCCCTAAGCCGTGCGGTCACAATTTCAGCAAAAATCTGGCGTTTTGGAATTCACTCAAAAATGGTGCCAAACTGTTGCAAACGATCCCCTGAAAGGTTTTTTGGCGGAAACAGGTGGGTTTTTATCATCAGAAACAGAATTAGCCTTCGACGTCTGAAGAACTTTTTTAAAGAAAAATCCCTAAGCCGCGCGGTCAGAATTTCAGCAAAAATCTGACATTCTGGAATTCACTCAAAAATGGTGCCAAACTGTTGCAAACGATCCCCTGAAAGGTTTTTCGATGGAAACAGGTGGGTTTTTATCATCAGAAACAGAATTAGCCGTCAACGTCTGAAACACTTTTTTTGAAAAAATCCCTAAGCCGCGCGGTCACAATTTCAGCAGAAATCTGACATTCTGGAATTGACTCAAAAATGGTGCCAAACTGTTGCAAACGATCACCTGAAAGGTTTTTCGGTGGAAACAGATGGGTTTTTAGCATCGGAAACAGAATTAGCCGTCGACGGCTGAACACCTTTTTTTGAAAAAATCCCTAAGCCGCGCGGTCACAATTTCAGCAAAAATCTGGCGTTTTGGATTTCACTCAAAAATGGTGCCAAACTGTTGCAAACGATCCCCTGAAAGGTTTTTTGGTGGAAAGAGATGGGTTTTTATCATCAGAAAGAGAATTAGCCGTCGACGTCTGAACAACTTTTTTTCAAAAAAACCCCTAAGCCGCGCGGTCAGCATTTCAGCAAAAATCTGACATTCTGGAATTCACTCAAAAATGGTGCCAAACTGTTGCAAACGATCCCCTGAAAGGTTTTTTGGAGGAAACAGGTGGGTTTTTATCATCAGGAACAGAATTAGCCGTCGACGTCTGAACAACTTTTTTTTAAAAAAATCCCTAAGCCGCGCGGTCAGAATTTCAGCAAAAATCTGACATTCTGGAATTCACTCAAAAATGGTGCCAAACTTTTGCAAACGATCCCCTGAAAGGTTTTTCGGTGGAAACAGATGGGTTTTTATCATCAGAAACAGAATTAGCCCTCGACGTCTGAACAACTTTTTTTAAAAAAATACCTAAGCCGCGCGGTCACAATTTCAGCAAAAAACTGGCGTTTTGGAATTCAATCAAAAATGGTGCCAAACTGTTGCAAACGATCCCCTGAAAGGTTTTTTGGCGGAAACAGGTGGGTTTTTATCATCAGAAACAGAATTAGCCTTCGACGTCTGAACAACTTTTTTTTAAAAAAATCCCTAAGCCGCGCGGTCAGAATTTCAGCAAAAATCTGACATTCTGGAATTCACTCAAAAATGGTGCCAAACTGTTGCAAACGATCCCCTGAAAGTTTTTCGGTGGAAACAGATGGGTTTTTATCATCAGAAACAGAATTAGCCGTCGACGTCTGAAACCCTTTTTTTGAAAAAATCCCTAAGCCGCGCGGTCAGAATTTCAGCAAAAATCTGGCGTTTTGGAATTCACTCAAAAATGGTGCCAAACTGTTGCAAACGATCCCCTGAAAGGTTTTTCGGTGGAAACAGATGGGTTTTTAGCATCGGAAACAGAATTAGCCGTCGACGGCTGAACACCTTTTTTTGAAAAAATCCCTAAGCCGCGCGGTCACAATTTCAGCAAAAATCTGGCGTTTTGGATTTCACTCAAAAATGGTGCCAAACTGTTGCAAACGATCCCCTGAAAGGTTTTTTGGTGGAAAGAGATGGGTTTTTATCATCAGAAAGAGAATTAGCCGTCGACGTCTGAACAACTTTTTTTCAAAAAAACCCCTAAGCCGCGCGGTCAGCATTTCAGCAAAAATCTGACATTCTGGAATTCACTCAAAAATGGTGCCAAACTGTTGCAAACGATCCCCTGAAAGGTTTTTTGGAGGAAACAGGTGGGTTTTTATCATCAGGAACAGAATTAGCCGTCGACGTCTGAACAACTTTTTTTAAAAAAAATCCCTAAGCCGCGCGGTCAGAATTTCAGCAAAAATCTGACATTCTGGAATTCACTCAAAAATGGTGCCAAACTGTTGCAAACGATCCCCTGAAAGGTTTTTCGGTGGAAAC
Organism: Podarcis tiliguerta; assembly: GCF_965153285.1. NCBI lineage: Eukaryota > Metazoa > Chordata > Lepidosauria > Squamata > Lacertidae > Podarcis > Podarcis tiliguerta. Next base: position 88,113,636 of record NC_139539.1, on the reverse strand, counting down.
AGATGGGTTTTTATCATCAGAAACAGAATTAGCCGTCGACGTCTGAAACCCTTTTTTTGAAAAAATCCCTAAGCCGCGCGGTCACAATTTCAGAAAAAATCTGGCGTTTTGGAATTCACTCAAAAATGGTGCCAAACTGTTGCAAACGATCCCCTGAAAGGTTTTTCGGTGGAAAGAGATGGGTTTATATCATCAAAAGAGAATTAGCCTTCGACGTCTGAGCAACTTTTTAAAAAAAAAATCCCTAAGCCGCGTGGTCAGAATTTCAGCAAAAATCTGGCGTTTTGCAATTCACTCAAAAATGGTGCCAAACTGTTGCAAACGATCCCCTGAAAGGTTTTTCGGTGGAAACAGATGGGTTTTTATCATTGGAAACAGAATTAGCCCTCGACGTCTGAAGAACTTTTTTAAAGAAAAATCCCTAAGCCGCGCGGTCACAATTTCAGCAGAAATCTGGCGTTTTGGAATTCACTCCAAAATGGTGCCAAACTGTTGCAAACGATCCCCTGAAAGGTTTTTTGGAGGAAACAGATGGGTTTTTATCATCGGAAACAGAATTAGCCGTCGACGTCTGAACAAGTTTTTTTAAAAAAAATCCCTAAGCCGCGCGGTCAGAATTTCAGCAAAAATCTGACATTCTGGAATTCACTCAAAAATGGTGCCAAACTGTTGCAAACGATCCCCTGAAAGGTTTTTCGGTGGAAACAGGTGGGTTTTTATCATCAGAAACAGAATTAGCCGTCGACGTCTGAACAACTTTTTTTAAAAAAATCCCTAAGCCGTGCGGTCACAATTTCAGCAAAAATCTGGCGTTTTGGAATTCACTCAAAAATGGTGCCAAACTGTTGCAAACGATCCCCTGAAAGGTTTTTTGGCGGAAACAGGTGGGTTTTTATCATCAGAAACAGAATTAGCCTTCGACGTCTGAAGAACTTTTTTAAAGAAAAATCCCTAAGCCGCGCGGTCAGAATTTCAGCAAAAATCTGACATTCTGGAATTCACTCAAAAATGGTGCCAAACTGTTGCAAACGATCCCCTGAAAGGTTTTTCGGTGGAAACAGGTGGGTTTTTATCATCAGAAACAGAATTAGCCGTCAACGTCTGAAACACTTTTTTTGAATAAATCCCTAAGCCGCGCGGTCACAATTTCAGCAGAAATCTGACATTCTGGAATTGACTCAAAAATGGTGCCAAACTGTTGCAAACGATCACCTGAAAGGTTTTTCGGTGGAAACAGATGGGTTTTTAGCATCGGAAACAGAATTAGCCGTCGACGGCTGAACACCTTTTTTTGAAAAAATCCCTAAGCCGCGCGGTCACAATTTCAGCAAAAATCTGGCGTTTTGGATTTCACTCAAAAATGGTGCCAAACTGTTGCAAACGATCCCCTGAAAGGTTTTTTGGTGGAAAGAGATGGGTTTTTATCATCAGAAAGAGAATTAGCCGTCGACGTCTGAACAACTTTTTTTAAAAAAAAACCCCTAAGCCGCGCGGTCAGCATTTCAGCAAAAATCTGACATTCTGGAATTCACTCAAAAATGGTGCCAAACTGTTGCAAACGATCCCCTGAAAGGTTTTTTGGAGGAAACAGGTGGGTTTTTATCATCAGGAACAGAATTAGCCGTCGACGTCTGAACAACTTTTTTTAAAAAAAATCCCTAAGCCGCGCGGTCAGAATTTCAGCAAAAATCTGACATTCTGGAATTCACTCAAAAATGGTGCCAAACTTTTGCAAACGATCCCCTGAAAGGTTTTTCGGTGGAAACAGATGGGTTTTTATCATCAGAAACAGAATTAGCCCTCGACGTCTGAACAACTTTTTTTAAAAAAATACCTAAGCCGCGCGGTCACAATTTCAGCAAAAAACTGGCGTTTTGGAATTCAATCAAAAATGGTGCCAAACTGTTGCAAACGATCCCCTGAAAGGTTTTTTGGCGGAAACAGGTGGGTTTTTATCATCAGAAACAGAATTAGCCTTCGACGTCTGAACAACTTTTTTTTAAAAAAATCCCTAAGCCGCGCGGTCAGAATTTCAGCAAAAATCTGACATTCTGGAATTCACTCAAAAATGGTGCCAAACTGTTGCAAACGATCCCCTGAAAGTTTTTCGGTGGAAACAGATGGGTTTTTATCATCAGAAACAGAATTAGCCGTCGACGTCTGAAACCCTTTTTTTGAAAAAATCCCTAAGCCGCGCGGTCAGAATTTCAGCAAAAATCTGGCGTTTTGGAATTCACTCAAAAATGGTGCCAAACTGTTGCAAACGATCCTCTGAAAGGTTTTTTGGCGGAAACAGATGGGTTTTTATAATCAGAAACAGAATTAGCCCTCGATGTCTGAACAACTTTTTTTTTAAAAAATCCCTAAGCCGCGCGGTCAGAATTTCAGCAAAAATCTGACATTCTGGAATTCACTGAAAAATGGTGCCAAACTGTTGCAAACGATCCCCTGAAAGGTTTTTCGGTGGAAACAGATGGGTTTTTATCATCAGAAACAGAATTAGCCCTCGACGTCTGAACAACTTTTTTTAAAAAAATACCTAAGCCGCGCGGTCACAATTTCAGCAAAAAACTGGCGTTTTGGAATTCAATCAAAAATGGTGCCAAACTGTTGCAAACGATCCCCTGAAAGGTTTTTTGGCGGAAACAGGTGGGTTTTTATCATCAGAAACAGAATTAGCCTTCGACGTCTGAACAACTTTTTTTAAAAAAAATCCCTAAGCCGCGCGGTCAGAATTTCAGCAAAAATCTGACATTCTGGAATTCACTCAAAAATGGTGCCAAACTGTTGCAAACGATCCCCTGAAAGTTTTTCGGTGGAAACAGATGGGTTTTTATCATCAGAAACAGAATTAGCCGTCGACGTCTGAAACCCTTTTTTTGAAAAAATCCCTAAGCCGCGCGGTCAGAATTTCAGCAAAAATCTGGCGTTTTGGAATTCACTCAAAAATGGTGCCAAACTGTTGCAAACGATCCTCTGAAAGGTTTTTTGGCGGAAACAGATGGGTTTTTATAATCAGAAACAGAATTAGCCCTCGATGTCTGAACAACTTTTTTTTTAAAAAATCCCTAAGCCGCGCGGTCAGAATTTCAGCAAAAATCTGACATTCTGGAATTCACTGAAAAATGGTGCCAAACTGTTGCAAACGATCCCCTGAAAGGTTTTTCGGTGGAAACAGATGGGTTTTTATCATCAGAAACAGAATTAGCCCTCGACGTCTGAACAACTTTTTTTAAAAAAATACCTAAGCCGCGCGGTCACAATTTCAGCAAAAAACTGGCGTTTTGGAATTCAATCAAAAATGGTGCCAAACTGTTGCAAACGATCCCCTGAAAGGTTTTTTGGCGGAAACAGGTGGGTTTTTATCATCAGAAACAGAATTAGCCTTCGACGTCTGAACAACTTTTTTTTAAAAAAATCCCTAAGCCGCGCGGTCAGAATTTCAGCAAAAATCTGACATTCTGGAATTCACTCAAAAATGGTGCCAAACTGTTGCAAACGAACCCCTGAAAGTTTTTCGGTGGAAACAGATGGGTTTTTATCATCAGAAACAGAATTAGCCGTCGACGTCTGAAACCCTTTTTTTGAAAAAATCCCTAAGCCGCGCGGTCACAATTTCAGAAAAAATCTGGCGTTTTGGAATTCACTCAAAAATGGTGCCAAACTGTTGCAAACGATCCCCTGAAAGGTTTTTCGGTGGAAAGAGATGGGTTTATATCATCAAAAGAGAATTAGCCTTCGACGTCTGAGCAACTTTTAAAAAAAAAAATCCCTAAGCCGCGTGGTCAGAATTTCAGCAAAAATCTGGCGTTTTGGAATTCACTCAAAAATGGTGCCAAACTGTTGCAAACGATCCCCTGAAAGGTTTTTTGGCGGAAACAGGTGGGTTTTTATCATCAGAAACAGAATTAGCCTTCGACGTCTGAAGAACTTTTTTAAAGAAAAATCCCTAAGCCGCGCGGTCAGAATTTCAGCAAAAATCTGACATTCTGGAATTCACTCAAAAATGGTGCCAAACTGTTGCAAACGATCCCCTGAAAGGTTTTTCGGTGGAAACAGGTGGGTTTTTATCATCAGAAACAGAATTAGCCGTCAACGTCTGAAACACTTTTTTTGAAAAAATCCCTAAGCCGCGCGGTCACAATTTCAGCAGAAATCTGACATTCTGGAATTGACTCAAAAATGGTGCCAAACTGTTGCAAACGATCACCTGAAAGGTTTTTCGGTGGAAACAGATGGGTTATTAGCATCGGAAACAGAATTAGCCGTCGACGGCTGAACACCTTTTTTTGAAAAAATCCCTAAGCCGCGCGGTCACAATTTCAGCAAAAATCTGGCGTTTTGGATTTCACTCAAAAATGGTGCCAAACTGTTGCAAACGATCCCCTGAAAGGTTTTTTGGTGGAAAGAGATGGGTTTTTATCATCAGAAAGAGAATTAGCCGTCGACGTCTGAACAACTTTTTTTCAAAAAAACCCCTAAGCCGCGCGGTCAGCATTTCAGCAAAAATCTGACATTCTGGAATTCACTCAAAAATGGTGCCAAACTGTTGCAAACGATCCCCTGAAAGGTTTTTTGGAGGAAACAGGTGGGTTTTTATCATCAGGAACAGAATTAGCCGTCGACGTCTGAACAACTTTTTCTTAAAAAAATCCCTAAGCCGCGCGGTCAGAATTTCAGCAAAAATCTGACATTCTGGAATTCACTCAAAAATGGTGCCAAACTGTTGCAAACGATCCCCTGAAAGGTTTTTCGGTGGAAACAGATGGGTTTTTATCATCAGAAACAGAATTAGCCCTCGACGTCTGAACAACTTTTTTTAAAAAAAACCCCTAAGCCGCGCGGTCAGAATTTCAGCAAAAATCTGGCGTTTTGGAATTCACTCAAAAATGGTGCCAAACTGTTGAAAAGGATCCCCTGAAAGGTTTTTTGGTGGAAACAGATGGGTTTTTATCATCAGAAACAGAATTAGCCATCGACGTCTGAACAACTTTTTTTTAAAAAAATCCCTAAGCCGCGCGGTCAGAATTTCAGCAAAAATCTGACATTCTGGAATTCACTCAAAAATGGTGCCAAACTGTTGCAAACGATCCCCTGAAAGTTTTTCGGTGGAAACAGATGGGTTTTTATCATCAGAAACAGAATTAGCCGTCGACGTCTGAAACCCTTTTTTTGAAAAAATCACTAAGCCGCGCGGTCAGAATTTCAGCAAAAATCTGGCGTTTTGGAATTCACTCAAAAATGGTGCCAAACTGTTGCAAACGATCCCCTGAAAGGTTTTTCGGTGGAAAGAGATGGGTTTATATCATCAAAAGAGAATTAGCCTTCGACGTCTGAGCAACTTTTTAAAAAAAAAATCCCTAAGCCGCGTGGTCAGAATTTCAGCAAAAATCTGGCGTTTTGGAATTCACTCAAAAATGGTGCCAAACTGTTGCAAACGATCCTCTGAAAGGTTTTTTGGCGGAAACAGATGGGTTTTTATAATCAGAAAGAGAACTAGCCGTCAAAGTCTGAACAACTTTTTTAAAAAAAAACCCCTAAGCCGCGCGGTCAGAATTTCAGCAAAAATCTGGCGTTTTAGAATTCACTCAAAAATGGTGCCAAACTGTTGAAAAGGATCCCCTGAAAGGTTTTTCGGTGGAAACAGGTGGGTTTTTATCATCAGAAACAGAATTAGCCGTCGACGTCTGAACAACTTTTTTTAAAAAAATCCCTAAGCCGTGCGGTCACAATTTCAGCAAAAATCTGGCGTTTTGGAATTCACTCAAAAATGGTGCCAAACTGTTGCAAACGATCCCCTGAAAGGTTTTTCGGTGGAAACAGATGGGTTTTTATCATTGGAAACAGAATTAGCCCTCGACGTCTGAAGAACTTTTTTAAAGAAAAATCCCTAAGCCGCGCGGTCAGAATTTCAGCAAAAATCTGACATTTTGGAATTCACTCAAAAATGGTGCCAAACTGTTGCAAACGATCCCCTGAAAGGTTTTTGGGAGGAAACAGATGGGTTTTTATCATTGGAAACAGAATTAGCCCTCGATGTCTGCACAACTTTTTTTTGAAAAAATCCCTAAGCCGCGCGGTCACAATTTCAGCAGAAATCTGGCGTTTTGGAATTCACTCAAAAATGGTGCCAAACTGTTGCAAACGATCCCCTGAAAGGTTTTTCGGTGGAAACAGATGGGTTTTTATCATCGGAAACAGAATTAGCCGTCGACGTCTGAACAAGTTTTTTTTAAAAAAATCCCTAAGCCGCGCGGTCAGAATTTCAGCAAAAATCTGACATTCTGGAATTCACTCAAAAATGGTGCCAAACTGTTGCAAACGATCCCCTGAAAGGTTTTTCGGTGGAAACAGGTGGGTTTTTATCATCAGAAACAGAATTAGCCGTCGACGTCTGAACAACTTTTTTTAAAAAAATCCCTAAGCCGTGCGGTCACAATTTCAGCAAAAATCTGGCGTTTTGGAATTCACTCAAAAATGGTGCCAAACTGTTGCAAACGATCCCCTGAAAGGTTTTTTGGCGGAAACAGGTGGGTTTTTATCATCAGGAACAGAATTAGCCGTCGACGTCTGAACAACTTTTTTTTAAAAAAATCCCTAAGCCGCGCGGTCAGAATTTCAGCAAAAATCTGACATTCTGGAATTCACTCAAAAATGGTGCCAAACTGTTGCAAACGATCGCCTGAAAGGTTTTTCGGTGGAAACAGATGGGTTTTTATCATCAGAAACAGAATTAGCCCTCGACGTCTGAACAACTTTTTTAAAAAAAATACCTAAGCCGCGCGGTCACAATTTCAGCAAAAATCTGGCGTTTTGGAATTCACTCAAAAATGGTGCCAAACTGTTGCAAACGATCCCCTGAAAGGTTTTTTGGAGGAAACAGATGGGTTTTTATCATCGGAAAGAGAATTAGCCCTCGACGTCTGAACAACTTTTTTTTGAAAAAATCCCTAAGCCGCGCGGTCAGAATTTCAGCAAAATTCTGACATTCTGGAATTCACTCAAAAATGGTGCCAAACTGTTGCAAACGATCCCCTGAAAGTTTTTCGGTGGAAACAGATGGGTTTTTATAATCAGAAACAGAACTAGCCGTCGATGTCTGAAGAACTTTTTTTAAAAAAAATCCCTAAGCCGCGCGGTCAGAATTTCAGCAAAAATCTGGAGTTTTGGAATTCACTCAAATATGGTGCCAAACTGTTGCAAACGATCCTCTGAAAGGTTTTTTGGCGGAAACAGATGGGTTTTTATAATCAGAAACAGAACTAGCCGTCAATGTCTGAACAACTTTTTTTTAAAAAAACCCCTAAGCCGCGCGGTCAGAATTTCAGCAAAAATCTGGCGTTTTGGAATTCACTCAAAAATGGTGACAAACTGTTGAAAAGGATCCCCTGAAAGGTTTTTCGGTGGAAACAGATGGGTTTTTATCATCAGAAACAGAACTAGCCGTCGACGTCTGAAACCCTTTTTTTGAAAAAATCCCTAAGCCGCGCGGTCAGAATTTCAGCAAAAATCTGGCGTTTTGGAATTCACTCAAAAATGCTGCCAAACTGTTGCAAACGATCCTCTGAAAGGTTTTTTGGCGGAAACAGATGGGTTTTTATAATCAGAAACAAAATTAGCCGTCGATGTCTGAACAACTTTTTTTTTAAAAAATCCCTAAGCCGCGCAGTCAGAATTTCAGCAAAAATCTGAAATTCTGGAATTCACTCAAAAATGGTGCCAAACTGTTGCAAACGATCCCCTGAAAGGATTTTTGGAGGAAACAGATGGGTTTTTCTCATTGGAAACAGAATTAGCCCCCGATTTCTGAACAACTTTTTTTTGAAAAAATCCCTAAGCCGCGCGGTCACAATTTCAGCAGAAATCTGACATTCTGGAATTCACTCAAAAATGGTGCCAAACTGTTGCAAACGATCCCCTGAAAGGTTTTTCGTTGGAAACAGATGGGTTTTTAGCATCGGAAACAGAATTAGCCCTCGACGTCTGAACACCTTTTTTTGAAAAAATCCCTAAACCGCGCGGTCACAATTTCAGCAAAAATCTGGCGTTTTGGAATTCACTCAAAAATGGTGACAAAGTGTTGCAAATGATCCCCTGAAAGGTTTTTTGGTGGAAACAGATGGGTTTTTATCATCAGAAACAGAATTAGCCCTCGACGTCTGAACAACTTTTTTTGAAAAAATCCCTAAGCCGCGCGGTCAGAATTTCAGCAAAAATCTGACATTCTGGAATTCACTCAAAAATGGTGCCAAACTGTTGCAAACGATCCCCTGAAAGTTTTTCGGTGGAAACAGATGGGTTTTTATCATCAGAAACAGAATTAGCCGTCGACGTCTGAAACCCTTTTTTTGAAAAAATCCCTAAGCCGCGCGGTCACAATTTCAGAAAAAATCTGGCGTTTTGGAATTCACTCAAAAATGGTGCCAAACTGTTGCAAACGATCCCCTGAAAGGTTTTTCGGTGGAAAGAGATGGGTTAATATCATCAAAAGAGAATTAGCCTTCGACGTCTGAGCAACTTTTTAAAAAAAAAATCCCTAAGCCGCGTGGTCAGAATTTCAGCAAAAATCTGGCGTTTTGGAATTCACTCAAAAATGGTGCCAAACTGTTGCAAACGATCCTCTGAAAGGTTTTTTGGCGGAAACAGATGGGTTTTTATAATCAGAAACAGAACTAGCCGTCAATGTCTGAACAACTTTTTTAAAAAAAAACCCCTAAGCCGCGCGGTCAGAATTTCAGCAAAAATCTGGCGTTTTAGAATTCACTCAAAAATGGTGCCAAACTGTTGAAAAGGATCCCCTGAAAGGTTTTTCGGTGGAAACAGGTGGGTTTTTATCATCAGAAACAGAATTAGCCGTCGACGTCTGAACAACTTTTTTTTAAAAAATCCCTAAGCCGTGCGGTCACAATTTCAGCAAAAATCTGGCGTTTTGGAATTCACTCAAAAATGGTTCCAAACTGTTGCAAACGATCCCCTGAAAGGTTTTTCGGTGGAAACAGATGGGTTTTTATCATTGGAAACAGAATTAGCCCTCGACGTCTGAAGAACTTTTTTAAAGAAAAATCCCTAAGCCGCGCGGTCAGAATTTCAGCAAAAATCTGACATTCTGGAATTCACTCAAAAATGGTGCCAAACTGTTGCAAACGATCCCCTGAAAGGTTTTTTGGAGGAAACAGATGGGTTTTTATCATTGGAAACAGAATTAGCCCTCGATGTCTGCACAACTTTTTTTTGAAAAAATCCCTAAGCCGCGCGGTCACAATTTCAGCAGAAATCTGGCGTTTTGGAATTCACTCAAAAATGGTGCCAAACTGTTGCAAACGATCCCCTGAAAGGTTTTTCGGTGGAAACAGATGGGTTTTTATCATCGGAAACAGAATTAGCCGTCGACGTCTGAACAAGTTTTTTTAAAAAAAATCCCTAAGCCGCGCGGTCAGAATTTCAGCAAAAATCTGACATTCTGGAATTCACTCAAAAATGGTGCCAAACTGTTGCAAACGATCCCCTGAAAGGTTTTTCGGTGGAAACAGGTGGGTTTTTATCATCAGAAACAGAATTAGCCGTCGACGTCTGAACAACTTTTTTTAAAAAAATCCCTAAGCCGTGCGGTCACAATTTCAGCAAAAATCTGGCGTTTTGGAATTCACTCAAAAATGGTGCCAAACTGTTGCAAACGATCCCCTGAAAGGTTTTTTGGCGGAAACAGGTGGGTTTTTATCATCAGAAACAGAATTAGCCTTCGACGTCTGAAGAACTTTTTTAAAGAAAAATCCCTAAGCCGCGCGGTCAGAATTTCAGCAAAAATCTGACATTCTGGAATTCACTCAAAAATGGTGCCAAACTGTTGCAAACGATCCCCTGAAAGGTTTTTCGGTGGAAACAGGTGGGTTTTTATCATCAGAAACAGAATTAGCCGTCAACGTCTGAAACACTTTTTTTGAAAAAATCCCTAAGCCGCGCGGTCACAATTTCAGCAGAAATCTGACATTCTGGAATTGACTCAAAAATGGTGCCAAACTGTTGCAAACGATCACCTGAAAGGTTTTTCGGTGGAAACAGATGGGTTTTTAGCATCGGAAAGAGAATTAGCCGTCGACGGCTGAACACCTTTTTTTGAAAAAATCCCTAAGCAGCGCGGTCACAATTTCAGCAAAAATCTGGCGTTTTGGATTTCACTCAAAAATGGTGCCAAACTGTTGCAAACGATCCCCTGAAAGGTTTTTTGGTGGAAAGAGATGGGTTTTTATCATCAGAAAGAGAATTAGCCGTCGACGTCTGAACAACTTTTTTTCAAAAAAACCCCTAAGCCGCGCGGTCAGCATTTCAGCAAAAATCTGACATTCTGGAATTCACTCAAAAATGGTGCCAAACTGTTGCAAACGATCCCCTGAAAGGTTTTTTGGAGGAAACAGGTGGGTTTTTATCATCAGGAACAGAATTAGCCGTCGACGTCTGAACAACTTTTTTTAAAAAAAATCCCTAAGCCGCGCGGTCAGAATTTCAGCAAAAATCTGACATTCTGGAATTCACTCAAAAATGGTGCCAAACTGTTGCAAACGATCGCCTGAAAGGTTTTTCGGTGGAAACAGATGGGTTTTTATCATCAGAAACAGAATTAGCCCTCGACGTCTGAACAACTTTTTTAAAAAAAATACCTAAGCCGCGCGGTCACAATTTCAGCAAAAATCTGGCGTTTTGGAATTCACTCAAAAATGGTGCCAAACTGTTGCAAACGATCCCCTGAAAGGTTTTTTGGAGGAAACAGATGGGTTTTTATCATCGGAAAGAGAATTAGCCCTCGACGTCTGAACAACTTTTTTTTGAAAAAATCCCTAAGCCACGCGGTCAGAATTTCAGCAAAATTCTGGCGTTTTGGAATTCACTCAAAAATGGTGACAAACTGTTGAAAAGGATCCCCTGAAAGGTTTTTCGGTGGAAACAGATGGGTTTTTATCATCAGAAACAGAACTAGCCGTCGATGTCTGAAACCCTTTTTTTGAAAAAATCCCTAAGCCGCGCGGTCAGAATTTCAGCAAAAATCTGGCGTTTTGGAATTCACTCAAAAATGGTGCCAAACTGTTGCAAACGATCCTCTGAAAGGTTTTTTGGCGGAAACAGATGGGTTTTTATAATCAGAAACAAAATTAGCCGTCGATGTCTGAACAACTTTTTTTTTAAAAAATCCCTAAGCCGCGCAGTCAGAATTTCAGCAAAAATCTGAAATTCTGGAATTCACTCAAAAATGGTGCCAAACTGTTGCAAACGATCCCCTCAAAGGATTTTTGGAGGAAACAGATGGGTTTTTCTCATTGGAAACAGAATTAGCCCCCGATGTCTGAACAACTTTTTTTTGAAAAAATCCCTAAGCCGCGCGGTCACAATTTCAGCAGAAATCTGACATTCTGGAATTCACTCAAAAATGGTGCCAAACTGTTGCAAACGATCCCCTGAAAGGTTTTTCGTTGGAAACAGATGGGTTTTTAGCATCGGAAACAGAATTAGCCCTCGACGTCTGAACACCTTTTTTTGAAAAAATCCCTAAACCGCGCGGTCACAATTTCAGCAAAAATCTGGCGTTTTGGAATTCACTCAAAAATGGTGACAAACTGTTGCAAATGATCCCCTGAAAGGTTTTTTGGTGGAAACAGATGGGTTTTTATCATCAGAAACAGAATTAGCCCTCGACGTCTGAACAACTTTTTTTGAAAAAATCCCTAAGCCGCGCGGTCAGAATTTCAGCAAAAATCTGACATTCTGGAATTCACTCAAAAATGGTGCCAAACTGTTGCAAACGATCCACTGAAAGGTTTTTTGGCGGAAACAGGTGGGTTTTTATCATCAGAAACAGAATTAGCCGTCAACGTCTGAAACACTTTTTTTGAAAAAATCCCTAAGCCGCGAAGTCAGAATTTCAGCAAAAATCTGGCGTTTTGGAATTCACTCAAAAATGGTGCCAAACTGTTGCAAACGATCCCCTGAAAGGTTTTTTGGTGGAAACAGATGGGTTTTTATCATCAGAAACAGAATTAGCCCTCGACGTCTGAACAACTTTTTAAAAAAAAAATCCCTAAGCCGCGCGGTCAGAATTTCAGCAAAAATCTGACATTCTGGAATTCACTCAAATATGGTGCCAAACTGTTGCAAACGATCCTCTGAAAGGTTTTTTGGCGGAAACAGATGGGTTTTTATAATCAGAAACAGAACTAGCCGTCAATGTCTGAACAACTTTTTTTTAAAAAAACCCCTAAGCCGCGCGGTCAGAATTTCAGCAAAAATCTGGCGTTTTGGAATTCACTCAAAAATGGTGACAAACTGTTGAAAAGGATCCCCTGAAAGGTTTTTCGGTGGAAACAGATGGGTTTTTATCATCAGAAACAGAACTAGCCGTCGATGTCTGAAACCCGTTTTTTGAAAAAATCCCTAAGCCGCGCGGTCAGAATTTCAGCAAAAATCTGGCGTTTTGGAATTCACTCAAAAATGGTGCCAAACTGTTGCAAACGATCCTCTGAAAGGTTTTTTGGCGGAAACAGATGGGTTTTTATAATCAGAAACAAAATTAGCCGTCGATGTCTGAACAACTTTTTTTTTAAAAAATCCCTAAGCCGCGCAGTCAGAATTTCAGCAAAAATCTGAAATTCTGGAATTCACTCAAAAATGGTGCCAAACTGTTGCAAACGATCCCCTCAAAGGATTTTTGGAGGAAACAGATGGGTTTTTCTCATTGGAAACAGAATTAGCCCCCGATGTCTGAACAACTTTTTTTTGAAAAAATCCCTAAGCCGCGCGGTCACAATTTCAGCAGAAATCTGACATTCTGGAATTCACTCAAAAATGGTGCCAAACTGTTGCAAACGATCCCCTGAAAGGTTTTTCGTTGGAAACAGATGGGTTTTTAGCATCGGAAACAGAATTAGCCCTCGACGTCTGAACACCTTTTTTTGAAAAAATCCCTAAACCGCGCGGTCACAATTTCAGCAAAAATCTGGCGTTTTGGAATTCACTCAAAAATGGTGACAAACTGTTGCAAATGATCCCCTGAAAGGTTTTTTGGTGGAAACAGATGGGTTTTTATCATCAGAAACAGAATTAGCCCTCGACGTCTGAACAACTTTTTTTGAAAAAATCCCTAAGCCGCGCGGTCAGAATTTCAGCAAAAATCTGACATTCTGGAATTCACTCAAAAATGGTGCCAAACTGTTGCAAACGATCCACTGAAAGGTTTTTTGGCGGAAACAGGTGGGTTTTTATCATCAGAAACAGAATTAGCCGTCAACGTCTGAAACACTTTTTTTGAAAAAATCCCTAAGCCGCGAAGTCAGAATTTCAGCAAAAATCTGGCGTTTTGGAATTCACTCAAAAATGGTGCCAAACTGTTGCAAACGATCCCCTGAAAGGTTTTTTGGTGGAAACAGATGGGTTTTTATCATCAGAAACAGAATTAGCCCTCGACGTCTGAACAACTTTTTAAAAAAAAAATCCCTAAGCCGCGCGGTCAGAATTTCAGCAAAAATCTGACATTCTGGAATTCACTCAAATATGGTGCCAAACTGTTGCAAACGATCCTCTGAAAGGTTTTTTGGCGGAAACAGATGGGTTTTTATAATCAGAAACAGAACTAGCCGTCAATGTCTGAACAACTTTTTTTTAAAAAAACCCCTAAGCCGCGCGGTCAGAATTTCAGCAAAAATCTGGCGTTTTGGAATTCACTCAAAAATGGTGCCAAACTGTTGAAAAGGATCCCCTGAAAGGTTTTTCGGTGGAAACAGATGGGTTTTTATCATCAGAACCAGAACTAGCCGTCGACGTCTGAAACCCTTTTTTTGAAAAAATCCCTAAGCCGCGCGGTCAGAATTTCAGCAAAAATCTGGCGTTTTGGAATTCACTCAAAAATGGTGCCAAACTGTTGCAAACGATCCACTGAAAGGTTTTTTGGCGGAAACAGATGGGTTTTTATAATCAGAAACAAAATTAGCCGTCCATGTCTGAACAACTTTTTTTTTAAAAAATCCCTAAGCCGTGCAGTCAGAATTTCAGCAAAAATCTGACATTCTGGAATTCACTCAAAAATGGTGCCAAACTGTTGCAAACGATCCCCTGAAAGGATTTTTGGAGGAAACAGATGGGTTTTTCTCATTGGAAACAGAATTAGCCCCCGATGTCTGAACAACTTTTTTTTGAAAAAATCCCTAAGCCGCGCGGTCACAATTTCAGCAAAAATCTGACATTCTGGAATTCACTCAAAAATGGTGCCAAACTGTTGCAAATGATCCCCTGAAAGGTTTTTTGGTGGAAACAGATGGGTTTTTATCATCAGAAACAGAATTAGCCCTCGACGTCTGAACAACGTTTTTTGAAAAAATCCCTAAGCCGCGCGGTCACAATTTCAGCAGAAATCTGGCGTTTTGGAATTCACTCAAAAATGGTGCCAAACTGTTGCAAACGATCCCCTGAAAGGTTTTTTGGAGGAAACAGGTGGGTTTTTATTATCAGAAACAGAATTAGCCTTCGACGTCTGAACAACTTTTTAAAAAAAAAATCCCTAAGCCGCGCGGTCAGAATTTCAGCAAAAATCTGACATTCTGGAATTCACTCAAAAATGGTGCCAAACTGTTGCAAACGATCCCCTGAAAGGTTTTTCGGTGGAAACAGATGGGTTTTTAGCATCGGAAACAGAATTAGCTCTCGACGTCTGAACACCTTTTTTTGAAAAAATCCCTAAACCGTGCGGTCACAATTTCAGCAAAAATCTGGCGTTTTGGAATTCACTCAAAAATGGTGCCAAACTGTTGCAAACGATCCCCTGAAAGGTTTTTCGGTGGAAACAGATGGGTTTTTAGCATCGGAAACAGAATTAGCCCTCGACGTCTGAACACCTTTTTTTGAAAAAATCCCTAAACCGTGCGGTCACAATTTCAGGAAAAATCTGGCGTTTTGGAATTCACTCCAAAAATGGTGCCAAACTGTTGCAAACGATCCCCTGAAAGGTTTTTCGGTGGAAAGAGATGGCTTTTTATCATCCAAAAGAGAATTAGCCTTCAACATCTGAGCAACTTTTTTTAAAAAAAATCCCTAAGCCGCGCGGTCAGAATTTCAGCAAAAATCTGGCGTTTTGGAATTCACTCAAAAATGGTGCCAAACTGTTGCAAACGATCCTCTGAAAGGTTTTTTGGCGGAAACAGATGGGTTTTTATAATCAGAAACAGAATTAGCCGTCGATGTCTGAACAACTTTTTTTTTTAAAAATCCCTAAGCCGCGCGGTCACAATTTCAGCAAAAATCTGACAATCTGGAATTCACTCAAAAATGGTGCCAAACTGTTGCAAACGATCCCCTGAAAGGATTTTTGGAGGAAACAGATGGGTTTTTCTCATTGGAAACAGAATTAGCCCTCGATGTCTGAACAACTTTTTTTTGAAAAAATCCCTAAGCCGCGCGGTCACAATTTCAGCAAAAATCTGACATTCTGGAATTCACTCAAAAATGGTGCCAAACTGTTGCAAACGATCCCCTGAAAGGTTTTTCGTTGGAAACAGATGGGTTTTTAGCATCGGAAACAGAATTAGCCCTCGACGTCTGAACACCTTTTTTTGAAAAAATCCCTAAACCGCGCGGTCACAATTTCAGCAAAAATCTGGCGTTTTGGAATTCAGTCAAAAATGGTGACAAACTGTTGCAAATGATCCCCTGAAAGGTTTTTTGGTGGAAACAGATGGGTTTTTATCATCAGAAACAGAATTAGCCCTCGACGTCTGAATAACTTTTTTTGAAAAAATCCCTAAGCCGCGCGGTCAGAATTTCAGCAAAAATCTGACATTCTGGAATTCACTCAAAAATGGTGCCAAACTGTTGCAAACGATCCACTGAAAGGTTTTTTGGCGGAAACAGGTGGGTTTTTATCATCAGAAAAAGAATTAGCCGTCGACGTCTGTACAATTTTTTTTTGAAAAAATCCCTAAGCCGCGCGGTCAGAATTTCAGCAAAAATCTGACATTCTGGAATTCACTCAAAAATGGTGCCAAACTGTTGCAAACGATCCCCTGAAAGGTTTTTTGGCGGAAACAGGTGGGTTTTTATTATCAGAAACAGAATTAGCCTTCGACGTCTGAACAACTTTTTAAAAAAAAAATCCCTAAGCCGCGCGGTCAGAATTTCAGCAAAAATCTGACATTCTGGAATTCACTCAAAAATGGTGCCAAACTGTTGCAAACGATCGCCTGAAAGGTTTTTCGGTGGAAACAGATGGGTTTTTATCATCAGAAACAGAATTAGCCCTCGACGTCTGAACAACTTTTTTAAAAAAAATACCTAAGCCGCGCGGTCACAATTTCAGCAAAAATCTGGCGTTTTGGAATTCACTCAAAAATGGTGCCAAACTGTTGCAAACGATCCCCTGAAAGGTTTTTTGGAGGAAACAGATGGGTTTTTATCATCGGAAAGAGAATTAGCCCTCGACGTCTGAACAACTTTTTTTTGAAAAAATCCCTAAGCCGCGCGGTCAGAATTTCAGCAAAAATCTGACATTCTGGAATTCACTCAAAAATGGTGCCAAACTGTTGCAAACGATCCCCTGAAAGTTTTTCGGTGGAAACAGATGGGTTTTTATAATCAGAAACAGAACTAGCCGTCGATGTCTGAAGAACTTTTTTTAAAAAAAATCCCTAAGCCGCGCGGTCAGAATTTCAGCAAAAATCTGGAGTTTTGGAATTCACTCAAATATGGTGCCAAACTGTTGCAAACGATCCTCTGAAAGGTTTTTTGGCGGAAACAGATGGGTATTTATAATCAGAAACAGAACTAGCCGTCAATGTCTGAACAACTTTTTTTTAAAAAAACCCCTAAGCCGCGCGGTCAGAATTTCAGCAAAAATCTGGCGTTTTGGAATTCACTCAAAAATGGTGACAAACTGTTGAAAAGGATCCCCTGAAAGGTTTTTCGGTGGAAACAGATGGGTTTTTATCATCAGAAACAGAACTAGCCGTCGACGTCTGAAACCCTTTTTTTGAAGAAATCCCTAAGCCGCGCGGTCAGAATTTCAGCAAAAATCTGGCGTTTTGGAATTCACTCAAAAATGGTGCCAAACTGTTGCAAACGATCCTCTGAAAGGTTTTTTGGCGGAAACAGATGGGTTTTTATAATCAGAAACAAAATTAGCCGTCGATGTCTGAACAACTTTTTTTTTAAAAAATCCCTAAGCCGCGCAGTCAGAATTTCAGCAAAAATCTGAAATTCTGGAATTCACTCAAAAATGGTGCCAAACTGTTGCAAACGATCCCCTGAAAGGATTTTTGGAGGAAACAGATGGGTTTTTCTCATTGGAAACAGAATTAGCCCCCGATGTCTGAACAACTTTTTTTTGAAAAAATCCCTAAGCCGCGCGGTCACAATTTCAGCAGAAATCTGACATTCTGGAATTCACTCAAAAATGGTGCCAAACTGTTGCAAACGATCCCCTGAAAGGTTTTTCGTTGGAAACAGATGGGTTTTTAGCATCGGAAACAGAATTAGCCCTCGACGTCTGAACACCTTTTTTTGAAAAAATCCCTAAACCGCGCGGTCACAATTTCAGCAAAAATCTGGCGTTTTGGAATTCACTCAAAAATGGTGACAAACTGTTGCAAATGATCCCCTGAAAGGTTTTTTGGTGGAAACAGATGGGTTTTTATCATCAGAAACAGAATTAGCCCTCGACGTCTGAACAACTTTTTTTGAAAAAATCCCTAAGCCGCGCGGTCAGAATTTCAGCAAAAATCTGACATTCTGGAATTCACTCAAAAATGGTGCCAAACTGTTGCAAACGATCCACTGAAAGGTTTTTTGGCGGAAACAGGTGGGTTTTTATCATCAGAAACAGAATTAGCCGTCAACGTCTGAAACACTTTTTTTGAAAAAATCCCTAAGCCGCGAAGTCAGAATTTCAGCAAAAATCTGGCGTTTTGGAATTCACTCAAAAATGGTGCCAAACTGTTGCAAACGATCCCCTGAAAGGTTTTTTGGTGGAAACAGATGGGTTTTTATCATCAGAAACAGAATTAGCCCTCGACGTCTGAACAACTTTTTTAAAAAAAAATCCCTAAGCCGCGCGGTCAGAATTTCAGCAAAAATCTGACATTCTGGAATTCACTCAAATATGGTGCCAAACTGTTGCAAACGATCCTCTGAAAGGTTTTTTGGCGGAAACAGATGGGTTTTTATAATCAGAAACAGAACTAGCCGTCAATGTCTGAACAACTTTTTTTTAAAAAAACCCCTAAGCCGCGCGGTCAGAATTTCAGCAAAAATCTGGCGTTTTGGAATTCACTCAAAAATGGTGCCAAACTGTTGAAAAGGATCCCCTGAAAGGTTTTTCGGTGGAAACAGATGGGTTTTTATCATCAGAACCAGAACTAGCCGTCGACGTCTGAAACCCTTTTTTTGAAAAAATCCCTAAGCCGCGCGGTCAGAATTTCAGCAAAAATCTGGCGTTTTGGAATTCACTCAAAAATGGTGCCAAACTGTTGCAAACGATCCACTGAAAGGTTTTTTGGCGGAAACAGATGGGTTTTTATAATCAGAAACAAAATTAGCCGTCGATGTCTGAACAACTTTTTTTTAAAAAAATCCCTAAGCCGTGCAG
The DNA here is from genome assembly GCF_965153285.1 of Podarcis tiliguerta. Lineage (NCBI taxonomy): Eukaryota > Metazoa > Chordata > Lepidosauria > Squamata > Lacertidae > Podarcis > Podarcis tiliguerta. The sequence goes on along the minus strand of NC_139539.1, from coordinate 88,095,023 downwards.
TCAGAATTTCAGCAAAAATCTGACATTCTGGAATTCACTCAAAAATGGTGCCAAACTGTTGCAAACGATCCCCTGAAAGGATTTTTGGAGGAAACAGATGGGTTTTTCTCATTGGAAACAGAATTAGCCCCCGATGTCTGAACAACTTTTTTTTGAAAAAATCCCTAAGCCGCGCGGTCACAATTTCAGCAAAAATCTGACATTCTGGAATTCACTCAAAAATGGTGCCAAACTGTTGCAAATGATCCCCTGAAAGGTTTTTTGGTGGAAACAGATGGGTTTTTATCATCAGAAACAGAATTAGCCCTCGACGTCTGAACAACGTTTTTTGAAAAAATCCCTAAGCCGCGCGGTCACAATTTCAGCAGAAATCTGGCGTTTTGGAATTCACTCAAAAATGGTGCCAAACTGTTGCAAACGATCCCCTGAAAGGTTTTTTGGAGGAAACAGGTGGGTTTTTATTATCAGAAACAGAATTAGCCTTCGACGTCTGAACAACTTTTTAAAAAAAAAATCCCTAAGCCGCGCGGTCAGAATTTCAGCAAAAATCTGACATTCTGGAATTCACTCAAAAATGGTGCCAAACTGTTGCAAACGATCCCCTGAAAGGTTTTTCGGTGGAAACAGATGGGTTTTTAGCATCGGAAACAGAATTAGCTCTCGACGTCTGAACACCGTTTTTTGAAAAAATCCCTAAACCGTGCGGTCACAATTTCAGCAAAAATCTGGCGTTTTGGAATTCACTCAAAAATGGTGCCAAACTGTTGCAAACGATCCCCTGAAAGGTTTTTCGGTGGAAACAGATGGGTTTTTAGCATCGGAAACAGAATTAGCCCTCGACGTCTGAACACCTTTTTTTGAAAAAATCCCTAAACCGTGCGGTCACAATTTCAGGAAAAATCTGGCGTTTTGGAATTCACTCCAAAAATGGTGCCAAACTGTTGCAAACGATCCCCTGAAAGGTTTTTCGGTGGAAAGAGATGGCTTTTTATCATCCAAAAGAGAATTAGCCTTCAACATCTGAGCAACTTTTTTTAAAAAAAATCCCTAAGCCGCGCGGTCAGAATTTCAGCAAAAATCTGGCGTTTTGGAATTCACTCAAAAATGGTGCCAAACTGTTGCAAACGATCCTCTGAAAGGTTTTTTGGCGGAAACAGATGGGTTTTTATAATCAGAAACAGAATTAGCCGTCGATGTCTGAACAACTTTTTTTTAAAAAAATCCCTAAGCCGCGCGGTCACAATTTCAGCAAAAATCTGACAATCTGGAATTCACTCAAAAATGGTGCCAAACTGTTGCAAACGATCCCCTGAAAGGATTTTTGGAGGAAACAGATGGGTTTTTCTCATTGGAAACAGAATTAGCCCTCGATGTCTGAACAACTTTTTTTTGAAAAAATCCCTAAGCCGCGCGGTCACAATTTCAGCAAAAATCTGACATTCTGGAATTCACTCAAAAATGGTGCCAAACTGTTGCAAACGATCCCCTGAAAGGTTTTTCGTTGGAAACAGATGGGTTTTTAGCATCGGAAACAGAATTAGCCCTCGACGTCTGAACACCTTTTTTTGAAAAAATCCCTAAACCGCGCGGTCACAATTTCAGCAAAAATCTGGCGTTTTGGAATTCAGTCAAAAATGGTGACAAACTGTTGCAAATGATCCCCTGAAAGGTTTTTTGGTGGAAACAGATGGGTTTTTATCATCAGAAACAGAATTAGCCCTCGACGTCTGAACAACTTTTTTTGAAAAAATCCCTAAGCCGCGCGGTCAGAATTTCAGCAAAAATCTGACATTCTGGAATTCACTCAAAAATGGTGCCAAACTGTTGCAAACGATCCACTGAAAGGTTTTTTGGCGGAAACAGGTGGGTTTTTATCATCAGAAACAGAATTAGCCGTCGACGTCTGTACAATTTTTTTTTGAAAAAATCCCTAAGCCGCGCGGTCAGAATTTCAGCAAAAATCTGACATTCTGGAATTCACTCAAAAATGGTGCCAAACTGTTGCAAACGATCCCCTGAAAGGTTTTTTGGCGGAAACAGGTGGGTTTTTATTATCAGAAACAGAATTAGCCTTCGACGTCTGAACAACTTTTTTTAAAAAAAATCCCTAAGCCGCGCGGTCAGAATTTCAGCAAAAATCTGACATTCTGGAATTCACTCAAAAATGGTGCCAAACTGTTGCAAACGATCCCCTGAAAGGTTTTTCGGTGGAAACAGATGGGTTTTTAGCATCGGAAACAGAATTTGCCCTCGACGTCTGAACCCCTTTTTTTGAAAAAATCCCTAAACCGTGCGGTCACAATTTCAGCAAAAATCTGGCGTTTTGGAATTCACTCAAAAATGGTGACAAACTGTTGCAAATGATTCCCTGAAAGGTTTTTTGGTGGAAACAGATGGGTTTTTATCATCAGAAACAGAATTAGCCCTCGACGTCTGAAACACTTTTTTTGAAAAAATCCCTAAGCCGCGCGGTCACAATTTCAGGAAAAATCTGGCGTTCTGGAATTCACTCCAAAAATGGTGCCAAACTGTTGCAAACGATCCCCTGAAAGGTTTTTCGGTGGAAAGAGATGGCTTTTTATCATCCAAAAGAGAATTAGCCTTCAACATCTGAGCAACTTTTTAAAAAAAAAATCCCTAAGCCGCGCGGTCAGAATTTCAGCAAAAATCTGGCGTTTTGGAATTCACTCAAAAATGGTGCCAAACTGTTGCAAACGATCCTCTGAAAGGTTTTTTGGCGGAAACAGATGGGTTTTTATAATCAGAAACAGAATTAGCCCTCGATGTCTGAACAACTTTTTTTTAAAAAAATCCCTAAGGCGCGCGGTCAGAATTTCAGCAAAAATCTGACATTCTGGAATTCACTCAAAAATTGTGCCAAACTGTTGCAACCGATCCCCTGAAAGGATTTTTGGAGGAAACAGATGGGTTTTTCTCATTGGAAAGAGAATTAGCCCTCGATGTCTGAACAACTTTTTTTTGAAAAAATCCCTAAGCCGCGCGGTCAGAATTTCAGCAAAAATCTGACATTCTGGAATTCACTCAAAAATGGTGCCAAACTGTTGCAAACGATCCCCTGAAAGGTTTTTTGGCGGAAACAGGTGGGTTTTTATCATCAGAAACAGAATTAGCCGTCGACGTCTGTACAATTTTTTTTTGAAAAAATCCCTAAGCCGCGCGGTCAGAATTTCAGCAATAATCTGACATTCTGAAATTCACTCAAAAATGGTGCCAAACTGTTGCAAACGATCCCCTGAAAGGTTTTTTGGCGGAAACAGGTGGGTTTTTATTATCAGAAACAGAATTAGCCTTCGACGTCTGAACAACTTTTTAAAAAAAAAATCCCTAAGCCGCGCGGTCAGAATTTCAGCAAAAATCTGACATTCTGGAATTCACTCAAAAATGGTGCCAAACTGTTGCAAACGATCCCCTGAAAGGTTTTTCGGTGGAAACAGATGGGTTTTTAGCATCGGAAACAGAATTTGCCCTCGACGTCTGAACCCCTTTTTTTGAAAAAATCCCTAAACCGTGCGGTCACAATTTCAGCAAAAATCTGGCGTTTTGGAATTCACTCAAAAATGGTGACAAACTGTTGCAAATGATTCCCTGAAAGGTTTTTTGGTGGAAACAGATGGGTTTTTATCATCAGAAACAGAATTAGCCCTCGACGTCTGAAACACTTTTTTTGAAAAAATCCCTAAGCCGCGCGGTCACAATTTCAGGAAAAATCTGGCGTTTTGGAATTCACTCCAAAAATGGTGCCAAACTGTTGCAAACGATCCCCTGAAAGGTTTTTCGGTGGAAAGAGATGGCTTTTTATCATCCAAAAGAGAATTAGCCTTCAACATCTGAGCAACTTTTTTAAAAAAAAATCCCTAAGCCGCGCGGTCAGAATTTCAGCAAAAATCTGGCGTTTTGGAATTCACTCAAAAATGGTGCCAAACTGTTGCAAACGATCCTCTGAAAGGTTTTTTGGTGGAAACAGATGGGTTTTTATCATCAGAAACAGAATTAGCCCTCGACGTCTGAAACACTTTTTTTGAAAAAATCCCTAAGCCGCGCGGTCACAATTTCAGGAAAAATCTGGCGTTTTGGAATTCACTCCAAAAATGGTGCCAAACTGTTGCAAACGATCCCCTGAAAGGATTTTTGGAGGAAACAGATGGGTTTTTCTCATTGGAAACAGAATTAGCCCTCGATGTCTGAACAACTTTTTTTTGAAAAAATCCCTAAACCGCGCGGTCACAATTTCAGCAAAAATCTGGCGTTTTGGAATTCAGTCAAAAATGGTGACAAACTGTTGCAAATGATCCCCTGAAAGGTTTTTTGGTGGAAACAGATGGGTTTTTATCATCAGAAACAGAATTAGCCCTCGACGTCTGAACAACTTTTTTTGAAAAAATCCCTAAGCCGCGCGGTCAGAATTTCAGCAAAAATCTGACATTCTGGAATTCACTCAAAAATGGTGCCAAACTGTTGCAAACGATCCACTGAAAGGTTTTTTGGCGGAAACAGGTGGGTTTTTATCATCAGAAACAGAATTAGCCGTCGACGTCTGTACAATTTTTTTTTGAAAAAATCCCTAAGCCGCGCAGTCAGAATTTCAGCAAAAATCTGGCGTTTTGGAATTCACTCAAAAATGGTGCCAAACTGTTGCAAACGATCCCCTGAAAGGTTTTTTGGAGGAAACAGGTGGGTTTTTATCATCAGAAACAGAATTAGCCCTCGATGTCTGAACAACCTTTTTTTGAAAAAATCCCTAAGCCGCGCGGTCACAATTTCAGGAGAAATCTGACATTCTGGAATTCACTCAAAAATGGTGCCAAACTGTTGCAAACGATCACCTGAAAGGTTTTTCGGTGGAAACAGATGGGTTTTTAGCATCGGAAACAGAATTAGCCGTCGACGTCTGAACACCTTTTTTTGAAAAAATCCCTAAACCGCGCGGTCACAATTTCAGCAAAAATCTGGCGTTTTGGAATTCACTCAAAAATGGTGACAAACTGTTGCAAATGATTCCCTGAAAGGTTTTTTGGTGGAAACAGATGGGTTTTTATCATCAGAAACAGAATTAGCCCTCGACGTCTGAAACACTTTTTTTGAAAAAAATCCCTAAGCCGCGCGGTCACAATTTCAGCAAAAATCTGGCGTTTTGGATTTCACTCAAAAATGGTGCCAAACTGTTGCAAACGATCCCCTGAAAGGTTTTTCGGTGGAAAGAGATGGGTTTTTATCATCAGAAAGAGAATTAGCCGTCGACGTCTGAACAACTTTTTTTGAAAAAATCCCTAAGCCGCGCGGTCACAATTTCAGCAGAAATCTGGCGTTTTGGAATTCACTCAAAAATGGTGCCAAACTGTTGCAAACGATCCCCTGAAAGGTTTTTTGGCGGAAACAGGTGGGTTTTTATCATCAGAAACAGAATTAGCCTTCGACGTCTGAACAACTTTTTTTTAAAAAAATCCCTAAGCCGCGCGGTCAGAATTTCAGCAAAAATCTGGCGTTTTGGAATTCACTCAATAATGGTGCCAAACAGTTGAAAAGGATCCCCTGAAAGGTTTTTCGGTGGAAACAGATGGGTTTTTATCATCAGAAACAGAATTAGCCGTCGACGTCTGAAACCCTTTTTTTGAAAAAATCCCTAAGACGCGCGGTCACAATTTCAGCAAAAATCTGGCGTTTTGGAATTCACTCAAAAATGGTGCCAAACTGTTGCAAACGATCCCCTGAAAGGTTTTTCGGTGGAAAGAGATGGGTTTTTATCATCCAAAAGAGAATTAGCCTTCAACATCTGAGCAACTTTTTTTAAAAAAAATCCCTAAGCCGCGCAGTCAGAATTTCAGCAAAAATCTGACATTCTGGAATTCACTCAAAAATGGTGCCAAACTGTTGCAAACGATCCCCTGAAAGGTTTTTTGGAGGAAACAGGTGGGTTTTTTTCATCAGGAACAGAATTAGCCGTCGACGTCTGAACAACTTTTTTTTTAAAAAATCCCTAAGCCGCGCGGTCACAATTTCAGCAAAAATCTGGCGTTTTGGATTTCACTCAAAAATGGTGCCAAACTGTTGCAAACGATCCCCTGAAAGGTTTTTCGGTGGAAAGAGATGGGTTTTTATCATCAGAAAGAGAATTAGCCGTCGACGTCTGAACAACTTTTTTTCAAAAAAACCCCTAAGCCGCGCGGTCAGAATTTCAGCAAAAATCTGACATTCTGGAATTCACTCAAAAATGGTGCCAAACTGTTGCAAACGATCCCCTGAAAGGTTTTTTGGAGGAAACAGGTGGGTTTTTATCATCAGGAACAGAATTAGCCGTCGACGTCTGAACAACTTTTTTTTTAAAAAATCCCTAAGCCGCGCGGTCAGAATTTCAGCAAAAATCTGACATTCTGGAATTCACTCAAAAATGGTGCCAAACTGTTGCAAACGATCGCCTGAAAGGTTTTTCGGTGGAAACAGATGGGTTTTCATCATCAGAAACAGAATTAGCCCTCGACGTCTGAACAACTTTTTTTAAAAAAATACCTAAGCCGCGCGGTCACAATTTCAGCAAAAATCTGGCGTTTTAGAATTCACTCAAAAATGGTGCCAAACTGTTGCAAACGATCCCCTGAAAGGTTTTTTGGAGGAAACAGATGGGTTTTTATCATTGGAAACAGAATTAGCCCTCGATGTCTGAACAACTTTTTTTTGAAAAAATCCCTAAGCCGCGCGGTCACAATTTCAGCAGAAATCTGGCGTTTTGGAATTCACTCAAAAATGGTGCCAAACTGTTGCAAACGATCCCCTGAAAGGTTTTTTGGCGGAAACAGGTGGGTTTTTATCATCAGAAACAGAATTAGCCTTCGACGTCTGAACAACTTTTTTTAAAAAAAATCCCTAAGCCGCGCGGTCAGAATTTCAGCAAAAATCTGGCGTTTTGGAATTCACTCAATAATGGTGCCAAACAGTTGAAAAGGATCCCCTGAAAGGTTTTTTGGTGGAAACAGATGGGTTTTTATCATCAGAAACAGAATTAGCCGTCGACGTCTGAAACCCTTTTTTTGAAAAAATCCCTAAGCCGCGCGGTCACAATTTCAGCAAAAATCTGGCGTTTTGGAATTCACTCAAAAATGGTGCCAAACTGTTGCAAACGATCCCCTGAAAGGTTTTTCGGTGGAAAGAGATGGGTTTTTATCATCCAAAAGAGAATTAGCCTTCAACATCTGAGCAACTTTTTAAAAAAAAAATCCCTAAGCCGCGCAGTCAGAATTTCAGCAAAAATCTGACATTCTGGAATTCACTCAAAAATGGTGCCAAACTGTTGCAAACGATCCCCTGAAAGGTTTTTTGGAGGAAACAGGTGGGTTTTTTTCATCAGGAACAGAATTAGCCGTCGACGTCTGAACAACTTTTTTTTTAAAAAATCCCTAAGCCGCGCGGTCACAATTTCAGCAAAAATCTGGCGTTTTGGATTTCACTCAAAAATGGTGCCAAACTGTTGCAAACGATCCCCTGAAAGGTTTTTCGGTGGAAAGAGATGGGTTTTTATCATCAGAAAGAGAATTAGCCGTCGACGTCTGAACAACTTTTTTTCAAAAAAACCCCTAAGCCGCGCGGTCAGAATTTCAGCAAAAATCTGACATTCTGGAATTCACTCAAAAATGGTGCCAAACTGTTGCAAACGATCGCCTGAAAGGTTTTTTGGAGGAAACAGATGGGTTTTTATCATTGGAAACAGAATTAGCCCTCGATGTCTGAACAACTTTTTTTTGAAAAAATCCCTAAGCCGCGCGGTCACAATTTCAGCAGAAATCTGGCGTTTTGGAATTCAATCAAAAATGGTGCCAAACTGTTGCAAACGATCCCCTGAAAGGTTTTTCGGTGGAAACAGATGGGTTTTTATCATCAGAAACAGAATTAGCCGTCGACGTCTGAAACACTTTTTTTGAAAAAATCCCTAAGCCGCGCGGTCACAATTTCAGCAAAAATCTGGCGTTTTGGAATTCACTCAAAAATGGTGCCAAACTGTTGCAAACGATCCCCTGAAAGGTTTTTCGGTGGAAAGAGATGGGTTTTTATCATCAAAAAGAGAATTAGCCTTCGACGTCTGAGCAACTTTAAAAAAAAAAAATCCCTAAGCCGCGCGGTCACAATTTCAGCAGAAATCTGGCGTTTTGGAATTCAATCAAAAATGGTGCCAAACTGTTGCAAACGATCCCCTGAAAGGTTTTTCGGTGGAAACAGATGGGTTTTTAGCATCGGAAACAGAATTAGCCCTCGACGTCTGAACATTTTTTTGTGAAAAAATCCCTAAACCGCGCGGTCACAATTTCAGCAAAAATCTGGCGTTTTGGAATTCACTCAAAAATGGTGACAAACTGTTGCAAATGATTCCCTGAAAGGTTTTTTGGTGGAAACATATGGGTTTTTATCATCAGAAACAGAATTAGCCCTCGACGTCTGAAACACTTTTTTTGAAAAAATCCCTAAGCCGCGCGGTCACAATTTCAGCAAAAATCAGGCGTTTTGGATTTCACTCAAAAATGGTGCCAAACTGTTGCAAACGATCCCCTGAAAGGTTTTTCGGTGGAAAGAGATGGGTTTTTATCATCAGAAAGAGAATTAGCCGTCGACGTCTGAACAACTTTTTTTCAAAAAAACCCCTAAGCCGCGCGGTCAGAATTTCAGCAAAAATCTGACATTCTGGAATTCACTCAAAAATGGTGCCAAACTGTTGCAAACGATCCCCTGAAAGGTTTTTTGGCGGAAACAGGTGGGTTTTTATAATCAGAAACAGAATTAGCCGTCGACGTCTGAACAACTTTTTTTTTTAAAAATCCCTAAGCCGCGCGGTCAGAATTTCAGTAAAAATCTGACATTCTGGAATTCATTTAAAAATGGTGCCAAACTGTCGCAAACGATCCCCTGAAAGGTTTGTCGGTGGAAACAGGTTGGTTTTTATCATCAGAAACAGAATTAGCCGTCGACGTCTGAACAACTTTTTTTTAAAACATCCCTAAGCAAAAATCTGACATTCTGGAATTCACTCAAAAATGGTGCCAAACTGTTGCAAACGATCCCCTGAAAGGTTTTTCGGTGGAAACAGATGGGTTTTTATCATCGGAAACAGAATTAGCACTCGAAGTCTGAACACCTTTTTTTGAAAAAATCCCTAATCCGCGCGGTCACAATTTCAGCAAAAATCTGGCGTTTTGGAATTCACTCAAAAATGGTGACAAACTGTTGCAAATGATCGCCTGAAAGGTTTTTTGGTGGAAACAGATGGGTTTTTATCATCAGAAAGAGAATTCGCCCTCAACGTCTGAACAACTTTTTAAAAAAAAAATCCCTAAGCAGCGCGGTCAAAATTTCAGCAAAAATCTGGTGTTTTGGAATTCACTCAAAAATGATGACAAACTGTTGCAAATGATCCCCCGAAATGTTTTATGGTGGAAACAGATGGGTTTTTATCATCAGAAACAGAACTAGCCTTAGACGTCTGAACAACTCCTTTTTTTTGAAAAAATCCCTAAGCCGCGCGGTCACAATTTCAGCAAAAATCTGGCGTTTTGGAATTCACTCAAAATTGGTGCCAAACTGTTGCAAATGATCCCCTGAAAGGTTTTTCGGTGGAAACAGGTGGGTTTTTATCATCAGAAACAGAATTAGCCGTCGACGTCTGAAACACTTTTTTTGAAAAAATCCCTAAGCCGCGCGGTCACAATTTCAGCAAAAATCTGGCGTTTTGGAATTCACTCAAAAATGGTGCCAAACTGTTGCAAACGATCCCCTGAAAGTTTTTTTGGTGGAAACAGATGGGTTTTTATCATCAGAAACAGAATTAGCCCTCGACGTCTGAAACACTTTTTTTGAAAAAATTCCTAAAGCCGCGCGGTCACAATTTCAGCAAAAATCTGGCGTTTTGGATTTCACTCAAAAATGGTGCCAAACTGTTGCAAACGATCCCCTGAAAGGTTTTTCGGTGGAAAGAGATGGGTTTTTATCATCAGAAACAGAATTAGCCGTCCTCGTCTGAACAATTTTTTTTTATAAAAATCCCTAAGCCGCGCGGTCAGAATTTCAGCAAAAATCTGGCGTTTTGGAATTCACTCAAAATTGGTGCCAAACTGTTGCAAATGATCCCCTGAAAGGTTTTTCTGTGGAAACAGGTGGGTTTTTATCATCAGAAACAGAATTAGCCGTCGATGTCTGAAACACTTTTTTTGAAAAAATCCCTAAGCCGCGCGGTCACAATTTCAGCAAAAATCTGGCGTTTTGGAATTCACTCAAAAATGGTGCCAAACTGTTGCAACCGATCCCCTGAAAGGTTTTTCGGTGGAAAGAGATGGGGTTTTATCATCAGAAACAGAATTAGCCGTCGACGTCTGAACAACTTTTTTTTAAACAAATCCCTAAGCCGCGCGGTCAGAATTTCAGCAAAAATCTGACATTCTGGAATTCATTCAAAAATGGTGCCAAACTGTTGCAAACGATCCCCTGAAAGGTTTTTTGGCGGAAACAGGTGGGTTTTTATCATCAGAAACAGAATTAGCCGTCGACGTCTGAACAACGTTTTTTTGAAAAAAATCCCTAAGCCGCGCGGTCAGAATTTCAGCAAAAATCTGACATTCTGGAATTCACTCAAAAATGGTGCCAAACTGTTGCAAACGATCCCCTGAAAGGTTTTTCGGTGGAAACAGGTGGGTTTTTATCATCAGAAACAGAATTAGCAGTCAACGTCTGAAACACTTTTTTTGAAAAAATCCCTAAGCCGCGCTGTCACAATTTCAGGAAAAATCTGGCGTTTTGGATTTCACTCAAAAATGGTGCCAAACTGTTGCAAACGATCCCCTGAAAGGTTTTTTGGCGGAAAAAGGTGGGTTTTTATCATCAGAAACAGAATTAGCCGTCGACGTCTGTACAACTTTTTTTAAAAATATCCCTAAGCCGCGCGGTCAGAATTTCAGCAAAAATCTGACATTATGTAATTCACTCAAAAATGGTGCCAAACTGTTGCAAACGATCCCCTGAAAGGTTTTTTGGTGGAAACAGATGGGTTTTTATCATCAGAAACAGAATTGGCCGTCCTCGTCTGAACACCTTTTTTTGAAAAACTCCCTAAACCGCGCGGTCAGAATTTCAGCAAAAATCTGACATTCTGGAATTCACTCAAAAATGGTGCGAAACTGTTGCAAACGATCCCCTGAAAGGTTTTTTGGTGGAAACAGATGGGTTTTTATCATCAGAAACAGAATTAGCCCTCGACGTCTGAAACACTTTTTTTGAAAAAATCCCTAAGCCGCGCGGTCACAATTTCAGCAAAAATCTGGCGTTTTGGAATTCACTCAAAAATGGTGACAAACTGTTGCAAATGATTCCCTGAAAGGTTTTTTGGTGGAAACAGATGGGTTTTTATCATCAGAAACAGAATTAGCCCTCGACGTCTGAAACACTTTTTTTGAAAAAATCCCTAAGCCGCGCGGTCACAATTTCAGGAAAAATCTGGCGTTTTGGAATTCACTCCAAAAATGGTGCCAAACTGTTGCAAACGATCCCCTGAAAGGTTTTTCGGTGGAAAGAGATGGCTTTTTATCATCCAAAAGAGAATTAGCCTTCAACATCTGAGCAACTTTTTTAAAAAAAAATCCCTAAGCCGCGCGGTCAGAATTTCAGCAAAAATCTGGCGTTTTGGAATTCACTCAAAAATGGTGCCAAACTGTTGCAAACGATCCTCTGAAAGGTTTTTTGGCGGAAACAGATGGGTTTTTATAATCAGAAACAGAATTATCCCTCGATGTCTGAACAACTTTTTTTTAAAAAAATCCCTAAGGCGCGCGGTCAGAATTTCAGCAAAAATCTGACATTCTGGAATTCACTCAAAAATGGTGCCAAACTGTTGCAAACGATCCCCTGAAAGGATTTTTGGAGGAAACAGATGGGTTTTTCTCATTGGAAACAGAATTAGCCCTCGATGTCTGAACAACTTTTTTTTGAAAAAATCCCTAAGCCGCGCGGTCAGAATTTCAGCAAAAATCTGACATTCTGGAATTCACTCAAAAATGGTGCCAAACTGTTGCAAACGATCCCCTGAAAGGTTTTTTGGCGGAAACAGGTGGGTTTTTATCATCAGAAACAGAATTAGCCGTCGACGTCTGTACAATTTTTTTTTGAAAAAATCCCTAAGCCGCGCGGTCAGAATTTCAGCAATAATCTGACATTCTGAAATTCACTCAAAAATGGTGCCAAACTGTTGCAAACGATCCCCTGAAAGGTTTTTTGGCGGAAACAGGTGGGTTTTTATTATCAGAAACAGAATTAGCCTTCGACGTCTGAACAACTTTTTTAAAAAAAAATCCCTAAGCCGCGCGGTCAGAATTTCAGCAAAAATCTGACATTCTGGAATTCACTCAAAAATGGTGCCAAACTGTTGCAAACGATCCCCTGAAAGGTTTTTCGGTGGAAACAGATGGGTTTTTAGCATCGGAAACAGAATTTGCCCTCGACGTCTGAACCCCTTTTTTTGAAAAAATCCCTAAACCGTGGGGTCACAATTTCAGCAAAAATCTGGCGTTTTGGAATTCACTCAAAAATGGTGACAAACTGTTGCAAATGATTCCCTGAAAGGTTTTTTGGTGGAAACAGATGGGTTTTTATCATCAGAAACAGAATTAGCCCTCGACGTCTGAAACACTTTTTTTGAAAAAATCCCTAAGCCGCGCGGTCACAATTTCAGGAAAAATCTGGCGTTTTGGAATTCACTCCAAAAATGGTGCCAAACTGTTGCAAACGATCCCCTGAAAGGTTTTTCGGTGGAAAGAGATGGCTTTTTATCATCCAAAAGAGAATTAGCCTTCAACATCTGAGCAACTTTTTTAAAAAAAAATCCCTAAGCCGCGCGGTCAGAATTTCAGCAAAAATCTGGCGTTTTGGAATTCACTCAAAAATGGTGCCAAACTGTTGCAAACGATCCTCTGAAAGGTTTTTTGGTGGAAACAGATGGGTTTTTATCATCAGAAACAGAATTAGCCCTCGACGTCTGAAACACTTTTTTTGAAAAAATCCCTAAGCCGCGCGCTCACAATTTCAGGAAAAATCTGGCGTTTTGGAATTCACTCCTAAAATGGTGCCAAACTGTTGCAAACGATCCCCTGAAAGGATTTTTGGAGGAAACAGATGGGTTTTTCTCATTGGAAACAGAATTAGCCCTCGATGTCTGAACAACTTTTTTTTGAAAAAATCCCTAAACCGCGCGGTCACAATTTCAGCAAAAATCTGGCGTTTTGGAATTCAGTCAAAAATGGTGACAAACTGTTGCAAATGATCCCCTGAAAGGTTTTTTGGTGGAAACAGATGGGTTTTTATCATCAGAAACAGAATTAGCCCTCGACGTCTGAACAACTTTTTTTGAAAAAATCCCTAAGCCGCGCGGTCAGAATTTCAGCAAAAATCTGACATTCCGGAATTCACTCAAAAATGGTGCCAAACTGTTGCAAACGATCCACTGAAAGGTTTTTTGGCGGAAACAGGTGGGTTTTTATCATCAGAAACAGAATTAGCCGTCGACGTCTGTACAATTTTTTTTTGAAAAAATCCCTAAGCCGCGCAGTCAGAATTTCAGCAAAAATCTGGCATTTTGGAATTCACTCAAAAATGGTGCCAAACTGTTGCAAACGATCCCCTGAAAGGTTTTTTGGAGGAAACAGGTGGATTTTTATCATCAGAAACAGAATTAGCCCTCGATGTCTGAACAACCTTTTTTTGAAAAAATCCCTAAGCCGCGCGGTCACAATTTCAGGAGAAATCTGACATTCTGGAATTCACTCAAAAATGGTGCCAAACTGTTGCAAACGATCACCTGAAAGGTTTTTCGGTGGAAACAGATGGGTTTTTAGCATCGGAAACAGAATTAGCCGTCGACGTCTGAACACCTTTTTTTGAAAAAATCCCTAAACCGCGCGGTCACAATTTCAGCAAAAATCTGGCGTTTTGGAATTCACTCAAAAATGGTGACAAACTGTTGCAAATGATTCCCTGAAAGGTTTTTTGGTGGAAACAGATGGGTTTTTATCATCAGAAACAGAATTAGCCCTCGACGTCTGAAACACTTTTTTTGAAAAAATCCCTAAGCCGCGCGGTCACAATTTCAGCAAAAATCTGGCGTTTTGGATTTCACTCAAAAATGGTGCCAAACTGTTGCAAACGATCCCCTGAAAGGTTTTTCGGTGGAAAGAGATGGGTTTTTATCATCAGAAAGAGAATTAGCCGTCGACGTCTGAACAACTTTTTTTGAAAAAATCCCTAAGCCGCGCGGTCACAATTTCAGCAGAAATCTGGCGTTTTGGAATTCACTCAAAAATGGTGCCAAACTGTTGCAAACGATCCCCTGAAAGGTTTTTTGGCGGAAACAGGTGGGTTTTTATCATCAGAAACAGAATTAGCCTTCGACGTCTGAACAACTTTTTTTTAAAAAAATCCCTAAGCCGCGCGGTCAGAATTTCAGCAAAAATCTGGCGTTTTGGAATTCACTCAATAATGGTGCCAAACAGTTGAAAAGGATCCCCTGAAAGGTTTTTCGGTGGAAACAGATGGGTTTTTATCATCAGAAACAGAATTAGCCGTCGACGTCTGAAACCCTTTTTTTGAAAAAATCCCTAAGACGCGCGGTCACAATTTCAGCAAAAATCTGGCGTTTTGGAATTCACTCAAAAATGGTGCCAAACTGTTGCAAACGATCCCCTGAAAGGTTTTTCGGTGGAAAGAGATGGGTTTTTATCATCCAAAAGAGAATTAGCCTTCAACATCTGAGCAACTTTTTTTAAAAAAAATCCCTAAGCCACGCAGTCAGAATTTCAGCAAAAATCTGACATTCTGGAATTCACTCAAAAATGGTGCCAAACTGTTGCAAACGATCCCCTGAAAGGTTTTTTGGAGGAAAAAGGTGGGTTTTTTTCATCAGGAACAGAATTAGCCGTCGACGTCTGAACAACTTTTTTTTAAAAAAATCCCTAAGCCGCGCGGTCACAATTTCAGCAAAAATCTGGCGTTTTGGATTTCACTCAAAAATGGTGCCAAACTGTTGCAAACGATCCCCTGAAAGGTTTTTCGGTGGAAAGAGATGGGTTTTTATCATCAGAAAGAGAATTAGCCGTCGACGTCTGAAAAACTTTTTTTCAAAAAAACCCCTAAGCCGCGCGGTCAGAATTTCAGCAAAAATCTGACATTCTGGAATTCACTCAAAAATGGTGCCAAACTGTTGCAAACGATCCCCTGAAAGGTTTTTTGGAGGAAACAGGTGGGTTTTTATCATCAGGAACAGAATTAGCCGTCGACGTCTGAACAACTTTTTTTTTAAAAAATCCCTAAGCCGCGCGGTCAGAATTTCAGCAAAAATCTGACATTCTGGAATTCACTCAAAAATGGTGCCAAACTGTTGCAAACGATCGCCTGAAAGGTTCTTCGGTGGAAACAGATGGGTTTTTATCATCAGAAACAGAATTAGCCCTCGACGTCTGAACAACTTTTTTAAAAAAAATACCTAAGCCGCGCGGTCACAATTTCAGCAAAAATCTGGCGTTTTAGAATTCACTCAAAAATGGTGCCAAACTGTTGCAAACGATCCCCTGAAAGGTTTTTTGGAGGAAACAGATGGGTTTTTATCATTGGAAACAGAATTAGCCCTCGATGTCTGAACAACTTTTTTTTGAAAAAATCCCTAAGCCGCGCGGTCACAATTTCAGCAGAAATCTGGCGTTTTGGAATTCACTCAAAAATGGTGCCAAACTGTTGCAAACGATCCCCTGAAAGGTTTTTTGGCGGAAACAGGTGGGTTTTTATCATCAGAAACAGAATTAGCCTTCGACGTCTGAACAACTTTTTTTAAAAAAAATCCCTAAGCCGCGCGGTCAGAATTTCAGCAAAAATCTGGCGTTTTGGAATTCACTCAATAATGGTGCCAAACAGTTGAAAAGGATCCCCTGAAAGGTTTTTTGGTGGAAACAGATGGGTTTTTATCATCAGAAACAGAATTAGCCGTCGACGTCTGAAACCCTTTTTTTGAAAAAATCCCTAAGCCGCGCGGTCACAATTTCAGCAAAAATCTGGCGTTTTGGAATTCACTCAAAAATGGTGCCAAACTGTTGCAAACGATCCCCTGAAAGGTTTTTCGGTGGAAAGAGATGGGTTTTTATCATCCAAAAGAGAATTAGCCTTCAACATCTGAGCAAATTTTTTAAAAAAAAATCCCTAAGCCGCGCAGTCAGAATTTCAGCAAAAATCTGACATTCTGGAATTCACTCAAAAATGGTGCCAAACTGTTGCAAACGATCCCCTGAAAGGTTTTTTGGAGGAAACAGGTGGGTTTTTTTCATCAGGAACAGAATTAGCCGTCGACGTCTGAACAACTTTTTTTTTTAAAAATCCCTAAGCCGCGCGGTCACAATTTCAGCAAAAATCTGGCGTTTTGGATTTCACTCAAAAATGGTGCCAAACTGTTGCAAACGATCCCCTGAAAGGTTTTTCGGTGGAAAGAGATGGGTTTTTATCATCAGAAAGAGAATTAGCCGTCGACGTCTGAACAACTTTTTTTCAAAAAAACCCCTAAGCCGCGCGGTCAGAATTTCAGCAAAAATCTGACATTCTGGAATTCACTCAAAAATGGTGCCAAACTGTTGCAAACGATCGCCTGAAAGGTTTTTTGGAGGAAACAGGTGGGTTTTTTTCATCAGGAACAGAATTAGCCCTCGACGTCTGAACAACTTTTTTTTTTAAAAATCCCTAAGCCGCGCGGTCACAATTTCAGCAAAAATCTGACGTTTTGGAATTCACTCAAAAATGGTGCCAAACTGTTGCAAACGATCCCCTGAAAGGTTTTTTGGACGAAACAGATGGGTTTTTATCATTGGAAACAGAATTAGCCCTCGATGTCTGAACAACTTTTTTTTGAAAAAATCCCTAAACCGCGCGGTCACAATTTCAGCAGAAATCTGGCGTTTTGGAATTCAATCAAAAATGGTGCCAAACTGTTGCAAACGATCCCCTGAAAGGTTTTTCGGTGGAAACAGATGGGTTTTTATCATCAGAAACAGAATTAGCCGTCGACGTCTGAAACCCTTTTTTTGAAAAAATCCCTAAGCCGCGCGGTCACAATTTCAGCAAAAATCTGGCGTTTTGGAATTCACTCAAAAATGGTGCCAAACTGTTGCAAACGATCCCCTGAAAGGTTTTTCGGTGGAAAGAGATGGGTTTTTATCATCAAAAAGAGAATTAGCCTTCGACGTCTGAGCAACTTTTAAAAAAAAAAATCCCTAAGCCGCGCGGTCAGAATTTCAGCAAAAATCTGGCGTTTTGGAATTCACTCAAAAATGGTGCCAAACTGTTGCAAACGATCCTCTGAAAGGTTTTTTGGCGGAAACAGATGGGTTTTTAGCATCGGAAACAGAATTAGCCCTCGACGTCTGAACATTTTTTTGTGAAAAAATCCCTAAACCGCGCGGTCACAATTTCAGCAAAAATCTGGCGTTTTGGAATTCACTCAAAAATGGTGACAAACTGTTGCAAATGATTCCCTGAAAGGTTTTTTGGTGGAAACATATGGGTTTTTATCATCAGAAACAGAATTAGCCCTCGACGTCTGAAACACTTTTTTTGAAAAAATCCCTAAGCCGCGCGGTCAGAATTTCAGCAAAAATCTGACATTCTGGAATTCACTCAAAAATGGTGCCAAACTGTTGCAAACGATCCCCTGAAAGGTTTTTTGGCGGAAACAGGTGGGTTTTTATAATCAGAAACAGAATTAGCCGTCGACGTCTGAACAACTTTTTTTTAAAAAAATCCCTAAGCCGCGCGGTCAGAATTTCAGTAAAAATCTGACATTCTGGAATTCATTTAAAAATGGTGCCAAACTGTTGCAAACGATCCCCTGAAAGGTTTCTCGGTGGAAACAGGTTGGTTTTTATCATCAGAAACAGAATTAGCCGTCGACGTCTGAACAACTTTTTTTTAAAACATCCCTAAGCAAAAATCTGACATTCTGGAATTCACTCAAAAATGGTGCCAAACTGTTGCAAACGATCCCCTGAAAGGTTTTTCGGTGGAAACAGATGGGTTTTTATCATCGGAAACAGAATTAGCCCTCGAAGTCTGAACACCTTTTTTTGAAAAAATCCCTAATCCGCGCGGTCACAATTTCAGCAAAAATCTGGCGTTTTGGAATTCACTCAAAAATGGTGACAAACTGTTGCAAATGATCGCCTGAAAGGTTTTTTGGTGGAAACAGATGGGTTTTTATCATCAGAAAGAGAATTCGCCCTCAACGTCTGAACAACTTTTTAAAAAAAAAATCCCTAAGCCGCGCGGTCAAAATTTCAGCAAAAATCTGGTGTTTTGGAATTCACTCAAAAATGATGACAAACTGTTGCAAATGATCCCCCGAAATGTTTTATGGTGGAAACAGATGGGTTTTTATCATCAGAAACAGAACTAGCCTTAGACGTCTGAACAACTCCTTTTTTTTGAAAAAATCCCTAAGCCGCGCGGTCACAATTTCAGCAAAAATCTGGCGTTTTGGAATTCACTCAAAATTGGTGCCAAACTGTTGCAAATGATCCCCTGAAAGGTTTTTCGGTGGAAACAGGTGGGTTTTTATCATCAGAAACAGAATTAGCCGTCGACGTCTGAAACACTTTTTTTGAAAAAATCCCTAAGCCGCGCGGTCACAATTTCAGCAAAAATCTGGCGTTTTGGAATTCACTCAAAAATGGTGCCAAACTGTTGCAAACGATCCCCTGAAAGTTTTTTTGGTGGAAACAGATGGGTTTTTATCATCAGAAACAGAATTAGCCCTCGACGTCTGAAACACTTTTTTTGAAAAAATTCCTAAAGCCGCGCGGTCACAATTTCAGCAAAAATCTGGCGTTTTGTATTTCACTCAAAAATGGTGCCAAACTGTTGCAAACGATCCCCTGAAAGGTTTTTCGGTGGAAAGAGATGGGTTTTTATCATCAGAAACAGAATTAGCCGTCCTCGTCTGAACAATTTTTTTTTATAAAAATCCCTAAGCCGCGCGGTCAGAATTTCAGCAAAAATCTGGCGTTTTGGAATTCACTCAAAATTGGTGCCAAACTGTTGCAAATGATCCCCTGAAAGGTTTTTCTGTGGAAACAGGTGGGTTTTTATCATCAGAAACAGAATTAGCCGTCGACGTCTGAAACACTTTTTTTGAAAAAATCCCTAAGCCGCGCGGTCACAATTTCAGCAAAAATCTGGCGTTTTGGAATTCACTCAAAAATGGTGCCAAACTGTTGCAACCGATCCCCTGAAAGGTTTTTCGGTGGAAAGAGATGGGGTTTTATCATCAGAAACAGAATTAGCCGTCGACGTCTGAACAACTTTTTTTTAAACAAATCCCTAAGCCGCGCGGTCAGAATTTCAGCAAAAATCTGACATTCTGGAATTCATTCAAAAATGGTGCCAAACTGTTGCAAACGATCCCCTGAAAGGTTTTTTGGCGGAAACAGGTGGGTTTTTATCATCAGAAACAGAATTAGCCGTCGACGTCTGAACAACGTTTTTTTGAAAAAAATCCCTAAGCCGCGCGGTCAGAATTTCAGCAAAAATCTGACATTCTGGAATTCACTCAAAAATGGTGCCAAACTGTTGCAAACGATCCCCTGAAAGGTTTTTCGGTGGAAACAGGTGGGTTTTTATCATCAGAAACAGAATTAGCAGTCAACGTCTGAAACACTTTTTTTGAAAAAATCCCTAAGCCGCGCTGTCACAATTTCAGCAAAAATCTGGCGTTTTGGATTTCACTCAAAAATGGTGCCAAACTGTTGCAAACGATCCCCTGAAAGGTTTTTTGGCGGAAAAAGGTGGGTTTTTATCATCAGAAACAGAATTGGCCGTCCTCGTCTGAACACCTTTTTTTGAAAAACTCCCTAAACCGCGCGGTCAGAATTTCAGCAAAAATCTGACATTCTGGAATTCACTCAAAAATGGTGCCAAACTGTTGCAAACGATCCCCTGAAAGGTTTTTTGGCGGAAACAGGTGGGTTTTTATCATCAGAAACAGAATTAGCCGTCGACGACTGAACACCTTTTTTTGAAAAAATCCCTAAGCCGCGCGGTCACAATTTCAGCAGAAATCTGGCGTTTTGGAATTCACTCAAAAATGGTGCCAAACTGTTGCAAACGATCCCCTGAAAGGTTTTTTGGAGGAAACAGGTGGGTTTTTATTATCAGAAACAGAATTAGCCTTCGACGTCTGAACAACTTTTAAAAAAAAAAATCCCTAAGCCGCGCGGTCAGAATTTCAGCAAAAATCTGACATTCAGGAATTCACTCAAAAATGGTGCCAAACTGTTGCAAACGATCGCCTGAAAGGTTTTTCGGTGGAAACAGATGGGTTTTTAGCATCGGAAACAGAATTAGCCCTCGACGTCTGAACACCTTTTTTTGAAAAAATCCCTAAACCGCGCGGTCACAATTTCAGCAAAAATCTGGCGTTTTGGAATTCACTCAAAAATGGTGACAAACTGTTGCAAATGATTCCCTGAAAGGTTTTTTGGTGGAAACCGATGGGTTTTTATCATCAGAAACAGAATTAGCCCTCGACGTCTGAAACACATTTTTTGAAAAAATCCCTAAGCCGCGCGGTCACAATTTCAGGAAAAATCTGGCGTTTTGGAATTCACTCAAAAATGGTGCCAAACTGTTGCAAACGATCCCCTGAAAGGTTTTTCGGTGGAAAGAGATGGGTTTTTATCATCCAAAAGAGAATTAGCCTTCAACATCTGAGCAACTTTTTTTAAAAAAAATCCCTAAGCCGCGCGGTCAGAATTTCAGCAAAAATCTGGCGTTTTGGAATTCACTCAAAAATGGTGCCAAACTGTTGCAAACGATCCTCTGAAAGGTTTTTTGGCGGAAACAGATGGGTTTTTCTCATTGGAAACAGAATTAGCCCTCGATGTCTGAACAACTTTTTTTTGAAAAAATCCCTAAGCCGCGCGGTCACAATTTCAGCAGAAATCTGACATTCTGGAATTCACTCAAAAATGGTGCCAAACTGTTGCAAACGATCCCCTGAAAGGTTTTTCGTTGGAAACAGATGGGTTTTTAGCATCGGAAACAGAATTAGCCCTCGACGTCTGAACACCTTTTTTTGAAAAACTCCCTAAACCGCGCGGTCAGAATTTCAGCAAAAATCTGACATTCTGGAATTCACTCAAAAATGGTGCCAAACTGTTGCAAACGATCCCCTGAAAGGTTTTTTGGCAGAAACAGGTGGGTTTTTATCATCAGAAACAGAATTAGCCGTCGACGGCTGAACACCTTTTTTTGAAAAAATCCCTAAGCCGCGCGGTCACAATTTCAGCAGAAATCTGGCGTTTTGGAATTCACTCAAAAATGGTGCCAAACTGTTGCAAACGATCCCCTGAAAGGTTTTTTGGCGGAAACAGGTGGGTTTTTATTATCAGAAACAGAATTAGGCTTCGACGTCTGAACAACTTTTTAAAAAAAAAATCCCTAAGCCGCGCGGTCAGAATTTCAGCAAAAATCTGACATTCTGGAATTCACTCAAAAATGGTGCCAAACTGTTGCAAACGATCGCCTGAAAGGTTTTTCGGTGGAAACAGATGGGTTTTTAGCATCGGAAACAGAATTAGCCCTCGACGTCTGAACACCTTTTTTTGAAAAAATCCCTAAACCGCGCGGTCACAATTTCAGCAAAAATCTGGCGTTTTGGAATTCACTCAAAAATGGTGACAAATTGTTGCAAATGATTCCCTGAAAGGTTTTTTGGTGGAAACCGATGGGTTTTTATCATCAGAAACAGAATTAGCCCTCGACGTCTGAAACACTTTTTTTGAAAAAATCCCTAAGCCGCGCGGTCACAATTTCAGGAAAAATCTGGCGTTTTGGAATTCACTCAAAAATGGTGCCAAACTGTTGCAAACGATCCCCTGAAAGGTTTTTCGGTGGAAAGAGATGGGTTTTTATCATCCAAAAGAGAATTAGCCTTCAACATCTGAGCAACTTTTTTAAAAAAAAATCCCTAAGCCGCGCGGTGAGAATTTCAGCAAAAATCTGGCGTTTTGGAATTCACTCAAAAATGGTGCCAAACTGTTGCAAACGATCCTCTGAAAGGTTTTTTGGCGGAAACAGATGGGTTTTTATAATCAGAAACAGAATTAGCCGTCGATGTCTGAACAATTTTTTTTTAAAAAAATCCCTAAGGCGCGCGGTCAGAATTTCAGCAAAAATCTGACATTCTGGAATTCACTCAAAAATGGTGCCAAACTGTTGCAAACGATCCCCTGAAAGGATTTTTGGAGGAAACAGATGGGTTTTTCTCATTGGAAACAGAATTAGCCCTCGATGTCTGAACAACTTTTTTTTGAAAAAATCCCTAAGCCGCGCGGTCACAATTTCAGCAGAAATATGACATTCTGGAATTCACTCAAAAATGGTGCCAAACTGTTGCAAACGATCCCCTGAAAGGTTTTTCGGTGGAAACAGGTGGGTTTTTATCATCAGAAACAGAATAAGCCGTCAACGTCTGAAACACTTTTTTTGAAAAAATCCCTAAGCCGCGCAGTCAGAATTTCAGCAAAAATCTGGCGTTTTGGAATTCACTCAAAAATGGTGCCAAAGTGTTGCAAAGAATCCCCTGAAAGGTTTTTTGGAGGAAACAGGTGGGTTTTTATCATCAGAAACAGAATTAGCCCTCGATGTCTGAACAACCTTTTTTTGAAAAAATCCCTAAGCCGCGCGGTCACAATTTCAGCAGAAATCTGACATTCTGGAATTCACTCAAAAATGGTGCCAAACTGTTGCAAACGATTACCTGAAAGGTTTTTCGGTGGAAACAGATGGGTTTTTAGCATCGGAAACAGAATTAGCCGTCGACGGCTGAACACCTTTTTTTGAAAAAATCCCTAAGCCGCGCGGTCAGAATTTCAGCAAAAATCTGGCGTTTTGGAATTCACTCAAAAATGGTGCCAAACTGTTGCAAACGATCCCCTGAAAGGTTTTTTGGAGGAAACAGATGGGTTTTTATCATTGGAAACAGAATTAGCCCTCGATGTCTGAACAACTTTTTTTTGAAAAAATCCCTAAGCCGGGCGGTCACAATTTCAGAAGAAATCTGGCGTTTTGGAATTCACTCAAAAATGGTGCCAAACTGTTGCAAACGATCCCCTGAAAGGTTTTTTGGCGGAAACAGGTGGGTTTTTATCATCCAAAAGAGAATTAGCCTTCAACATCTGAGCAACTTTTTTTAAAAAAAATCCCTAAGCCGCGCAGTCAGAATTTCAGCAAAAATCTGACATTCTGGAATTCACTCAAAAATGGTGCCAAACTGTTGCAAACGATCCCCTGAAAGGTTTTTTGGACGAAACAGATGGGTTTTTATCATTGGAAACAGAATAAGCCCTCGATGTCTGAACAACTTTTTTTTGAAAAAATCCCTAAGCCGCGCGGTCACAATTTCAGCAGAAATCTGGCGTTTTGGAATTCACTCAAAAATGGTGCCAAACTGTTGCAAACGATCCCCTGAAAGTTTTTCGGTGGAAACAGATGGGTTTTTATCATCAGAAACAGAACTAGCCGTCGACGTCTGAAACCCGTTTTTTGAAAAAATCCCTAAGCCGCGCGGTTACAATTTCAGCAAAAATCTGACATTCTGGAATTCACTCAAAAATGGTGCCAAACTGTTGCAAACGATCCCCTGAAAGGTTTTTTGGCGGAAACAGGTGGGTTTTTATAATCAGAAACAGAATTAGCCGTCGACGTCTGAACAACTTTTTTTTAAAAAAATCCCTAAGCCGCGCGGTCAGAATTTCAGTAAAAATCTGACATTCTGGAATTCATTTAAAAATGGTGCCAAACTGTTGCAAACGATCCCCTGAAAGGTTTGTCGGTGGAAACAGGTTGGTTTTTATCATCAGAAACAGAATTAGCCGTCGACGTCTGAACAACTTTTTTTTAAAACATCCCTAAGCAAAAATCTGACATTCTGGAATTCACTCAAAAATGGTGCCAAACTGTTGCAAACGATCCCCTGAAAGGTTTTTCGGTGGAAACAGATGGGTTTTTATCATCGGAAACAGAATTAGCCCTCGAAGTCTGAACACCTTTTTTTGAAAAAATCCCTAATCCGCGCGGTCACAATTTCAGCAAAAATCTGGCGTTTTGGAATTCACTCAAAAATGGTGACAAACTGTTGCAAATGATCGCCTGAAAGGTTTTTTGGTGGAAACAGATGGGTTTTTATCATTGGAAACAGAATAAGCCCTCGATGTCTGAACAACTTTTTTTTGAAAAAATCCCTAAGCCGCGCGGTCACAATTTCAGCAGAAATCTGGCGTTTTGGAATTCACTCAAAAATGGTGCCAAACTGTTGCAAACGATCCCCTGAAAGTTTTTCGGTGGAAACAGATGGGTTTTTATCATCAGAAACAGAACTAGCCGTCGACGTCTGAAACCCGTTTTTTGAAAAAATCCCTAAGCCGCGCGGTTACAATTTCAGCAAAAATCTGACATTCTGGAATTCACTCAAAAATGGTGCCAAACTGTTGCAAACGATCCCCTGAAAGGTTTTTTGGCGGAAACAGGTGGGTTTTTATAATCAGAAACAGAATTAGCCGTCGACGTCTGAACAACTTTTTTTTAAAAAAATCCCTAAGCCGCGCGGTCAGAATTTCAGTAAAAATCTGACATTCTGGAATTCATTTAAAAATGGTGCCAAACTGTTGCAAACGATCCCCTGAAAGGTTTGTCGGTGGAAACAGGTTGGTTTTTATCATCAGAAACAGAATTAGCCGTCGACGTCTGAACAACTTTTTTTTAAAACATCCCTAAGCAAAAATCTGACATTCTGGAATTCACTCAAAAATGGTGCCAAACTGTTGCAAACGATCCCCTGAAAGGTTTTTCGGTGGAAACAGATGGGTTTTTATCATCGGAAACAGAATTAGCCCTCGAAGTCTGAACACCTTTTTTTGAAAAAATCCCTAATCCGCGCGGTCACAATTTCAGCAAAAATCTGGCGTTTTGGAATTCACTCAAAAATGGTGACAAACTGTTGCAAATGATCGCCTGAAAGGTTTTTTGGTGGAAACAGATGGGTTTTTATCATCAGAAAGAGAATTCGCCCTCAACGTCTGAACAACTTTTTAAAAAAAAAATCCCTAAGCCGCGCGGTCAAAATTTCAGCAAAAATCTGGTGTTTTGGAATTCACTCAAAAATGATGACAAACTGTTGCAAATGATCTCCCGAAATGTTTTATGGTGGAAACAGATGGGTTTTTATCATCAGAAACAGAACTAGCCTTAGACGTCTGAACAACTCCTTTTTTTTGAAAAAATCCCTAAGCCGCGCGGTCACAATTTCAGCAAAAATCTGGCGTTTTGGAATTCACTCAAAATTGGTGCCAAACTGTTGCAAATGATCCCCTGAAAGGTTTTTCGGTGGAAACAGGTGGGTTTTTATCATCAGAAACAGAATTAGCCGTCGACGTCTGAAACACTTTTTTTGAAAAAATCCCTAAGCCGCGCGGTCACAATTTCAGCAAAAATCTGGCGTTTTGGAATTCACTCAAAAATGGTGCCAAACTGTTGCAAACGATCCCCTGAAAGTTTTTTTGGTGGAAACAGATGGGTTTTTATCATCAGAAACAGAATTAGCCCTCGACGTCTGAAACACTTTTTTTGAAAAAATTCCTAAAGCCGCGCGGTCACAATTTCAGCAAAAATCTGGCGTTTTGTATTTCACTCAAAAATGGTGCCAAACTGTTGCAAACGATCCCCTGAAAGGTTTTTCGGTGGAAAGAGATGGGTTTTTATCATCAGAAACAGAATTAGCCGTCCTCGTCTGAACAATTTTTTTTTATAAAAATCCCTAAGCCGCGCGGTCAGAATTTCAGCAAAAATCTGGCGTTTTGGAATTCACTCAAAATTGGTGCCAAACTGTTGCAAATGATCCCCTGAAAGGTTTTTCTGTGGAAACAGGTGGGTTTTTATCATCAGAAACAGAATTAGCCGTCGACGTCTGAAACACTTTTTTTGAAAAAATCCCTAAGCCGCGCGGTCACAATTTCAGCAAAAATCTGGCGTTTTGGAATTCACTCAAAAATGGTGCCAAACTGTTGCAACCGATCCCCTGAAAGGTTTTTCGGTGGAAAGAGATGGGGTTTTATCATCAGAAACAGAATTAGCCGTCGACGTCTGAACAACTTTTTTTTAAACAAATCCCTAAGCCGCGCGGTCAGAATTTCAGCAAAAATCTGACATTCTGGAATTCATTCAAAAATGGTGCCAAACTGTTGCAAACGATCCCCTGAAAGGTTTTTTGGCGGAAACAGGTGGGTTTTTATCATCAGAAACAGAATTAGCCGTCGACGTCTGAACAACGTTTTTTTGAAAAAAATCCCTAAGCCGCGCGGTCAGAATTTCAGCAAAAATCTGACATTCTGGAATTCACTCAAAAATGGTGCCAAACTGTTGCAAACGATCCCCTGAAAGGTTTTTCGGTGGAAACAGGTGGGTTTTTATCATCAGAAACAGAATTAGCAGTCAACGTCTGAAACACTTTTTTTGAAAAAATCCCTAAGCCGCGCTGTCACAATTTCAGCAAAAATCTGGCGTTTTGGATTTCACTCAAAAATGGTGCCAAACTGTTGCAAACGATCCCCTGAAAGGTTTTTTGGCGGAAAAAGGTGGGTTTTTATCATCAGAAACAGAATTGGCCGTCCTCGTCTGAACACCTTTTTTTGAAAAACTCCCTAAACCGCGCGGTCAGAATTTCAGCAAAAATCTGACATTCTGGAATTCACTCAAAAATGGTGCCAAACTGTTGCAAACGATCCCCTGAAAGGTTTTTTGGCGGAAACAGGTGGGTTTTTATCATCAGAAACAGAATTAGCCGTCGACGACTGAACACCTTTTTTTGAAAAAATCCCTAAGCCGCGCGGTCACAATTTCAGCAGAAATCTGGCGTTTTGGAATTCACTCAAAAATGGTGCCAAACTGTTGCAAACGATCCCCTGAAAGGTTTTTTGGAGGAAACAGGTGGGTTTTTATTATCAGAAACAGAATTAGCCTTCGACGTCTGAACAACTTTTAAAAAAAAAAATCCCTAAGCCGCGCGGTCAGAATTTCAGCAAAAATCTGACATTCAGGAATTCACTCAAAAATGGTGCCAAACTGTTGCAAACGATCGCCTGAAAGGTTTTTCGGTGGAAACAGATGGGTTTTTAGCATCGGAAACAGAATTAGCCCTCGACGTCTGAACACCTTTTTTTGAAAAAATCCCTAAACCGCGCGGTCACAATTTCAGCAAAAATCTGGCGTTTTGGAATTCACTCAAAAATGGTGACAAACTGTTGCAAATGATTCCCTGAAAGGTTTTTTGGTGGAAACCGATGGGTTTTTATCATCAGAAACAGAATTAGCCCTCGACGTCTGAAACACATTTTTTGAAAAAATCCCTAAGCCGCGCGGTCACAATTTCAGGAAAAATCTGGCGTTTTGGAATTCACTCAAAAATGGTGCCAAACTGTTGCAAACGATCCCCTGAAAGGTTTTTCGGTGGAAAGAGATGGGTTTTTATCATCCAAAAGAGAATTAGCCTTCAACATCTGAGCAACTTTTTTTTAAAAAAATCCCTAAGCCGCGCGGTCAGAATTTCAGCAAAAATCTGGCGTTTTGGAATTCACTCAAAAATGGTGCCAAACTGTTGCAAACGATCCTCTGAAAGGTTTTTTGGCGGAAACAGATGGGTTTTTCTCATTGGAAACAGAATTAGCCCTCGATGTCTGAACAACTTTTTTTTGAAAAAATCCCTAAGCCGCGCGGTCACAATTTCAGCAGAAATCTGACATTCTGGAATTCACTCAAAAATGGTGCCAAACTGTTGCAAACGATCCCCTGAAAGGTTTTTCGTTGGAAACAGATGGGTTTTTAGCATCGGAAACAGAATTAGCCCTCGACGTCTGAACACCTTTTTTTGAAAAACTCCCTAAACCGCGCGGTCAGAATTTCAGCAAAAATCTGACATTCTGGAATTCACTCAAAAATGGTGCCAAACTGTTGCAAACGATCCCCTGAAAGGTTTTTTGGCAGAAACAGGTGGGTTTTTATCATCAGAAACAGAATTAGCCGTCGACGGCTGAACACCTTTTTTTGAAAAAATCCCTACGCCGCGCGGTCACAATTTCAGCAGAAATCTGGCGTTTTGGAATTCACTCAAAAATGGTGCCAAACTGTTGCAAACGATCCCCTGAAAGGTTTTTTGGCGGAAACAGGTGGGTTTTTATTATCAGAAACAGAATTAGGCTTCGACGTCTGAACAACTTTTTAAAAAAAAAATCCCTAAGCCGCGCGGTCAGAATTTCAGCAAAAATCTGACATTCTGGAATTCACTCAAAAATGGTGCCAAACTGTTGCAAACGATCGCCTGAAAGGTTTTTCGGTGGAAACAGATGGGTTTTTAGCATCGGAAACAGAATTAGCCCTCGACGTCTGAACACCTTTTTTTGAAAAAATCCCTAAACCGCGCGGTCACAATTTCAGCAAAAATCTGGCGTTTTGGAATTCACTCAAAAATGGTGACAAATTGTTGCAAATG
Source organism: Podarcis tiliguerta (assembly GCF_965153285.1). NCBI lineage: Eukaryota > Metazoa > Chordata > Lepidosauria > Squamata > Lacertidae > Podarcis > Podarcis tiliguerta. The sequence goes on along the minus strand of NC_139539.1, from coordinate 88,066,417 downwards.
ATTCCCTGAAAGGTTTTTTGGTGGAAACCGATGGGTTTTTATCATCAGAAACAGAATTAGCCCTCGACGTCTGAAACACTTTTTTTGAAAAAATCCCTAAGCCGCGCGGTCACAATTTCAGGAAAAATCTGGCCTTTTGGAATTCACTCAAAAATGGTGCCAAACTGTTGCAAACGATCCCCTGAAAGGTTTTTCGGTGGAAAGAGATGGGTTTTTATCATCCAAAAGAGAATTAGCCTTCAACATCTGAGCAACTTTTTTAAAAAAAAATCCCTAAGCCGCGCGGTGAGAATTTCAGCAAAAATCTGGCGTTTTGGAATTCACTCAAAAATGGTGCCAAACTGTTGCAAACGATCCTCTGAAAGGTTTTTTGGCGGAAACAGATGGGTTTTTATAATCAGAAACAGAATTAGCCGTCGATGTCTGAACAATTTTTTTTAAAAAAAATCCCTAAGGCGCGCGGTCAGAATTTCAGCAAAAATCTGACATTCTGGAATTCACTCAAAAATGGTGCCAAACTGTTGCAAACGATCCCCTGAAAGGATTTTTGGAGGAAACAGATGGGTTTTTCTCATTGGAAACAGAATTAGCCCTCGATGTCTGAACAACTTTTTTTTGAAAAAATCCCTAAGCCGCGCGGTCACAATTTCAGCAGAAATATGACATTCTGGAATTCACTCAAAAATGGTGCCAAACTGTTGCAAACGATCCCCTGAAAGGTTTTTCGGTGGAAACAGGTGGGTTTTTATCATCAGAAACAGAATAAGCCGTCAACGTCTGAAACACTTTTTTTGAAAAAATCCCTAAGCCGCGCAGTCAGAATTTCAGCAAAAATCTGGCGTTTTGGAATTCACTCAAAAATGGTGCCAAAGTGTTGCAAAGAATCCCCTGAAAGGTTTTTTGGAGGAAACAGGTGGGTTTTTATCATCAGAAACAGAATTAGCCCTCGATGTCTGAACAACCTTTTTTTGAAAAAATCCCTAAGCCGCGCGGTCACAATTTCAGCAGAAATCTGACATTCTGGAATTCACTCAAAAATGGTGCCAAACTGTTGCAAACGATTACCTGAAAGGTTTTTCGGTGGAAACAGATGGGTTTTTAGCATCGGAAACAGAATTAGCCGTCGACGGCTGAACACCTTTTTTTGAAAAAATCCCTAAGCCGCGCGGTCAGAATTTCAGCAAAAATCTGGCGTTTTGGAATTCACTCAAAAATGGTGCCAAACTGTTGCAAACGATCCCCTGAAAGGTTTTTTGGAGGAAACAGATGGGTTTTTATCATTGGAAACAGAATTAGCCCTCGATGTCTGAACAACTTTTTTTTGAAAAAATCCCTAAGCCGGGCGGTCACAATTTCAGCAGAAATCTGGCGTTTTGGAATTCACTCAAAAATGGTGCCAAACTGTTGCAAACGATCCCCTGAAAGGTTTTTTGGCGGAAACAGGTGGGTTTTTATCATCAGAAACAGAATTAGCCTTCGACGTCTGAAACCCTTTTTTTGAAAAAATCCCTAAGCCGCGCGGTCACAATTTCAGCAAAAATCTGGCGTTTTGGAATTCACTCAAAAATGGTGACAAACTGTTGCAAACGATCCCCTGAAAGGTTTTTCGGTGGAAAGAGATGGGTTTTTATCATCCAAAAGAGAATTAGCCTTCAACATCTGAGCAACTTTTTTTAAAAAAAATCCCTAAGCCGCGCAGTCAGAATTTCAGCAAAAATCTGACATTCTGGAATTCACTCAAAAATGGTGCCAAACTGTTGCAAACGATCCCCTGAAAGGTTTTTTGGACGAAACAGATGGGTTTTTATCATTGGAAACAGAATAAGCCCTCGATGTCTGAACAACTTTTTTTTGAAAAAATCCCTAAGCCGCGCGGTCACAATTTCAGCAGAAATCTGGCGTTTTGGAATTCACTCAAAAATGGTGCCAAACTGTTGCAAACGATCCCCTGAAAGTTTTTCGGTGGAAACAGATGGGTTTTTATCATCAGAAACAGAACTAGCCGTCGACGTCTGAAACCCGTTTTTTGAAAAAATCCCTAAGCCGCGCGGTTACAATTTCAGCAAAAATCTGGCGTTTTGGAATTCACTCAAAAATGGTGCCAAAGTGTTGCAAAGAATCCCCTGAAAGGTTTTTTGGAGGAAACAGGTGGGTTTTTATCATCAGAAACAGAATCATCCGTCGACGTCTGAACAATTTTTTTTTAAAAAATCCCTAAGCCGCGCGGTCACAATTTCAGCAGAAATCTGACATTCTGGAATTCACTCAAAAATGGTGCCAAACTGTTGCAAACGATTACCTGAAAGGTTTTTCGGTGGAAACAGATGGGTTTTTAGCATCGGAAACAGAATTAGCCGTCGACGGCTGAACACCTTTTTTTGAAAAAATCCCTAAGCCGCGCGGTCAGAATTTCAGCAAAAATCTGGCGTTTTGGAATTCACTCAAAAATGGTGCCAAACTGTTGCAAACGATCCCCTGAAAGGTTTTTTGGAGGAAACAGATGGGTTTTTATCATTGGAAACAGAATTAGCCCTCGATGTCTGAACAACTTTTTTTTGATAAAATCCCTAAGCCGGGCGGTCACAATTTCAGCAGAAATCTGGCGTTTTGGAATTCACTCAAAAATGGTGCCAAACTGTTGCAAACGATCCCCTGAAAGGTTTTTTGGCGGAAACAGGTGGGTTTTTATCATCAGAAACAGAATTAGTCTTCGACGTCTGAAACCCTTTTTTTGAAAAAATCCCTAAGCCGCGCGGTCACAATTTCAGCAAAAATCTGGCGTTTTGGAATTCACTCAAAAATGGTGACAAACTGTTGCAAACGATCCCCTGAAAGGTTTTTCGGTGGAAAGAGATGGGTTTTTATCATCCAAAAGAGAATTAGCCTTCAACATCTGAGCAACTTTTTTTAAAAAAAATCCCTAAGCCGCGCAGTCAGAATTTCAGCAAAAATCTGACATTCTGGAATTCACTCAAAAATGGTGCCAAACTGTTGCAAACGATCCCCTGAAAGGTTTTTTGGACGAAACAGATGGGTTTTTATCATTGGAAACAGAATAAGCCCTCGATGTCTGAACAACTTTTTTTTGAAAAAATCCCTAAGCCGCGCGGTCACAATTTCAGCAGAAATCTGGCGTTTTGGAATTCACTCAAAAACGGTGCCAAACTGTTGCAAACGATCCCCTGAAAGGTTTTTCGGTGGAAACAGATGGGTTTTTATCATCAGAAACAGAACTAGCCGTCGACGTCTGAAACCCGTTTTTTGAAAAAATCCCTAAGCAGCGCGGTTACAATTTCAGCAAAAATCTGGCGTTTTGGAATTCACTCAAAAATGGTGCCAAACTGTTGCAAACGATCCCCTGAAAGGTTTTTCGGTGGAAAGAGATGGGTTTTTATCATCAAAAAGAGAATTAGCCTTCGACGTCTGAACAACTTTTTTTTAAAAAAATCCCTAAGCCGCGTGGTCAGAATTTCAGCAAAAATCTGGCGTTTTGGAATTCACTCAAAAATGGTGCCAAACTGTTGCAAACGATCCTCTGAAAGGTTTTTTGGCGGAAACAGATGGGTTTTTATAATCAGAAACAGAACTAGCCGTCGATGTCTGAACAACTTTTTTTCAAAAAAACCCCTAAGCCGCGCGGTCAGAATTTCAGCAAAAATCTGGCGTTTTGGAATTCACTCAAAAATGGTGCCAAACTGTTGAAAAGGATCCCCTGAAAGGTTTTTTGGTGGAAACAGATGGGTTTTTATCATCAGAAACAGAACTAGCCGTCGACGTCTGAAACCCTTTTTTTGAAAAAATCCCTAAGCCGCGCGGTCACAATTTCAGCAAAAATCTGGCGTTTTGGAATTCACTCAAAAATGGTGCCAAACTGTTGCAAACGATCCTCTGAAAGGTTTTTTGGCGGAAACAGATGGGTTTTTATAATCAGAAACAGAATTAGCCGTCGATGTCTGAACAACTTTTTTTAAAAAAAATCCCTAAGCCGCGCGGTCAGAATTTCAGCAAAAATCTGACATTCTGGAATTCACTCAAAAATGGTGCCAAACTGTTGCAAACGATCCCCTGAAAGGTTTTTTGGAGGAAACAGATGGGTTTTTATCATTGGAAACAGAATTAGCCCTCGATGTCGGAACAACTTTTTTGAAAAAATCCCTAAGCCGCGCGGTCACAATTTCAGCAGAAATCTGACATTCTGGAATTCACTCAAAAATGGTGCCAAACTGTTGCAAACGATCCCCTGAAAGGTTTTCTGTTGGAAACAGATGGGTTTTTAGCATCGGAAACAGAATTAGCCCTCGACGTCTGAACACCTTTTTGTGAAAAAATCCCTAAACCGCGCGGTCACAATTTCAGCAAAAATCTGGGATTTTGGAATTCACTCAAAAATGGTGACAAACTGTTGCAAATGATTCCCTGAAAGGTTTTTTGGTGGAAACAGATGGGTTTTTATCATCAGAAACAGAATTAGCCCTCGACGTCTGAAACACTTTTTTTGAAAAAATCCCTAAGCCGCGCGGTCACAATTTCAGCAAAAATCTGGCGTTTTGGATTTCACTCAAAAATGGTGCCAAACTGTTGCAAACGATCCCCTGAAAGGTTTTTCGGTGGAAAGAGATGGGTTTTTACCATCAGAAAGAGAATTAGCCGTCGACGTCTGAACAACTTTTTTTCAAAAAAACCCCTAAGCCGCGCGGTCAGAATTTCAGCAAAAATCTGGCGTTTTGGAATTCACTCAAAAATGGTGCCAAACTGTTGCAAACGATCCTCTGAAAGGTTTTTTGGCGGAAACATATGGGTTTTTATAATCAGAAACAGAACTAGCCCTCGACGTCTGAAGAACTTTTTTTGAAAAAATCCCTAAGCCGCGCGGTCAGAATTTCAGCAAAAATCTGACATTCTGGAATTCACTCAAAAATGGTGCCAAACTGTTGCAAACGATCGCCTGAAAGGTTTTTCGGTGGAAACAGATGGGTTTTTAGCATCGGAAACAGAATTAGCCCTCGATGTCTGAACACCTTTTTTTGAAAAAATCCCTAAACCACGCGGTCACAATTTCAGCAAAAATCTGGCGTTTTGGAATTCACTCAAAAATGGTGACAAATTGTTGCAAATGATTCCCTGAAAGGTTTTTTGGTGGAAACAGATGGGTTTTTATGATCAGAAACAGAATTGGCCGTCCTCGTCTGAACACCTTTTTTTGAAAAAATCCCTAAGCCGCGCGGTCACAATTTCAGGAAAAATCTGGCGTTTTGGAATTCACTCAAAAATGGTGCCAAACTGTTGCAAACGATCCCCTGAAAGGTTTTTCGGTGGAAAGAGATGGGTTTTTATCATCCAAAAGAGAATTAGCCTTCAACATCTGAGCAACTTTTTAAAAAAAAAATCCCTAAGCCGCGCGGTGAGAATTTCAGCAAAAATCTGGCGTTTTGGAATTCACTCAAAAATGGTGCCAAACTGTTGCAAACGATCCTCTGAAAGGTTTTTTGGCGGAAACAGATGGGTTTTTATAATCAGAAACAGAATTAGCCGTCGATGTCTGAACAACTTTTTTTTTAAAAAATCCCTAAGGCGCGCGGTCAGAATTTCAGCAAAAATCTGACATTCTGGAATTCACTCAAAAATGGTGCCAAACTGTTGCAAACGATCCCCTGAAAGGATTTTTGGAGGAAACAGATGGGGTTTTCTCATTGGAAACAGAATTAGCCCTCGATGTCTGAACAACTTTTTTTTGAAAAAATCCCTAAGCCGCGCGGTCACAATTTCAGCAGAAATATGACATTCTGGAATTCACTCAAAAATGGTGCCAAACTGTTGCAAACGATCCACTGAAAGGTTTTATGCGGAAACAGGTGGGTTTTTATCATCAGAAACAGAATTAGCCGTCGACGTCTGTACAATTCTTTTTTGAAAAAATCCCTAAGCCGCGCGGTCAGAATTTCAGCAAAAATCTGACATTCTGGAATTCACTCAAAAATGGTGCCAAAGTGTTGCAAACGATCCCCTGAAAGGTTTTTCGGTGGAAACAGGTGGGTTTTTATCATCAGAAACAGAATAAGCCGTCAACGTCTGAAACACTTTTTTTGAAAAAATCCCTAAGCCGCGCAGTCAGAATTTCAGCAAAAATCTGGCGTTTTGGAATTCACTCAAAAATGGTGCCAAAGTGTTGCAAAGAATCCCCTGAAAGGTTTTTTGGAGGAAACAGGTGGGTTTTTATCATCAGAAACAGAATTAGCCCTCGATGTCTGAACAACCTTTTTTTGAAAAAATCCCTAAGCCGCGCGGTCACAATTTCAGCAGAAATCTGACATTCTGGAATTCACTCAAAAATGGTGCCAAACTGTTGCAAACGATTACCTGAAAGGTTTTTCGGTGGAAACAGATGGGTTTTTAGCATCGGAAACAGAATTAGCCGTCGACGGCTGAACACCTTTTTTTGAAAAAATCCCTAAGCCGCGCCGTCACAATTACAGCAGAAATCTGGCGTTTTGGAATTCACTCAAAAATGGTGCCAAACTGTTGCAAACGATCCCCTGAAAGGTTTTTTGGAGGAAACAGATGGGTTTTTATCATTGGAAACAGAATTAGCCCTCGATGTCTGAACAACTTTTTTTTGAAAAAATCCCTAAGCCGCGCGGTCACAATTTCAGCAGAAATCTGGCGTTTTGGAATTCACTCAAAAATGGTGCCAAACTGTTGCAAACGATCCCCTGAAAGGTTTTTTGGCGGAAACAGGTGGGTTTTTATCATCAGAAACAGAATTAGCCTTCGACGTCTGAAACCCTTTTTTTGAAAAAATCCCTAAGCCGCGCGGTCACAATTTCAGCAAAAATCTGGCGTTTTGGAATTCACTCAAAAATGGTGACAAACTGTTGCAAACGATCCCCTGAAAGGTTTTTCGGTGGAAAGAGATGGGTTTTTATCATCCAAAAGAGAATTAGCCTTCAACATCTGAGCAACTTTTTTTAAAAAAAATCCCTAAGCCGCGCAGTCAGAATTTCAGCAAAAATCTGACATTCTGGAATTCACTCAAAAATGGTGCCAAACTGTTGCAAACGATCCCCTGAAAGGTTTTTTGGACGAAACAGATGGGTTTTTATCATTGGAAACAGAATAAGCCCTCGATGTCTGAACAACTTTTTTTTGAAAAAATCCCTAAGCCGCGCGGTCACAATTTCAGCAGAAATCTGGCGTTTTGGAATTCACTCAAAAATGGTGCCAAACTGTTGCAAACGATCCCCTGAAAGGTTTTTTGGAGGAAACAGATGGGTTTTTAGCATCGGAAACAGAATTAGCCCTCGACGTCTGAACACCTTTTTTTGAAAAAATCCCTAAACCGCGCGGTCACAATTTCAGCAAAAATCTGGCGTTTTGGAATTCAGTCAAAAATGGTGACAAACTGTTGCAAATGATCCCCTAAAAGGTTTTTTGGTGGAAACAGATGGGTTTTTATCATCAGAAACAGAATTAGCCCTCGACTTCTGAACAACTTTTTTTGAAAAAATCCCTAAGCCGCGCGGTCAGAATTTCAGCAAAAATCTGACATTCTGGAATTCACTCAAAAATGGTGCCAAACTGTTGCAAACGATCCACTGAAAGGTTTTATGCGGAAACAGGTGGGTTTTTATCATCAGAAACAGAATTAGCCGTCGACGTCTGTACAATTCTTTTTTGAAAAAATCCCTAAGCCGCGCGGTCAGAATTTCAGCAAAAATCTGACATTCTGGAATTCACTCAAAAATGGTGCCAAACTGTTGCAAACGATCCCCTGAAAGGTTTTTCGGTGGAAACAGGTGGGTTTTTATCATCAGAAACAGAATAAGCCGTCAACGTCTGAAACACTTTTTTTGAAAAAATCCCTAAGCCGCGCAGTCAGAATTTCAGCAAAAATCTGGCGTTTTGGAATTCACTCAAAAATGGTGCCAAAGTGTTGCAAAGAATCCCCTGAAAGGTTTTTTGGAGGAAACAGGTGGGTTTTTATCATCAGAAACAGAATTAGCCCTCGATGTCTGAACAACCTTTTTTTGAAAAAATCCCTAAGCCGCGCGGTCACAATTTCAGCAGAAATCTGACATTCTGGAATTCACTCAAAAATGGTGCCAAACTGTTGCAAACGATTACCTGAAAGGTTTTTCGGTGGAAACAGATGGGTTTTTAGCATCGGAAACAGAATTAGCCGTCGACGGCTGAACACCTTTTTTTGAAAAAATCCCTAAGCCGCGCCGTCACAATTACAGCAGAAATCTGGCGTTTTGGAATTCACTCAAAAATGGTGCCAAACTGTTGCAAACGATCCCCTGAAAGGTTTTTTGGAGGAAACAGATGGGTTTTTATCATTGGAAACAGAATTAGCCCTCGATGTCTGAACAACTTTTTTTTGAAAAAATCCCTAAGCCGCGCGGTCACAATTTCAGCAGAAATCTGGCGTTTTGGAATTCACTCAAAAATGGTGCCAAACTGTTGCAAACGATCCCCTGAAAGGTTTTTTGGCGGAAACAGGTGGGTTTTTATCATCAGAAACAGAATTAGCCTTCGACGTCTGAAACCCTTTTTTTGAAAAAATCCCTAAGCCGCGCGGTCACAATTTCAGCAAAAATCTGGCGTTTTGGAATTCACTCAAAAATGGTGACAAACTGTTGCAAACGATCCCCTGAAAGGTTTTTCGGTGGAAAGAGATGGGTTTTTATCATCCAAAAGAGAATTAGCCTTCAACATCTGAGCAACTTTTTTAAAAAAAAATCCCTAAGCCGCGCAGTCAGAATTTCAGCAAAAATCTGACATTCTGGAATTCACTCAAAAATGGTGCCAAACTGTTGCAAACGATCCCCTGAAAGGTTTTTTGGACGAAACAGATGGGTTTTTATCATTGGAAACAGAATAAGCCCTCGATGTCTGAACAACTTTTTTTTGAAAAAATCCCTAAACCGCGCGGTCACAATTTCAGCAGAAATCTGGCGTTTTGGAATTCACTCAAAAATGGTGCCAAACTGTTGCAAACGATCCCCTGAAAGTTTTTCGGTGGAAACAGATGGGTTTTTATCATCAGAAACAGAACTAGCCGTCGACGTCTGAAACCCTTTTTTTGAAAAAATCCCTAAGCCGCGCGGTTACAATTTCAGCAAAAATCTGGCGTTTTGGAATTCACTCAAAAATGGTGCCAAACTGTTGCAAACGATCCCCTGAAAGGTTTTTCGGTGGAAAGAGATGGGTTTTTATCATCAAAAAGAGAATCAGCCTTCGACGTCTGAACAACTTTTTTTTAAAAAAATCCCTAAGCCGCGTGGTCAGAATTTCAGCAAAAATCTGGCGTTTTGGAATTCACTCAAAAATGGTGCCAAACTGTTGCAAACGATCCTCTGAAAGGTTTTTTGGCGGAAACAGATGGGTTTTTATAATCAGAAACAGAACTAGCCGTCGATGTCTGAACAACTTTTTTTTAAAAAAATCCCTAAGCCGCGCGGTCAGAATTTCAGCAAAAATCTGGCGTTTTGGAATTCACTCAAAAATGGTGCCAAACTGTTGAAAAGGATCCCCTGAAAGGTTTTTTGGTGGAAACAGATGGGTTTTTATCATCAGAAACAGAACTAGCCGTCGACGTCTGAAACCCTTTTTTTGAAAAAATCCCTAAGCCGCGCGGTCACAATTTCAGCAGAAATCTGACATTCTGGAATTCACTCAAAAATGGTGCCAAACTGTTGCAAACGATCCCCTGAAAGGTTTTCTGTTGGAAACAGATGGGTTTTTAGCATCGGAAACAGAATTAGCCCTCGACGTCTGAACACCTTTTTGTGAAAAAATCCCTAAACCGCGCGTTCACAATTTCAGCAAAAATCTGGCGTTTTGGAATTCACTCAAAAATGGTGAGAAACTGTTGTAAATGATTCCCTGAAAGGTTTTTTGGTGGAAACAGATGGGTTTTTTTCATCAGAAACAGAATTAGCCCTCGACGTCTGAAACACTTTTTTTGAAAAAATCCCTAAGCCGCGCGGTCACAATTTCAGCAAAAATCTGGCGTTTTGGATTTCACTCAAAAATGGTGCCAAACTGTTGCAAACGATCCCCTGAAAGGTTTTTCGGTGGAAAGAGATGGGTTTTTACCATCAGAAAGAGAATTAGCCGTCGACGTCTGAACAACTTTTTTTCAAAAAAACCCCTAAGCCGCGCGGTCAGAATTTCAGCAAAAATCTGGCGTTTTGGAATTCACTCAAAAATGGTGCCAAACTGTTGCAAACGATCCTCTGAAAGGTTTTTTGGCGGAAACATATGGGTTTTTATATTCAGAAACAGAACTAGCCCTCGACGTCTGAAGAACTTTTTCTGAAAAAATCCCTAAGCCGCGCGGTCAGAATTTCAGCAAAAATCTGACATTCTGGAATTCACTCAAAAATGGTGCCAAACTGTTGCAAACAATGCTCTGAAAGGTTTTTTGGCGGAAAAAGGTGGGTTTTTATCATCAGAAACAGAATTAGCCGTCGACGTCTGTACAACTTTTTTTAAAAATATCCCTAAGCCGCGCGGTCAGAATTTCAGCAAAAATCTGACATTCTGGAATTCACTCAAAAAGGGTGCCAAACTGTTGCAAACGATCCCCTGAAAGGTTTTTTGGTGGAAACAGATGGGTTTTTATCATCAGAAACAGAATTGGCCGTCCTCGTCTGAACACCTTTTTTTGAAAAACTCCCTAAACCGCGCGGTCAGAATTTCAGCAAAAATCTGACATTCTGGAATTCACTCAAAAAAGGTGCCAAACTGTTGCAAACGATCCCCTGAAAGGTTTTTTGGCGGAAACAGGTGGGTTTTTATAATCAGAAACAGAACTAGCCGTCGATGTCTGAACAACTTTTTTTCAAAAAAACCCCTAAGCCGCGCGGTCAGAATTTCAGCAAAAATCTGGCGTTTTGGAATTCACTCAAAAATGGTGCCAAACTGTTGAAAAGGATCCCCTGAAAGGTTTTTTGGTGGAAACAGATGGGTTTTTATCATCAGAAACAGAATTAGCCATCGACGTCTGAACAACTTTTTTTTAAAAAAATCCCTAAGCCGCGCGGTCAGAATTTCAGCAAAAATCTGACATTCTGGAATTCACTCAAAAATGGTGCCAAACTGTTGCAAACGATCCCCTGAAAGGTTTTTCGGTGGAAAGAGATGGGTTTTTATCATCCAAAAGAGAATTAGCCTTCAACATCTGAGCAACTTTTTAAAAAAAAAATCCCTAAGCCGCGCGTTCAGAATTTCAGCAAAAATCTGGCGTTTTGGAATTCACTCAAAAATGGTGCCAAACTGTTGCAAACGATCCTCTGAAAGGTTTTTTGGCGGAAACAGATGGGTTTTTATAATCAGAAACAGAATTAGCCGTCGATGTCTGAACAACTTTTTTAAAAAAAAATCCCTAAGCCGCGCGGTCAGAATTTCAGCAAAAATCTGACATTCTGGAATTCACTCAAAAATGGTGCCAAACTGTTGCAAACGATCCCCTGAAAGGTTTTTTGGAGGAAACAGATGGGTTTTTATCATTGGAAACAGAATTAGCCCTCGATGTCTGAACAACTTTTTTGAAAAAATCCCTAAGCCGCGCGGTCACAATTTCAGCAGAAATCTGACATTCTGGAATTCACTCAAAAATGGTGCCAAACTGTTGCAAACGATCCCCTGAAAGGTTTTCTGTTGGAAACAGATGGGTTTTTAGCATCGGAAACAGAATTAGCCCTCGACGTCTGAACACCTTTTTGTGAAAAAATCCCTAAACCGCGCGGTCACAATTTCAGCAAAAATCTGGCGTTTTGGAATTCACTCAACAATGGTGCCAAACTGTTGCAAACGATCCCCTGAAAGGTTTTTTGGAGGAAACAGATGGGTTTTTATCATTGGAAACAGAATTAGCCCTCGATGTCTGAACAACTTTTTTGAAAAAATCCCTAAGCCGCGCGGTCACAATTTCAGCAGAAATCTGACATTCTGGAATTCACTCAAAAATGGTGCCAAACTGTTGCAAACGATCCCCTGAAAGGTTTTCTGTTGGAAACAGATGGGTTTTTAGCATCGGAAACAGAATTAGCCCTCGACGTCTGAACACCTTTTTGTGAAAAAATCCCTAAACCGCGCGGTCACAATTTCAGCAAAAATCTGGCGTTTTGGAATTCACTCAAAAATGGTGACAAACTGTTGCAAATGATTCCCTGAAAGGTTTTTTGGTGGAAACAGATGGGTTTTTATCATCAGAAACAGAATTAGCCCTCGACGTCTGAAACACTTTTTTTGAAAAAATCCCTAAGCCGCGCGGTCACAATTTCAGCAAAAATCTGGCGTTTTGGATTTCACTCAAAAATGGTGCCAAACTGTTGCAAACGATCCCCTGAAAGGTTTTTCGGTGGAAAGAGATGGGTTTTTACCATCAGAAAGAGAATTAGCCGTCGACGTCTGAACAACTTTTTTTCAAAAAAACCCCTAAGCCGCGCGGTCAGAATTTCAGCAAAAATCTGGCGTTTTGGAATTCACTCAAAAATGGTGCCAAACTGTTGCAAACGATCCTCTGAAAGGTTTTTTGGCGGAAACATATGGGTTTTTATAATCAGAAACAGAACTAGCCCTCGACGTCTGAAGAACTTTTTTTGAAAAAATCCCTAAGCCGCGCGGTCAGAATTTCAGCAAAAATCTGACATTCTGGAATTCACTCAAAAATGGTGCCAAACTGTTGCAAACAATGCTCTGAAAGGTTTTTTGGCGGAAAAAGGTGGGTTTTTATCATCAGAAACAGAATTAGCCGTCGACGTCTGTACAACTTTTTTTAAAAATATCCCTAAGCCGCGCGGTCAGAATTTCAGCAAAAATCTGACATTCTGGAATTCACTCAAAAATGGTGCCAAACTGTTGCAAACGATCCCCTGAAAGGTTTTTTGGTGGAAACAGATGGGTTTTTATCATCAGAAACAGAATTGGCCGTCCTCGTCTGAACACCTTTTTTTGAAAAACTCCCTAAACCGCGCGGTCAGAATTTCAGCAAAAATCTGACATTCTGGAATTCACTCAAAAAAGGTGCCAAACTGTTGCAAACGATCCCCTGAAAGGTTTTTTGGCGGAAACAGGTGGGTTTTTATCATCAGAAACAGAATTAGCCGTCGACGTCTGAACAACTTTTTTTAAAAAAAATCCCTAAGCCGCGCGGTCAGAATTTCAGCAAAAATCTGACATTCTAGAATTCACTCAAAAATGGTGCCAAACTGTTGCAAACGATCCTCTGAAAGGTTTTTTGGCGGAAACAGATGGGTTTTTATCATCAGAAACAGAATTAGCCATCGACGTCTGAAAAACTTTTTTTTAAAAAAATCCCTAAGCCGCGCGGTCAGAATTTCAGCAAAAATCTGACATTCTGGAATTCACTCAAAAATGGTGCCAAACTGTTGCAAACGATCCCCTGAAAGGTTTTTCGGTGGAAAGAGATGGGTTTTTATCATCCAAAAGAGAATTAGCCTTCAACATCTGAGCAACTTTTTTTTAAAAAAATCCCTAAGCCGCGCGGTCAGAATTTCAGCAAAAATCTGGCGTTTTGGAATTCACTCAAAAATGGTGCCAAACTGTTGCAAACGATCCTCTGAAAGGTTTTTTGGCGGAAACAGATGGGTTTTTATAATCAGAAACAGAATTAGCCGTCGATGTCTGAACAACTTTTTTTAAAAAAAAACCCTAAGCCGCGCGGTCAGAATTTCAGCAAAAATCTGACATTCTGGAATTCACTCAAAAATGGTGCCAAACTGTTGCAAACGATTACCTGAAAGGTTTTTCGGTGGAAACAGATGGGTTTTTAGCATCGGAAACAGAATTAGCCGTCGACGGCTGAACACCTTTTTTTGAAAAAATCCCTAATCCGCGCGGTCACAATTTCAGCAGAAATCTGGCGTTTTGGAATTCACTCAAAAATGGTGCCAAACTGTTGCAAACGATCCCCTGAAAGGTTTTTTGGCGGAAACAGGTGGGTTTTTATCATCAGAAACAGAATTAGCCTTCGACGTCTGAAACCCTTTTTTTGAAAAAATCCCTAAGCCGCGCGGTCACAATTTCAGCAAAAATCTGGCGTTTTGGAATTCACTCAAAAATGGTGACAAACTGTTGCAAACGATCCCCTGAAAGGTTTTTCGGTGGAAAGAGATGGGTTTTTATCATCCAAAAGAGAATTAGCCTTCAACATCTGAGCAACTTTTTTAAAAAAAAATCCCTAAGCCGCGCAGTCAGAATTTCAGCAAAAATCTGACATTCTGGAATTCACTCAAAAATGGTGCCAAACTGTAGCAAACGATCCCCTGAAAGGTTTTTTGGACGAAACAGATGGGTTTTTATCATTGGAAACAGAATAAGCCCTCGATGTCTGAACAACTTTTTTTTGAAAAAATCCCTAAACCGCGCGGTCACAATTTCAGCAGAAATCTGGCGTTTTGGAATTCACTCAAAAATGGTGCCAAACTGTTGCAAACGATCCCCTGAAAGTTTTTCGGTGGAAACAGATGGGTTTTTATCATCAGAAACAGAACTAGCCGTCGACGTCTGAAACCCTTTTTTTGAAAAAATCCCTAAGCCGCGCGGTTACAATTTCAGCAAAAATCTGGCGTTTTGGAATTCACTCAAAAATGGTGCCAAACTGTTGCAAACGATCCCCTGAAAGGTTTTTCGGTGGAAAGAGATGGGTTTTTATCATCAAAAAGAGAATTAGCCTTCGACGTCTGAACAACTTTTTTTTAAAAAAATCCCTAAGGCGCGTGGTCAGAATTTCAGCAAAAATCTGGCGTTTTGGAATTCACTCAAAAATGGTGCCAAACTGTTGCAAACGATCCTCTGAAAGGTTTTTTGGCGGAAACAGATGGGTTTTTATACTCAGAAACAGAACTAGCCGTCGATGTCTGAACAACTTTTTTTTAAAAAAATCCCTAAGCCGCGCGGTCAGAATTTCAGCAAAAATCTGGCGTTTTGGAATTCACTCAAAAATGGTGCCAAACTGTTGAAAAGGATCCCCTGAAAGGTTTTTTGGTGGAAACAGATGGGTTTTTATCATCAGAAACAGAACTAGCCGTCGACGTCTGAAACCCTTTTTTTGAAAAAATCCCTAAGCCGCGCGGTCACAATTTCAGCAAAAATCTGGCGTTTTGGAATTCACTCAAAAATGGTGCCAAACTGTTGCAAACGATCCCCTGAAAGGTTTTTCGGTGGAAAGAGATGGGTTTTTATCATCCAAAAGAGAATTAGCCTTCAACATCTGAGCAACTTTTTAAAAAAAAAATCCCTAAGCCGCGCGGTCAGAATTTCAGCAAAAATCTGGCGTTTTGGAATTCACTCAAAAATGGTGCCAAACTGTTGCAAACGATCCTCTGAAAGGTTTTTTGGCGGAAACAGATGGGTTTTTATAATCAGAAACAGAATTAGCCGTCGATGTCTGAACAACTTTTTTAAAAAAAAATCCCTAAGCCGCGCGGTCAGAATTTCAGCAAAAATCTGACATTCTGGAATTCACTCAAAAATGGTGCCAAACTGTTGCAAACGATCCCCTGAAAGGTTTTCTGTTGGAAACAGATGGGTTTTTAGCATCGGAAACAGAATTAGCCCTCGACGTCTGAACACCTTTTTGTGAAAAAATCCCTAAACCGCGCAGTCACAATTTCAGCAAAAATCTGGCGTTTTGGAATTCACTCAAAAATGGTGAGAAACTGTTGTAAATGATTCCCTGAAAGGTTTTTTGGTGGAAACAGATGGGTTTTTTTCATCAGAAACAGAATTAGCCCTCGACGTCTGAAACACTTTTTTTGAAAAAATCCCTAAGCCGCGCGGTCACAATTTCAGCAAAAATCTGGCGTTTTGGATTTCACTCAAAAATGGTGCCAAACTGTTGCAAACGATCCCCTGAAAGGTTTTTCGGTGGAAAGAGATGGGTTTTTACCATCAGAAAGAGAATTAGCCGTCGACGTCTGAACAACTTTTTTTCAAAAAAACCCCTAAGCCGCGCGGTCAGAATTTCAGCAAAAATCTGGCGTTTTGGAATTCACTCAAAAATGGTGCCAAACTGTTGCAAACGATCCTCTGAAAGGTTTTTTGGCGGAAACATATGGGTTTTTATATTCAGAAACAGAACTAGCCCTCGACGTCTGAAGAACTTTTTCTGAAAAAATCCCTAAGCCGCGCGGTCAGAATTTCAGCAAAAATCTGACATTCTGGAATTCACTCAAAAATGGTGCCAAACTGTTGCAAACAATGCTCTGAAAGGTTTTTTGGCGGAAAAAGGTGGGTTTTTATCATCAGAAACAGAATTAGCCGTCGACGTCTGTACAACTTTTTTTAAAAATATCCCTAAGCCGCGCGGTCAGAATTTCAGCAAAAATCTGACATTCTGGAATTCACTCAAAAATGGTGCCAAACTGTTGCAAACGATCCCCTGAAAGGTTTTTTGGTGGAAACAGATGGGTTTTTATCATCAGAAACAGAATTGGCCGTCCTCGTCTGAACACCTTTTTTTGAAAAACTCCCTAAACCGCGCGGTCAGAATTTCAGCAAAAATCTGACATTCTGGAATTCACTCAAAAAAGGTGCCAAACTGTTGCAAACGATCCCCTGAAAGGTTTTTTGGCGGAAACAGGTGGGTTTTTATAATCAGAAACAGAACTAGCCGTCGATGTCTGAACAACTTTTTTTCAAAAAAACCCCTAAGCCGCGCGGTCAGAATTTCAGCAAAAATCTGGCGTTTTGGAATTCACTCAAAAATGGTGCCAAACTGTTGAAAAGGATCCCCTGAAAGGTTTTTTGGTGGAAACAGATGGGTTTTTATCATCAGAAACAGAATTAGCCATCGACGTCTGAACAACTTTTTTTTAAAAAAATCCCTAAGCCGCGCGGTCAGAATTTCAGCAAAAATCTGACATTCTGGAATTCACTCAAAAATGGTGCCAAACTGTTGCAAACGATCCCCTGAAAGGTTTTTCGGTGGAAAGAGATGGGTTTTTATCATCCAAAAGAGAATTAGCCTTCAACATCTGAGCAACTTTTTAAAAAAAAAATCCCTAAGCCGCGCGTTCAGAATTTCAGCAAAAATCTGGTGTTTTGGAATTCACTCAAAAATGGTGCCAAACTGTTGCAAACGATCCTCTGAAAGGTTTTTTGGCGGAAACAGATGGGTTTTTATAATCAGAAACAGAATTAGCCGTCGATGTCTGAACAACTTTTTTAAAAAAAAATCCCTAAGCCGCGCGGTCAGAATTTCAGCAAAAATCTGACATTCTGGAATTCACTCAAAAATGGTGCCAAACTGTTGCAAACGATCCCCTGAAAGGTTTTTTGGAGGAAACAGATGGGTTTTTATCATTGGAAACAGAATTAGCCCTCGATGTCTGAACAACTTTTTTGAAAAAATCCCTAAGCCGCGCGGTCACAATTTCAGCAGAAATCTGACATTCTGGAATTCACTCAAAAATGGTGCCAAACTGTTGCAAACGATCCCCTGAAAGGTTTTCTGTTGGAAACAGATGGGTTTTTAGCATCGGAAACAGAATTAGCCCTCGACGTCTGAACACCTTTTTGTGAAAAAATCCCTAAACCGCGCGGTCACAATTTCAGCAAAAATCTGGCGTTTTGGAATTCACTCAACAATGGTGCCAAACTGTTGCAAACGATCCCCTGAAAGGTTTTTTGGAGGAAACAGATGGGTTTTTATCATTGGAAACAGAATTAGCCCTCGATGTCTGAACAACTTTTTTGAAAAAATCCCTAAGCCGCGCGGTCACAATTTCAGCAGAAATCTGACATTCTGGAATTCACTCAAAAATGGTGCCAAACTGTTGCAAACGATCCCCTGAAAGGTTTTCTGTTGGAAACAGATGGGTTTTTAGCATCGGAAACAGAATTAGCCCTCGACGTCTGAACACCTTTTTGTGAAAAAATCCCTAAACCGCGCGGTCACAATTTCAGCAAAAATCTGGCGTTTTGGAATTCACTCAAAAATGGTGACAAACTGTTGCAAATGATTCCCTGAAAGGTTTTTTGGTGGAAACAGATGGGTTTTTATCATCAGAAACAGAATTAGCCCTCGACGTCTGAAACACTTTTTTTGAAAAAATCCCTAAGCCGCGCGGTCACAATTTCAGCAAAAATCTGGCGTTTTGGATTTCACTCAAAAATGGTGCCAAACTGTTGCAAACGATCCCCTGAAAGGTTTTTCGGTGGAAAGAGATGGGTTTTTACCATCAGAAAGAGAATTAGCCGTCGACGTCTGAACAACTTTTTTTCAAAAAAAACCCTAAGCCGCGCGGTCAGAATTTCAGCAAAAATCTGGCGTTTTGGAATTCACTCAAAAATGGTGCCAAACTGTTGCAAACGATCCTCTGAAAGGTTTTTTGGCGGAAACATATGGGTTTTTATAATCAGAAACAGAACTAGCCCTCGTCGTCTGAACACCTTTTTTTGAAAAACTCCCTAAACCGCGCGGTCAGAATTTCAGCAAAAATCTGACATTCTGGAATTCACTCAAAAAAGGTGCCAAACTGTTGCAAACGATCCCCTGAAACGTTTTTTGGCGGAAACAGGTGGGTTTTTATCATCAGAAACAGAATTAGCCGTCGACGTCTGAACAACTTTTTTTTAAAAAAATCCCTAAGCCGCGCGGTCAGAATTTCAGCAAAAATCTGACATTCTAGAATTCACTCAAAAATGGTGCCAAACTGTTGCAAACGATCCTCTGAAAGGTTTTTTGGCGGAAACAGATGGGTTTTTATCATCAGAAACAGAATTAGCCATCGACGTCTGAAAAACTTTTTTTAAAAAAAATCCCTAAGCCGCGCGGTCAGAATTTCAGCAAAAATCTGACATTCTGGAATTCACTCAAAAATGGTGCCAAACTGTTGCAAACGATCCCCTGAAAGGTTTTTCGGTGGAAAGAGATGGGTTTTTATCATCCAAAAGAGAATTAGCCTTCAACATCTGAGCAACTTTTTTTTAAAAAAATCCCTAAGCCGCGCGGTCAGAATTTCAGCAAAAATCTGGCGTTTTGGAATTCACTCAAAAATGGTGCCAAACTGTTGCAAACGATCCTCTGAAAGGTTTTTTGGCGGAAACAGATGGGTTTTTATAATCAGAAACAGAATTAGCCGTCGATGTCTGAACAACTTTTTTTAAAAAAAATCCCTAAGCCGCGCGGTCAGAATTTCAGCAAAAATCTGACATTCTGGAATTCACTCAAAAATGGTGCCAAACTGTTGCAAACGATCAGCTGAAAGGTTTTTTGGAGGAAACAGATGGGTTTTTATCATTGGAAACAGAATTAGCCCTCGATGTCTGAACAACTTTTTTGAAAAAATCCCTAAGCCGCGCGGTCACAATTTCAGCAGAAATCTGACATTCTGGAATTCACTCAAAAATGGTGCCAAACTGTTGCAAACGATCCCCTGAAAGGTTTTCTGTTGGAAACAGATGGGTTTTTAGCATCGGAAACAGAATTAGCCCTCGACGTCTGAACACCTTTTTGTGAAAAAATCCCTAAACCGCGCGGTCACAATTTCAGCAAAAATCTGGCGTTTTGGAATTCACTCAAAAATGGTGACAAACTGTTGCAAATGATTCCCTGAAAGGTTTTTTGGTGGAAACAGATGGGTTTTTATCATCAGAAACAGAATTAGCCCTCGACGTCTGAAACACTTTTTTTGAAAAAATCCCTAAGCCGCGCGGTCACAATTTCAGCAAAAATCTGGCGTTTTGGATTTCACTCAAAAATGGTGCCAAACTGTTGCAAACGATCCCCTGAAAGGTTTTTCGGTGGAAAGAGATGGGTTTTTATCATCAGAAAGAGAATTAGCCGTCGACGTCTGAACAACTTTTTTTCAAAAAAACCCCTAAGCCGCGCGGTCAGAATTTCAGCAAAAATCTGGCGTTTTGGAATTCACTCAAAAATGGTGCCAAACTGTTGCAAACGATCCTCTGAAAGGTTTTTTGGCGGAAATATATGGGTTTTTATAATCAGAAACAGAACTAGCCCTCGACGTCTGAAGAACTTTTTTTGAAAAAATCCCTAAGCCGCGCGGTCAGAATTTCAGCAAAAATCTGACATTCTGGAATTCACTCAAAAATGGTGCCAAACTGTTGCAAACAATGCTCTGAAAGGTTTTTTGGCGGAAAAAGGTGGGTTTTTATCATCAGAAACAGAATTAGCCGTCGACGTCTGTACAACTTTTTTAAAAAATATCCCTAAGCCGCGCGGTCAGAATTTCAGCAAAAATCTGACATTCTGGAATTCACTCAAAAATGGTGCCAAACTGTTGCAAACGATCCCCTGAAAGGTTTTTTGGTGGAAACAGATGGGTTTTTATCATCAGAAACAGAATTGGCCGTCCTCGTCTGAACACCTTTTTTTGAAAAACTCCCTAAACCGCGCGGTCAGTATTTCAGCAAAAATCTGACATTCTGGAATTCACTCAAAAAAGGTGCCAAACTGTTGCAAACGATCCCCTGAAAGGTTTTTTGGCGGAAACAGGTGGGTTTTTATCATCAGAAACAGAATTAGCCATCGACGTCTGAACAACTTTTTTTAAAAAAAATCCCTAAGCCGCGCGGTCAGAATTTCAGCAAAAATCTGACATTCTAGAATTCACTCAAAAATGGTGCCAAACTGTTGCAAACGATCCTCTGAAAGGTTTTTTGGCGGAAACAGATGGGTTTTTATCATCAGAAACAGAATTAGCCATCGACGTCTGAACAACTTTTTTTTAAAAAAAATCCCTAAGCCGCGCGGTCAGAATTTCAGCAAAAATCTGACATTCTGGAATTCACTCAAAAATGGTGCCAAACTGTTGTAAATGATCCCCTGAAAGGTTTTTTGGTGGAAACAGATGGGTTTTTACCATCAGAAACAGAATTAGCCGTCCTCGTCTGAACAACTTTTTTTGAAAAAATCGCTAAACCGCGCGGTCACAATTTCAGGAAAAATCTGGCGTTTTGGAATTCACTCAAAAATGATGACAAACTGTTGCAAATGATCCCCCGAAATGTTTTATGGTGGAAACAGATGGGTTTTTATCATCAGAAACAGAACTAGCCTTAGACGTCTGAACAACTCTTTTTTTTGAAAAAATCCCTAAGCCGCGCGGTCAGAATTTCAGCAAAAATCTGGCGTTTTGGAATTCACTCAAAAATGGTGCCAAACTGTTGCAAACGATCCCCTGAAAGGTTTTTTGGTGGAAACAGATGGGTTTTTATCATCAGAAACAGAATTAGCCGTCGACGTCTGAACAACTTTTTTTGAAAAAATCCCTAAGCCGCGCGGTCACAATTTCAGCAAAAATTTGGCGTTTTGGAATTCACTCAAAAATGGTGCCAAACTGCTGCAAACGATCCCCTGAAAGGTTTTTCGGTGGAAAGAGATGGGGTTTTATCATCAGAAACAGAATTAGCCGTCGACGTCTGAACAACTTTTTTTGAAAAAAATCCCTAAGCCGCGCGGTCAGAATTTTAGCAAAAATCTGACATTCTGGAATTCATTCAAAAATGGTGCCAAACTGTTGCAAACGATCCCCTGAAAGGTTTTTTGGCGGAAACAGGTGGGTTTTTATCATCAGAAACAGAATTAGCCGTCGACGTCTGAACAACGTTTTTTTGAAAAAAATCCCTAAGCCGCGCGGTCAGAATTTCAGCAAAAATCTGACATTCTGGAATTCACTCAAAAATGGTGCCAAACTGTTGCAAACGATCCCCTGAAAGGTTTTTCGGTGGAAACAGGTGCGTTTTTATCATCAGAAACAGAATTAGCCGTCAACGTCTGAAACACTTTTTTTGAAAAAATCCCTAAGCCGCGCTGTCACAATTTCAGCAAAAATCTGGCGTTTTGGAATTCACTCAAAAATGGTGCCAAACTGTTGCAAACGATCCTCTGAAAGGTTTTTTGGCGGAAACAGATGGGTTTTTATAATCAGAAACAGAATTAGCCGTCGATGTCTGAACAACTTTTTTTTAAAAAAATCCCTAAGCCGCGCGGTCAGAATTTCAGCAAAAATCTGACATTCTGGAATTCACTCAAAAATGGTGCCAAACTGTTGCAAACGATCCCCTGAAAGGTTTTTTGGAGGAAACAGATGGGTTTTTATCATTGGAAACAGAATTAGCCCTCGATGTCTGAACAACTTTTTTGAAAAAATCCCTAAGCCGCGCGGTCACAATTTCAGCAGAAATCTGACATTCTGGAATTCACTCAAAAATGGTGCCAAACTGTTGCAAACGATCCCCTGAAAGGTTTTTTGGCGGAAACAGGTGGGTTTTTAGCATCGGAAACAGAATTAGCCCTCGACGTCTGAACACCTTTTTGTGAAAAAATCCCTAAACCGCGCGGTCACAATTTCAGCAAAAATCTGGCGTTTTGGAATTCACTCAAAAATGGTGACAAACTGTTGCAAATGATTCCCTGAAAGGTTTTTTGGTGGAAACAGATGGGTTTTTATCATCAGAAACAGAATTAGCCCTCGACGTCTGAAACACTTTTTTTGAAAAAATCCCTAAGCCGCGCGGTCAGAATTTCAGCAAAAATCTGACATTCTGGAATTCACTCAAAAATGGTGCCAAACTGTTGCAAACGATCCCCTGAAAGGTTTTTCGGTGGAAAGAGATGGGTTTTTATCATCCAAAAGAGAATTAGCCTTCAACATCTGAGCAACTTTTTTTAAAAAAAATCCCTAAGCCGCGCGGTCAGAATTTCAGCAAAAATCTGGCGTTTTGGAATTCACTCAAAAATGGTGCCAAACTGTTGCAAACGATCCTCTGAAAGGTTTTTTGGCGGAAACAGATGGGTTTTTATAATCAGAAACAGAATTAGCCGTCGATGTCTGAACAACTTTTTTTAAAAAAAATCCCTAAGCCGCGCGGTCAGAATTTCAGCAAAAATCTGACATTCTGGAATTCACTCAAAAATGGTGCCAAACTGTTGCAAACGATCCCCTGAAAGGTTTTTTGGAGGAAACAGATGGGTTTTTATCATTGGAAACAGAATTAGCCCTCGATGTCTGAACAACTTTTTTGAAAAAATCCCTAAGCCGCGCGGTCACAATTTCAGCAGAAATCTGACATTCTGGAATTCACTCAAAAATGGTGCCAAACTGTTGCAAACGATCCCCTGAAAGGTTTTTTGGTGGAAACAGGTGGGTTTTTATCATCAGAAACAGAATTGGCCGTCCTCGTCTGAACAACTTTTTTTTAAAAAAAATCCCTAAGCCGCGCGGTCAGAATTTCAGCAAAAATCTGACATTCTGGAATTCACTCAAAAATGGTGCCAAACTGTTGTAAATGATCCCCTGAAAGGTTTTTTGGTGGAAACAGATGGGTTTTTACCATCAGAAACAGAATTAGCCGTCCTCGTCTGAACAACTTTTTTTGAAAAAATCGCTAAACCGCGCGGTCACAATTTCAGGAAAAATCTGGCGTTTTGGAATTCACTCAAAAATGATGACAAACTGTTGCAAATGATCCCCCGAAATGTTTTATGGTGGAAACAGATGGGTTTTTATCATCAGAAACAGAACTAGCCTTAGACGTCTGAACAACTCTTTTTTTTGAAAAAATCCCTAAGCCGCGCGGTCAGAATTTCAGCAAAAATCTGACATTCTGGAATTCACTCAAAAATGGTGCCAAACTGTTGCAAACGATCCCCTGAAAGGTTTTTCGGTGGAAACAGGTGCGTTTTTATCATCAGAAACAGAATTAGCCGTCAACGTCTGAAACACTTTTTTTGAAAAAATCCCTAAGCCGCGCTGTCACAATTTCAGCAAAAATCTGGCGTTTTGGAATTCACTCAAAAATGGTGCCAAACTGTTGCAAACGATCCTCTGAAAGGTTTTTTGGCGGAAACAGATGGGTTTTTATAATCAGAAACAGAATTAGCCGTCGATGTCTGAACAACTTTTTTTAAAAAAAATCCCTAAGCCGCGCGGTCAGAATTTCAGCAAAAATCTGACATTCTGGAATTCACTCAAAAATGGTGCCAAACTGTTGCAAACGATCCCCTGAAAGGTTTTTTGGAGGAAACAGATGGGTTTTTATCATTGGAAACAGAATTAGCCCTCGATGTCTGAACAACTTTTTTGAAAAAATCCCTAAGCCGCGCGGTCACAATTTCAGCAGAAATCTGACATTCTGGAATTCACTCAAAAATGGTGCCAAACTGTTGTAAACGATCCCCTGAAAGGTTTTCTGTTGGAAACAGATGGGTTTTTAGCATCGGAAACAGAATTAGCCCTCGACGTCTGAACACCTTTTTGTGAAAAAATCCCTAAACCGCGCGGTCACAATTTCAGCAAAAATCTGGCGTTTTGGAATTCACTCAAAAATGGTGACAAACTGTTGCAAATGATTCCCTGAAAGGTTTTTTGGTGGAAACAGATGGGTTTTTAT
Source organism: Podarcis tiliguerta (assembly GCF_965153285.1). Taxonomy (NCBI): domain Eukaryota; kingdom Metazoa; phylum Chordata; class Lepidosauria; order Squamata; family Lacertidae; genus Podarcis; species Podarcis tiliguerta. Next base: position 88,042,027 of record NC_139539.1, on the reverse strand, counting down.
CATCAGAAACAGAATTAGCCATCGACGTCTGAAACACTTTTTTTGAAAAAATCCCTAAGCCGCGCGGTCACAATTTCAGCAAAAATCTGGCGTTTTGGATTTCACTCAAAAATGGTGCCAAACTGTTGCAAACGATCCCCTGAAAGGTGTTTCGGTGGAAAGAGATGGGTTTTTATCATCAGAAAGAGAATTAGCCGTCGACGTCTGAACAACTTTTTTTCAAAAAAACCCCTAAGCCGCGCGGTCAGAATTTCAGCAAAAATCTGGCGTTTTGGAATTCACTCAAAAATGGTGCCAAACTGTTGCAAACGATCCTCTGAAAGGTTTTTTGGCGGAAATATATGGGTTTTTATAATCAGAAACAGAACTAGCCCTCGACGTCTGAAGAACTTTTTTTGAAAAAATCCCTAAGCCGCGCGGTCAGAATTTCAGCAAAAATCTGACATTCTGGAATTCACTCAAAAATGATGCCAAACTGTTGCAAACAATGCTCTGAAAGGTTTTTTGGCGGAAAAAGGTGGGTTTTTATCATCAGAAACAGAATTAGCCGTCGACGTCTGTACAACTTTTTTTAAAAATATCCCTAAGCCGCGCGGTCAGAATTTCAGCAAAAATCTGACATTCTGGAATTCACTCAAAAATGGTGCCAAACTGTTGCAAACGATCCCCTGAAAGGTTTTTTGGTGGAAACAGATGAGTTTTTATCATCAGAAACAGAATTGGACGTCCTCGTCTGAACACCTTTTTTTGAAAAACTCCCTAAACCGCGCGGTCAGTATTTCAGCAAAAATCTGACATTCTGGAATTCACTCAAAAAAGGTGCCAAACTGTTGCAAACGATCCCCTGAAAGGTTTTTTGGCGGAAACAGGTGGGTTTTTATCATCAGAAACAGAATTAGCCGTCGACGTCTGAACAACTTTTTTTAAAAAAAATCCCTAAGCCGCGCGGTCAGAATTTCAGCAAAAATCTGACATTCTAGAATTCACTCAAAAATGGTGCCAAACTGTTGCAAACGATCCTCTGAAAGGTTTTTTGGCGGAAACAGATGGGTTTTTATCATTGGAAACAGAATTAGCCATCAACGTCTGAACAACTTTTTTTTAAAAAAATCCCTAAGCCGCGCGGTCAGAATTTCAGCAGAAATCTGACATTCTGGAATTCACTCAAAAATGGTGCCAAACTGTTGCAAACGATCCCCTGAAAGGTTTTTTGGTGGAAACAGGTGGGTTTTTATCATCAGAAACAGAATTGGCCGTCCTCGTCTGAACACCTTTTTTTGAAAAAATCCCTAAGCCGCGCGGTCAGAATTTCAGCAGAAATCTGGCGTTTTGGAATTCACTCAAAAATGGTGCCAAACTGTTGCAAACGATCCCCTGAAAGGTTTTTTGGCGGAAACAGGTGGGTTTTTATCATCAGAAACAGGATTAGCCCTCGACGTCTGCACAACTTTTTTTTGAAAAAATCCCTAAGCCGCGCAGTCAGAATTTCAGCAAAAATCTGACATTCTGGAATTCACTCAAAAATGGTGCCAAACTGTTGCAAACGATCCTCTGAAAAGTTTTTTGGCGGAAACAGATGGGTTTTTATCATCAGAAACAGAATTAGCCATCGACGTCTGAACAACTTTTTTTTTTAAAAAATCCCTAAGCCGCGCGGTCAGAATTTCAGCAAAAATCTGACATTCTGGAATTCACTCAAAAATGGTGCCAAACTGTTGTAAATGATCCCCTGAAAGGTTTTTTGGTGGAAACAGATGGGTTTTTACCATCAGAAACAGAATTAGCCGTCCTCGTCTGAACAACTTTTTTTGAAAAAATCGCTAAACCGCGCTGTCACAATTTCAGGAAAAATCTGGCGTTTTGGAATTCACTCAAAAATGGTGCCAAACTGTTGCAAACGATCCTCTGAAAGGTTTTTTGGCGGAAATATATGGGTTTTTATAATCAGAAACAGAACTAGCCCTCGACGTCTGAAGAACTTTTTTTGAAAAAATCCCTAAGCCGCGCGGTCAGAATTTCAGCAAAAATCTGACATTCTGGAATTCACTCAAAAATGATGCCAAACTGTTGCAAACAATGCTCTGAAAGGTTTTTTGGCGGAAAAAGGTGGGTTTTTATCATCAGAAACAGAATTAGCCGTCAACGTCTGTACAACTTTTTTTAAAAATATCCCTAAGCCGCGCGGTCAGAATTTCAGCAAAAATCTGACATTCTGGAATTCACTCAAAAATGGTGCCAAACTGTTGCAAACGATCCCCTGAAAGGTTTTTTGGTGGAAACAGATGGGTTTTTATCATCAGAAACAGAATTGGACGTCCTCGTCTGAACACCTTTTTTTGAAAAACTCCCTAAACCGCGCGGTCAGTATTTCAGCAAAAATCTGACATTCTGGAATTCACTCAAAAAAGGTGCCAAACTGTTGCAAACGATCCCCTGAAAGGTTTTTTGGCGGAAACAGGTGGGTTTTTATCATCAGAAACAGAATTAGCCGTCGACGTCTGAACAACTTTTTTTAAAAAAAATCCCTAAGCCGCGCGGTCAGAATTTCAGCAAAAATCTGACATCCTAGAATTCACTCAAAAATGGTGCCAAACTGTTGCAAACGATCCTCTGAAAGGTTTTTTGGCGGAAACAGATGGGTTTTTATCATCAGAAACAGAATTAGCCATCAACGTCTGAACAACTTTTTTTTAAAAAAATCCCTAAGCCGCGCGGTCAGAATTTCAGCAGAAATCTGACATTCTGGAATTCACTCAAAAATGGTGCCAAACTGTTGCAAACGATCCCCTGAAAGGTTTTTTGGTGGAAACAGGTGGGTTTTTATCATCAGAAACAGAATTGGCCGTCCTCGTCTGAACACCTTTTTTTGAAAAACTCCCTAAACCGCGCGGTCAGAATTTCAGCAAAAATCTGACATTCTGGAATTCACTCAAAAATGGTGCCAAACTGTTGCAAACGATCCCCTGAAAGGTTTTTTGGCGGAAACAGGTGGGTTTTTATCATCAGAAACAGGATTAGCCCTCGACGTCTGCACAACTTTTTTTTGAAAAAATCCCTAAGCCGCGCAGTCAGAATTTCAGCAAAAATCTGACATTCTGGAATTCACTCAAAAATGGTGCCAAACTGTTGCAAACGATCCTCTGAAAAGTTTTTTGACGGAAACAGATGGGTTTTTATCATCAGAAACAGAATTAGCCATCGACGTCTGAACAACTTTTTTTTTAAAAAAATCCCTAAGCCGCGCGGTCAGAATTTCAGCAAAAATCTGACATTCTGGAATTCACTCAAAAATGGTGCCAAACTGTTGTAAATGATCCCCTGAAAGGTTTTTTTGGTGGAAACAGATGGGTTTTTACCATCAGAAACAGAATTAGCCGTCCTCGTCTGAACAACTTTTTTTGAAAAAATCGCTAAACCGCGCTGTCACAATTTCAGGAAAAATCTGGCGTTTTGGAATTCACTCAAAAATGATGACAAACTGTTGCAAATGATCCCCCGAAATGTTTTATGGTGGAAACAGATGGGTTTTTATCATCAGAAACAGAACTAGCCTTAGACGTCTGAACAACTCTTTTTTTTGAAAAAATCCCTAAGCCGCGCGGTCAGAATTTCAGCAAAAATCTGGCGTTTTGGAATTCACTCAAAAATGGTGCCAAACTGTTGCAAACGATCCCCTGAAAGGTTTTTTGGTGGAAACAGATGGGTTTTTATCATCAGAAACAGAATTAGCCGTCGACGTCTGAACAACTTTTTTTGAAAAAATCCCTAAGCCGCGCGGTCACAATTTCAGCAAAAATTTGGCGTTTTGGAATTCACTCAAAAATGGTGCCAAACTGCTGCAAACGATCCCCTGAAAGGTTTTTCGGTGGAAAGAGATCGGGTTTTATCATCAGAAACAGAATTAGCCGTCGACGTCTGAACAACTTTTTTTGAAAAAAATCCCTAAGCCGCGCGGTCAGAATTTTAGCAGAAATCTGACATTCTGGAATTCATTCAAAAATGGTGCCAAACTGTTGCAAACGATCCCCTGAAAGGTTTTTTGGCGGAAACAGGTGGGTTTTTATCATCAGAAACAGAATTAGCCGTCGACGTCTGAACACCTTTTTTTTGAAAAAAATCCCTAAGCCGCGCGGTCAGAATTTCAGCAAAAATCTGACATTCTGGAATTCACTCAAAAATGGTGCCAAACTGTTGCAAACGATCCCCTGAAAGGTTTTTCGGTGGAAACAGGTGCGTTTTTATCATCAGAAACAGAATTAGCCGTCAACGTCTGAAACACTTTTTTTGAAAAAATCCCTAAGCCGCGCTGTCACAATTTCAGCAAAAATCTGGCGTTTTGGAATTCACTCAAAAATGGTGCCAAACTGTTGCAAACGATCCTCTGAAAGGTTTTTTGGCGGAAACAGATGGGTTTTTATAATCAGAAACAGAATTAGCCGTCGATGTCTGAACAACTTTTTTTAAAAAAAATCCCTAAGCCGCGCGGTCAGAATTTCAGCAAAAATCTGACATTCTGGAATTCACTCAAAAATGGTGCCAAACTGTTGCAAACGATCCCCTGAAAGGTTTTTTGGAGGAAACAGATGGGTTTTTATCATTGGAAACAGAATTAGCCCTCGATGTCTGAACAACTTTTTTGAAAAAATCCCTAAGCCGCGCGGTCACAATTTCAGCAGAAATCTGACATTCTGGAATTCACTCAAAAATGGTGCCAAACTGTTGTAAACGATCCCCTGAAAGGTTTTCTGTTGGAAACAGATGGGTTTTTAGCATCGGAAACAGAATTAGCCCTCGACGTCTGAACACCTTTTTGTGAAAAAATCCCTAAACCGCGCGGTCACAATTTCAGCAAAAATCTGGCGTTTTGGAATTCACTCAAAAATGGTGACAAACTGTTGCAAATGATTCCCTGAAAGGTTTTTTGGTGGAAACAGATGGGTTTTTATCATCAGAAACAGAATTAGCCATCGACGTCTGAAACACTTTTTTTGAAAAAATCCCTAAGCCGCGCGGTCACAATTTCAGCAAAAATCTGGCGTTTTGGATTTCACTCAAAAATGGTGCCAAACTGTTGCAAACGATCCCCTGAAAGGTTTTTCGGTGGAAAGAGATGGGTTTTTATCATCAGAAAGAGAATTAGCCGTCGACGTCTGAACAACTTTTTTTCAAAAAAACCCCTAAGCCGCGCGGTCAGAATTTCAGCAAAAATCTGGCGTTTTGGAATTCACTCAAAAATGGTGCCAAACTGTTGCAAACGATCCTCTGAAAGGTTTTTTGGCGGAAATATATGGGTTTTTATAATCAGAAACAGAACTAGCCCTCGACGTCTGAAGAACTTTTTTTGAAAAAATCCCTAAGCCGCGCGGTCAGAATTTCAGCAAAAATCTGACATTCTGGAATTCACTCAAAAATGGTGCCAAACTGTTGCAAACAATGCTCTGAAAGGTTTTTTGGCGGAAAAAGGTGGGTTTTTATCATCAGAAACAGAATTAGCCGTCGACGTCTGTACAACTTTTTTTGAAAAACTCCCTAAACCGCGCGGTCAGAATTTCAGCAAAAATCTGACATTCTGGAATTCACTCAAAAATGGTGCCAAACTGTTGCAAACGATCCCCTGAAAGGTTTTTTGGCGGAAACAGGTGGGTTTTTATCATCAGAAACAGGATTAGCCCTCGACGTCTGCACAACTTTTTTTTGAAAAAATCCCTAAGCCGCGCGGTCAGAATTTCAGCAAAAATCTGACATTCTGGAATTCACTCAAAAATGGTGCCAAACTGTTGCAAACGATCCTCTGAAAGGTTTTTTGGCGGAAACAGATGGGTTTTTATCATCAGAAACAGAATTAGCCATCGACGTCTGAACAACTTTTTTTTAAAAAAAATCCCTAAGCCGCGCGGTCAGAATTTCAGCAAAAATCTGACATTCTGGAATTCACTCAAAAATGGTGCCAAACTGTTGCAAACGATCCCCTGAAAGGTTTTTCGGTGGAAACAGGTGCGTTTTTATCATCAGAAACAGAATTAGCCGTCAACGTCTGAAACACTTTTTTTGAAAAAATCCCTAAGCCGCGCTGTCACAATTTCAGCAAAAATCTGGCGTTTTGGAATTCACTCAAAAATGGTGCCAAACTGTTGCAAACGATCCTCTGAAAGGTTTTTTGGCGGAAACAGATGGGTTTTTATAATCAGAAACAGAATTAGCCGTCGATGTCTGAACAACTTTTTTTAAAAAAAATCCCTAAGCCGCGCGGTCAGAATTTCAGCAAAAATCTGACATTCTGGAATTCACTCAAAAATGGTGCCAAACTGTTGCAAACGATCCCCTGAAAGGTTTTTTGGAGGAAACAGATGGGTTTTTATCATTGGAAACAGAATTAGCCCTCGATGTCTGAACAACTTTTTTGAAAAAATCCCTAAGCCGCGCGGTCACAATTTCAGCAGAAATCTGACATTCTGGAATTCACTCAAAAATGGTGCCAAACTGTTGTAAACGATCCCCTGAAAGGTTTTCTGTTGGAAACAGATGGGTTTTTAGCATCGGAAACAGAATTAGCCCTCGACGTCTGAACACCTTTTTGTGAAAAAATCCCTAAACCGCGCGGTCACAATTTCAGCAAAAATCTGGCGTTTTGGAATTCACTCAAAAATGGTGACAAACTGTTGCAAATGATTCCCTGAAAGGTTTTTTGGTGGAAACAGATGGGTTTTTATCATCAGAAACAGAATTAGCCATCGACGTCTGAAACACTTTTTTTGAAAAAATCCCTAAGCCGCGCGGTCACAATTTCAGCAAAAATCTGGCGTTTTGGATTTCACTCAAAAATGGTGCCAAACTGTTGCAAACGATCCCCTGAAAGGTTTTTCGGTGGAAAGAGATGGGTTTTTATCATCAGAAAGAGAATTAGCCGTCGACGTCTGAACAACTTTTTTTCAAAAAAACCCCTAAGCCGCGCGGTCAGAATTTCAGCAAAAATCTGACATTCTGGAATTCACTCAAAAATGGTGCCAAACTGTTGTAAATGATCCCCTGAAAGGTTTTTTGGTGGAAACAGATGGGTTTTTACCATCAGAAACAGAATTAGCCGTCCTCGTCTGAACAACTTTTTTTGAAAAAATCGCTAAACCGCACGGTCACAATTTCAGGAAAAATCTGGCGTTTTGGAATTCACTCAAAAATGATGACAAACTGTTGCAAATGAACCCCCGAAATGTTTTATGGTGGAAACAGATGGGTTTTTATCATCAGAAACAGAACTAGCCTTAGACGTCTGAACAACTCTTTTTTTTGAAAAAATCCCTAAGCCGCGCGGTCAGAATTTCAGCAAAAATCTGGCGTTTTGGAATTCACTCAAAAATGGTGCCAAACTGTTGCAAACGATCCCCTGAAAGGTTTTTTGGTGGAAACAGATGGGTTTTTATCATCAGAAACAGAATTAGCCGTCGACGTCTGAACAACTTTGTTTGAAAAAATCCCTAAGCCGCGCGGTCACAATTTCAGCAAAAATTTGGCGTTTTGGAATTCACTCAAAAATGGTGCCAAACTGCTGCAAACGATCCCCTGAAAGGTTTTTCGGTGGAAAGAGATGGGGTTTTATCATCAGAAACAGAATTAGCCGTCGACGTCTGAACAACTTTTTTTGAAAAAAATCCCTAAGCCGCGCGGTCAGAATTTTAGCAAAAATCTGACATTCTGGAATTCATTTAAAAATGGTGCCAAACTGTTGCAAACGATCCCCTGAAAGGTTTTTTGGCGGAAACAGATGGGTTTTTATCATCAGAAACAGAATTAGCCGTCGACGTCTGTACAACTTTTTTTAAAAATATCCCTAAGCCGCGCGGTCAGAATTTCAGCAAAAATCTGACATTCTGGAATTCACTCAAAAATGGTGCCAAACTGTTGCAAACGATCCCCTGAAAGGTTTTTCGTTGGAAACAGATGGGTTTTTAGCATCGGAAACAGAATTAGCCCTCGACGTCTGAACACCTTTTTTTGAAAAAATCCCTAAACCGCGCGGTCACAATTTCAGCAAAAATCTGGCGTTTTGGAATTCAGTCAAAAATGGTGACAAACTGTTGCAAATGATCCCCTGAAAGGTTTTTTGGTGGAAACAGATGGGTTTTTATCATCAGAAACAGAATTAGCCCTCGACTTCTGAACAACTTTTTTTGAAAAAATCCCTAAGCCGCGCGGTCAGAATTTCAGCAAAAATCTGACATTCTGGAATTCACTCAAAAATGGTGCCAAACTGTTGCAAACGATCCACTGAAAGGTTTTATGCGGAAACAGGTGGGTTTTTATCATCAGAAACAGAATTAGCCGTCGACGTCTGTACAATTCTTTTTTGAAAAAATCCCTAAGCCGCGCGGTCAGAATTTCAGCAAAAATCTGACATTCTGGAATTCACTCAAAAATGGTGCCAAACTGTTGCAAACGATCCCCTGAAAGGTTTTTCGGTGGAAACAGGTGGGTATTTATCATCAGAAACAGAATAAGCCGTCAACGTCTGAAACACTTTTTTTGAAAAAATCCCTAAGCCGCGCAGTCAGAATTTCAGCAAAAATCTGGCGTTTTGGAATTCACTCAAAAATGGTGCCAAAGTGTTGCAAAGAATCCCCTGAAAGGTTTTTTGGAGGAAACAGGTGGGTTTTTATCATCAGAAACAGAATTAGCCCTCGATGTCTGAACAACCTTTTTTTGAAAAAATCCCTAAGCCGCGCGGTCACAATTTCAGCAGAAATCTGACATTCTGGAATTCACTCAAAAATGGTGCCAAACTGTTGCAAACGATTACCTGAAAGGTTTTTCGGTGGAAACAGATGGGTTTTTAGCATCGGAAACAGAATTAGCCGTCGACGGCTGAACACCTTTTTTTGAAAAAATCCCTAAGCCGCGCCGTCACAATTACAGCAGAAATCTGGCGTTTTGGAATTCACTCAAAAATGGTGCCAAACTGTTGCAAACGATCCCCTGAAAGGTTTTTTGGAGGAAACAGATGGGTTTTTATCATTGGAAACAGAATTAGCCCTCGATGTCTGAACAACTTTTTTTTGAAAAAATCCCTAAGCCGCGCGGTCACAATTTCAGCAGAAATCTGGCGTTTTGGAATTCACTCAAAAATGGTGCCAAACTGTTGCAAACGATCCCCTGAAAGGTTTTTTGGCGGAAACAGGTGGGTTTTTATCATCAGAAACAGAATTAGCCTTCGACGTCTGAAACCCTTTTTTTGAAAAAATCCCTAAGCCGCGCGGTCACAATTTCAGCAAAAATCTGGCGTTTTGGAATTCACTCAAAAATGGTGACAAACTGTTGCAAACGATCCCCTGAAAGGTTTTTTCGGTGGAAAGAGATGGGTTTTTATCATCCAAAAGAGAATTAGCCTTCAACATCTGAGCAACTTTTTTAAAAAAAAATCCCTAAGCCGCGCAGTCAGAATTTCAGCAAAAATCTGACATTCTGGAATTCACTCAAAAATGGTGCCAAACTGTTGCAAACGATCCCCTGAAAGGTTTTTTGGACGAAACAGATGGGTTTTTATCATTGGAAACAGAATAAGCCCTCGATGTCTGAACAACTTTTTTTTGAAAAAATCCCTAAGCCGCGCGGTCACAATTTCAGCAGAAATCTGGCGTTTTGGAATTCACTCAAAAATGGTGCCAAACTGTTGCAAACGATCCCCTGAAAGTTTTTCGGTGGAAACAGATGGGTTTTTATCATCAGAAACAGAACTAGCCGTCGACGTCTGAAACCCGTTTTTTGAAAAAATCCCTAAGCCGCGCGGTTACAATTTCAGCAAAAATCTGGCGTTTTGGAATTCACTCAAAAATGGTGCCAAACTGTTGCAAACGATCCCCTGAAAGGTTTTTCGGTGGAAAGAGATGGGTTTTTATCATCAAAAAGAGAATTAGCCTTCGACGTCTGAACAACTTTTTTTTAAAAAAATCCCTAAGCCGCGTGGTCAGAATTTCAGCAAAAATCTGGCGTTTTGGAATTCACTCAAAAATGGTGCCAAACTGTTGCAAACGATCCTCTGAAAGGTTTTTTGGCGGAAACAGATGGGTTTTTATAATCAGAAACAGAACTAGCCGTCGATGTCTGAACAACTTTTTTTTAAAAAAATCCCTAAGCCGCGCGGTCAGAATTTCAGCAAAAATCTGGCGTTTTGGAATTCACTCAAAAATGGTGCCAAACTGTTGAAAAGGATCCCCTGAAAGGTTTTTTGGTGGAAACAGATGAGTTTTTATCATCAGAAACAGAACTAGCCGTCGACGTCTGAAACCCTTTTTTTGAAAAAATCCCTAAGCCGCGCGGTCACAATTTCAGCAAAAAATCTGGCGTTTTGGAATTCACTCAAAAATGGTGCCAAACTGTTGCAAACGATCCCCTGAAAGGTTTTTCGGTGGAAAGAGATGGGTTTTTATCATCCAAAAGAGAATTAGCCTTCAACATCTGAGCAACTTTTTTTAAAAAAAATCCCTAAGCCGCGCGGTCAGAATTTCAGCAAAAATCTGGCGTTTTGGAATTCACTCAAAAATGGTGCCAAACTGTTGCAAACGATCCTCTGAAAGGTTTTTTGGCGGAAACAGATGGGTTTTTATAATCAGAAACAGAATTAGCCGTCGATGTCTGAACAACTTTTTTAAAAAAAAATCCCTAAGCCGCGCGGTCAGAATTTCAGCAAAAATCTGACATTCTGGAATTCACTCAAAAATGGTGCCAAACTGTTGCAAACGATCCCCTGAAAGGTTTTTTGGAGGAAACAGATGGGTTTTTATCATTGGAAACAGAATTAGCCCTCGATGTCTGAACAACTTTTTTGAAAAAATCCCTAAGCCGCGCGGTCACAATTTCAGCAGAAATCTGACATTCTGGAATTCACTCAAAAATGGTGCCAAACTGTTGCAAACGATCCCCTGAAAGGTTTTCTGTTGGAAACAGATGGGTTTTTAGCATCGGAAACAGAATTAGCCCTCGACGTCTGAACACCTTTTTGTGAAAAAATCCCTAAACCGCGCGGTCACAATTTCAGCAAAAATCTGGCGTTTTGGAATTCACTCAAAAATGGTGAGAAACTGTTGCAAATGATTCCCTGAAAGGTTTTTTGGTGGAAACAGATGGGTTTTTATCATCAGAAACAGAATTAGCCCTCGACGTCTGAAACACTTTTTTTGAAAAAATCCCTAAGCCGCGCGGTCACAATTTCAGCAAAAATCTGGCGTTTTGGATTTCACTCAAAAATGGTGCCAAACTGTTGCAAACGATCCCCTGAAAGGTTTTTCGGTGGAAAGAGATGGGTTTTTACCATCAGAAAGAGAATTAGCCGTCGACGTCTGAACAACTTTTTTTCAAAAAAACCCCTAAGCCGCGCGGTCAGAATTTCAGCAAAAATCTGGCGTTTTGGAATTCACTCAAAAATGGTGCCAAACTGTTGCAAACGATCCTCTGAAAGGTTTTTTGGCGGAAACATATGGGTTTTTATATTCAGAAACAGAACTAGCCCTCGACGTCTGAAGAACTTTTTCTGAAAAAATCCCTAAGCCGCGCGGTCAGAATTTCAGCAAAAATCTGACATTCTGGAATTCACTCAAAAATGGTGCCAAACTGTTGCAAACAATGCTCTGAAAGGTTTTTTGGCGGAAAAAGGTGGGTTTTTATCATCAGAAACAGAATTAGCCGTCGACGTCTGTACAACTTTTTTTAAAAATATCCCTAAGCCGCGCGGTCAGAATTTCAGCAAAAATCTGACATTCTGGAATTCACTCAAAAATGGTGCCAAACTGTTGCAAACGATCCCCTGAAAGGTTTTTTGGTGGAAACAGATGGGTTTTTATCATCAGAAACAGAATTGGCCGTCCTCGTCTGAACACCTTTTTTTGAAAAACTCCCTAAACCGCGCGGTCAGAATTTCAGCAAAAATCTGACATTCTGGAATTCACTCAAAAAAGGTGCCAAACTGTTGCAAACGATCCCCTGAAAGGTTTTTTGGCGGAAACAGGTGGGTTTTTATAATCAGAAACAGAACTAGCCGTCGATGTCTGAACAACTTTTTTTCAAAAAAACCCCTAAGCCGCGCGGTCAGAATTTCAGCAAAAATCTGGCGTTTTGGAATTCACTCAAAAATGGTGCCAAACTGTTGAAAAGGATCCCCTGAAAGGTTTTTTGGTGGAAACAGATGGGTTTTTATCATCAGAAACAGAATTAGCCATCGACGTCTGAACAACTTTTTTTTAAAAAAATCCCTAAGCCGCGCGGTCAGAATTTCAGCAAAAATCTGACATTCTGGAATTCACTCAAAAATGGTGCCAAACTGTTGCAAACGATCCCCTGAAAGGTTTTTCGGTGGAAAGAGATGGGTTTTTATCATCCAAAAGAGAATTAGCCTTCAACATCTGAGCAACTTTTTTAAAAAAAAATCCCTAAGCCGCGCGGTCAGAATTTCAGCAAAAATCTGGCGTTTTGGAATTCACTCAAAAATGGTGCCAAACTGTTGCAAACGATCCTCTGAAAGGTTTTTTGGCGGAAACAGATGGGTTTTTATACTCAGAAACAGAATTAGCCGTCGATGTCTGAACAACTTTTTAAAAAAAAAATCCCTAAGCCGCGCGGTCAGAATTTCAGCAAAAATCTGACATTCTGGAATTCACTCAAAAATGGTGCCAAACTGTTGCAAACGATCCCCTGAAAGGTTTTTTGGAGGAAACAGATGGGTTTTTAGCATCGGAAACAGAATTAGCCCTCGTCGTCTGAACACCTTTTTGTGAAAAAATCCCTAAACCGCGCGGTCACAATTTCAGCAAAAATCTGGCGTTTTGGAATTCACTCAAAAATGGTGACAAACTGTTGCAAATGATTCCCTGAAAGGTTTTTTGGTGGAAACAGATGGGTTTTTATCATCAGAAACAGAATTAGCCCTCGACGTCTGAAACACTTTTTTTGAAAAAATCCCTAAGCCGCGCGGTCACAATTTCAGCAAAAATCTGGCGTTTTGGATTTCACTCAAAAATGGTGCCAAACTGTTGCAAACGATCCCCTGAAAGGTTTTTCGGTGGAAAGAGATGGGTTTTTACCATCAGAAAGAGAATTAGCCGTCGACGTCTGAACAACTTTTTTTCAAAAAAACCCCTAAGCCGCGCGGTCAGAATTTCAGCAAAAATCTGGCGTTTTGGAATTCACTCAAAAATGGTGCCAAACTGTTGCAAACGATCCTCTGAAAGGTTTTTTGGCGGAAACAGATGGGTTTTTATCATCAGAAACAGAATTGGCCGTCCTCGTCTGAACAACTTTTTTTTAAAAAAATCCCTAAGCCGCGCGGTCAGAATTTCAGCAAAAATCTGACATTCTGGAATTCACTCAAAAATGGTGCCAAACTGTTGCAAACAATGCTCTGAAAGGTTTTTTGGCGGAAAAAGGTGGGTTTTTATCATCAGAAACAGAATTAGCCGTCGACGTCTGAAGAACTTTTTTTGAAAAAATCCCTAAGCCGCGCGGTCAGAATTTCAGCAAAAATCTGACATTCTGGAATTCACTCAAAAATGGTGCCAAACTGTTGCAAACAATGCTCTGAAAGGTTTTTTGGCGGAAAAAGGTGGGTTTTTATCATCAGAAACAGAATTAGCCGTCGACGTCTGTACAACTTTTTTTAAAAATATCCGTAAGCCGCGCGGTCAGAATTTCAGCAAAAATCTGACATTCTGGAATTCACTCAAAAATGGTGCCAAACTGTTGCAAACGATCCCCTGAAAGGTTTTTTGGTGGAAACAGATGGGTTTTTATCATCAGAAACAGAATTGGCCGTCCTCGTCTGAACAACTTTTTTTTAAAAAAATCCCTAAGCCGCGCGGTCAGAATTTCAGCAAAAATCTGACATTCTTCAATTCACTCAAAAATGGTGCCAAACTGTTGCAAACGATCCCCTGAAAGGTTTTTCGGTGGAAAGAGATGGGTTTTTATCATCCAAAAGAGAATTAGACTTCAACATCTGAGCAACTTTTTAAAAAAAAAATCCCTAAGCCGCGCGTTCAGAATTTCAGCAAAAATCTGGCGTTTTGGAATTCACTCAAAAATGGTGCCAAACTGTTGCAAACGATCCTCTGAAAGGTTTTTTGGCGGAAACAGATGGGTTTTTATAATCAGAAACAGAATTAGCCGTCGATGTCTGAACAACTTTTTTTAAAAAAAATCCCTAAGCCGCGCGGTCAGAATTTCAGCAAAAATCTGACATTCTGGAATTCACTCAAAAATGGTGCCAAACTGTTGCAAACGATCCCCTGAAAGGTTTTTTGGAGGAAACAGATGGGTTTTTATCATTGGAAACAGAATTAGCCCTCGATGTCTGAACAACTTTTTTGAAAAAATCCCTAAGCCGCGCGGTCACAATTTCAGCAGAAATCTGACATTCTGGAATTCACTCAAAAATGGTGCCAAACTGTTGCAAACGATCCCCTGAAAGGTTTTCTGTTGGAAACAGATGGGTTTTTAGCATCGGAAACAGAATTAGCCCTCGACGTCTGAACACCTTTTTGTGAAAAAATCCCTAAACCGCGCGGTCACAATTTCAGCAAAAATCTGGCGTTTTGGAATTCACTCAACAATGGTGCCAAACTGTTGCAAACGATCCCCTGAAAGGTTTTTTGGAGGAAACAGATGGGTTTTTATCATTGGAAACAGAATTAGCCCTCGATGTCTGAACAACTTTTTTGAAAAAATCCCTAAGCCGCGCGGTCACAATTTCAGCAGAAATCTGACATTCTGGAATTCACTCAAAAATGGTGCCAAACTGTTGCAAACGATCCCCTGAAAGGTTTTCTGTTGGAAACAGATGGGTTTTTAGCATCGGAAACAGAATTAGCCCTCGACGTCTGAACACCTTTTTGTGAAAAAATCCCTAAACCGCGCGGTCACAATTTCAGCAAAAATCTGGCGTTTTGGAATTCACTCAAAAATGGTGACAAACTGTTGCAAATGATTCCCTGAAAGGTTTTTTGGTGGAAACAGATGGGTTTTTATCATCAGAAACAGAATTAGCCCTCGACGTCTGAAACACTTTTTTTGAAAAAATCCCTAAGCCGCGCGGTCACAATTTCAGCAAAAATCTGGCGTTTTGGATTTCACTCAAAAATGGTGCCAAACTGTTGCAAACGATCCCCTGAAAGGTTTTTCGGTGGAAAGAGATGGGTTTTTACCATCAGAAAGAGAATTAGCCGTCGACGTCTGAACAACTTTTTTTCAAAAAAACCCCTAAGCCGCGCGGTCAGAATTTCAGCAAAAATCTGGCGTTTTGGAATTCACTCAAAAATGGTGCCAAACTGTTGCAAACGATCCTCTGAAAGGTTTTTTGGCGGAAACATATGGGTTTTTATATTCAGAAACAGAACTAGCCCTCGACGTCTGAAGAACTTTTTCTGAAAAAATCCCTAAGCCGCGCGGTCAGAATTTCAGCAAAAATCTGACATTCTGGAATTCACTCAAAAATGGTGCCAAACTGTTGCAAACAATGCTCTGAAAGGTTTTTTGGCGGAAAAAGGTGGGTTTTTATCATCAGAAACAGAATTAGCCGTCGACGTCTGTACAACTTTTTTTAAAAATATCCCTAAGCCGCGCGGTCAGAATTTCAGCAAAAATCTGACATTCTGGAATTCACTCAAAAATGGTGCCAAACTGTTGCAAACGATCCCCTGAAAGGTTTTTTGGTGGAAACAGATGGGTTTTTATCATCAGAAACAGAATTGGCCGTCCTCGTCTGAACACCTTTTTTTGAAAAACTCCCTAAACCGCGCGGTCAGAATTTCAGCAAAAATCTGACATTCTGGAATTCACTCAAAAAAGGTGCCAAACTGTTGCAAACGATCCCCTGAAAGGTTTTTTGGCGGAAACAGGTGGGTTTTTATAATCAGAAACAGAACTAGCCGTCGATGTCTGAACAACTTTTTTTCAAAAAAACCCCTAAGCCGCGCGGTCAGAATTTCAGCAAAAATCTGGCGTTTTGGAATTCACTCAAAAATGGTGCCAAACTGTTGAAAAGGATCCCCTGAAAGGTTTTTTGGTGGAAACAGATGGGTTTTTATCATCAGAAACAGAATTAGCCATCGACGTCTGAACAACTTTTTTTTAAAAAAATCCCTAAGCCGCGCGGTCAGAATTTCAGCAAAAATCTGACATTCTGGAATTCACTCAAAAATGGTGCCAAACTGTTGCAAACGATCCCCTGAAAGGTTTTTCGGTGGAAAGAGATGGGTTTTTATCATCCAAAAGAGAATTAGCCTTCAACATCTGAGCAACTTTTTAAAAAAAAAATCCCTAAGCCGCGCGGTCAGAATTTCAGCAAAAATCTGGCGTTTTGGAATTCACTCAAAAATGGTGCCAAACTGTTGCAAACGATCCTCTGAAAGGTTTTTTGGCGGAAACAGATGGGTTTTTATACTCAGAAACAGAATTAGCCGTCGATGTCTGAACAACTTTTTAAAAAAAAAATCCCTAAGCCGCGCGGTCAGAATTTCAGCAAAAATCTGACATTCTGGAATTCACTCAAAAATGGTGCCAAACTGTTGCAAACGATCCCCTGAAAGGTTTTTTGGAGGAAACAGATGGGTTTTTATCATTGGAAACAGAATTAGCCCTCGATGTCTGAACAACTTTTTTGAAAAAATCCCTAAGCCGCGCGGTCACAATTTCAGCAGAAATCTGACATTCTGGAATTCACTCAAAAATGGTGCCAAACTGTTGCAAACGATCCCCTGAAAGGTTTTCTGTTGGAAACAGATGGGTTTTTAGCATCGGAAACAGAATTAGCCCTCGACGTCTGAACACCTTTTTGTGAAAAAATCCCTAAACCGCGCGGTCACAATTTCAGCAAAAATCTGGCGTTTTGGAATTCACTCAAAAATGGTGACAAACTGTTGCAAATGATTCCCTGAAAGGTTTTTTGGTGGAAACAGATGGGTTTTTATCATCAGAAACAGAATTAGCCCTCGACGTCTGAAACACTTTTTTTGAAAAAATCCCTAAGCCGCGCGGTCACAATTTCAGCAAAAATCTGGCGTTTTGGATTTCACTCAAAAATGGTGCCAAACTGTTGCAAACGATCCCCTGAAAGGTTTTTCGGTGGAAAGAGATGGGTTTTTACCATCAGAAAGAGAATTAGCCGTCGACGTCTGAACAACTTTTTTTCAAAAAAACCCCTAAGCCGCGCGGTCAGAATTTCAGCAAAAATCTGGCGTTTTGGAATTCACTCAAAAATGGTGCCAAACTGTTGCAAACGATCCACTGAAAGGTTTTATGCGGAAACAGGTGGGTTTTTATCATCAGAAACAGAACTAGCCCTCGACGTCTGAAGAACTTTTTTTGAAAAAATCCCTAAGCCGCGCGGTCAGAATTTCAGCAAAAATCTGACATTCTGGAATTCACTCAAAAATGGTGCCAAACTGTTGCAAACAATGCTCTGAAAGGTTTTTTGGCGGAAAAAGGTGGGTTTTTATCATCAGAAACAGAATTAGCCGTCGACGTCTGTACAACTTTTTTTAAAAATATCCGTAAGCCGCGCGGTCAGAATTTCAGCAAAAATCTGACATTCTGGAATTCACTCAAAAATGGTGCCAAACTGTTGCAAACGATCCCCTGAAAGGTTTTTTGGTGGAAACAGATGGGTTTTTATCATCAGAAACAGAATTGGCCGTCCTCGTCTGAACAACTTTTTTTTAAAAAAATCCCTAAGCCGCGCGGTCAGAATTTCAGCAAAAATCTGACATTCTGGAATTCACTCAAAAATGGTGCCAAACTGTTGCAAACGATCCCCTGAAAGGTTTTTCGGTGGAAAGAGATGGGTTTTTATCATCCAAAAGAGAATTAGCCTTCAACATCTGAGCAACTTTTTAAAAAAAAAATCCCTAAGCCGCGCGTTCAGAATTTCAGCAAAAATCTGGCGTTTTGGAATTCACTCAAAAATGGTGCCAAACTGTTGCAAACGATCCTCTGAAAGGTTTTTTGGCGGAAACAGATGGGTTTTTATAATCAGAAACAGAATTAGCCGTCGATGTCTGAACAACTTTTTTTAAAAAAAATCCCTAAGCCGCGCGGTCAGAATTTCAGCAAAAATCTGACATTCTGGAATTCACTCAAAAATGGTGCCAAACTGTTGCAAACGATCCCCTGAAAGGTTTTTTGGAGGAAACAGATGGGTTTTTATCATTGGAAACAGAATTAGCCCTCGATGTCTGAACAACTTTTTTGAAAAAATCCCTAAGCCGCGCGGTCACAATTTCAGCAGAAATCTGACATTCTGGAATTCACTCAAAAATGGTGCCAAACTGTTGCAAACGATCCCCTGAAAGGTTTTCTGTTGGAAACAGATGGGTTTTTAGCATCGGAAACAGAATTAGCCCTCGACGTCTGAACACCTTTTTGTGAAAAAATCCCTAAACCGCGCGGTCACAATTTCAGCAAAAATCTGGCGTTTTGGAATTCACTCAAAAATGGTGACAAACTGTTGCAAATGATTCCCTGAAAGGTTTTTTGGTGGAAACAGATGGGTTTTTATCATCAGAAACAGAATTAGCCCTCGACGTCTGAAACACTTTTTTTGAAAAAATCCCTAAGCCGCGCGGTCACAATTTCAGCAAAAATCTGGCGTTTTGGATTTCACTCAAAAATGGTGCCAAACTGTTGCAAACGATCCCCTGAAAGGTTTTTCGGTGGAAAGAGATGGGTTTTTACCATCAGAAAGAGAATTAGCCGTCGACGTCTGAACAACTTTTTTTCAAAAAAACCCCTAAGCCGCGCGGTCAGAATTTCAGCAAAAATCTGGCGTTTTGGAATTCACTCAAAAATGGTGCCAAACTGTTGCAAACGATCCTCTGAAAGGTTTTTTGGCGGAAACATATGGGTTTTTATAATCAGAAACAGAACTAGCCCTCGACGTCTGAAGAACTTTTTTTGAAAAAATCCCTAAGCCGCGCGGTCAGAATTTCAGCAAAAATCTGACATTCTGGAATTCACTCAAAAATGGTGCCAAACTGTTGCAAACAATGCTCTGAAAGGTTTTTTGGCGGAAAAAGGTGGGTTTTTATCATCAGAAACAGAATTAGCCGTCGACGTATGTACAACTTTTTTTAAAAATATCCCTAAGCCGCGCGGTCAGAATTTCAGCAAAAATCTGACATTCTGGAATTCACTCAAAAATGGTGCCAAACTGTTGCAAACGATCCCCTGAAAGGTTTTTTGGTGGAAACAGATGGGTTTTTATCATCAGAAACAGAATTGGCCGTCCTCGTCTGAACACCTTTTTTTGAAAAACTCCCTAAACCGCGCGGTCAGAATTTCAGCAAAAATCTGACATTCTGGAATTCACTCAAAAAAGGTGCCAAACTGTTGCAAACGATCCCCTGAAAGGTTTTTTGGCGGAAACAGGTGGGTTTTTATCATCAGAAACAGAATTAGCCGTCGACGTCTGAACAACTTTTTTTAAAAAAAATCCCTAAGCCGCGCGGTCAGAATTTCAGCAAAAATCTGACATTCTAGAATTCACTCAAAAATGGTGCCAAACTGTTGCAAACGATCCTCTGAAAGGTTTTTTGGCGGAAACAGATGGGTTTTTATCATCAGAAACAGAATTAGCCATCGACGTCTGAAAAACTTTTTTTTAAAAAAATCCCTAAGCCGCGCGGTCAGAATTTCAGCAAAAATCTGACATTCTGGAATTCACTCAAAAATGGTGCCAAACTGTTGCAAACGATCCCCTGAAAGGTTTTTCGGTGGAAAGAGATGGGTTTTTATCATCCAAAAGAGAATTAGCCTTCAACATCTGAGCAACTTTTTTTTAAAAAAATCCCTAAGCCGCGCGGTCAGAATTTCAGCAAAAATCTGGCGTTTTGGAATTCACTCAAAAATGGTGCCAAACTGTTGCAAACGATCCTCTGAAAGGTTTTTTGGCGGAAACAGATGGGTTTTTATAATCAGAAACAGAATTAGCCGTCGATGTCTGAACAACTTTTTTTAAAAAAAATCCCTAAGCCGCGCGGTCAGAATTTCAGCAAAAATCTGACATTCTGGAATTCACTCAAAAATGGTGCCAAACTGTTGCAAACGATCCCCTGAAAGGTTTTTTGGAGGAAACAGATGGGTTTTTATCATTGGAAACAGAATTAGCCCTCGATGTCTGAACAACTTTTTTGAAAAAATCCCTAAGCCGCGCGGTCACAATTTCAGCAGAAATCTGACATTCTGGAATTCACTCAAAAATGGTGCCAAACTGTTGCAAACGATCCCCTGAAAGGTTTTCTGTTGGAAACAGATGGGTTTTTAGCATCGGAAACAGAATTAGCCCTCGACGTCTGAACACCTTTTTGTGAAAAAATCCCTAAACCGCGCGGTCACAATTTCAGCAAAAATCTGGCGTTTTGGAATTCACTAAAAAATGGTGACAAACTGTTGCAAATGATTCCCTGAAAGGTTTTTTCGTGGAAACAGATGGGTTTTTATCATCAGAAACAGAATTAGCCCTCGACGTCTGAAACACTTTTTTTGAAAAAATCCCTAAGCCGCGCGGTCACAATTTCAGCAAAAATCTGGCGTTTTGGATTTCACTCAAAAATGGTGCCAAACTGTTGCAAACGATCCCCTGAAAGGTTTTTCGGTGGAAAGAGATGGGTTTTTATCATCAGAAAGAGAATTAGCCGTCGACGTCTGAGCAACTTTTTTTCAAAAAAACCCCTAAGCCGCGCGGTCAGAATTTCAGCAAAAATCTGGCGTTTTGGAATTCACTCAAAAATGGTGCCAAACTGTTGCAAACGATCCTCTGAAAGGTTTTTTGGCGGAAATATATGGGTTTTTATAATCAGAAACAGAACTAGCCCTCGACGTCTGAAGAACTTTTTTTGAAAAAATCCCTAAGCCGCGCGGTCAGAATTTCAGCAAAAATCTGACATTCTGGAATTCACTCAAAAATGGTGCCAAACTGTTGCAAACAATGCTCTGAAAGGTTTTTTGGCGGAAAAAGGTGGGTTTTTATCATCAGAAACAGAATTAGCCGTCGACGTCTGTACAACTTTTTTAAAAAATATCCCTAAGCCGCGCGGTCAGAATTTCAGCAAAAATCTGACATTCTGGAATTCACTCAAAAATGGTGCCAAACTGTTGCAAACGATCCCCTGAAAGGTTTTTTGGTGGAAACAGATGGGTTTTTATCATCAGAAACAGAATTGGCCGTCCTCGTCTGAACACCTTTTTTTGAAAAACTCCCTAAACCGCGCGGTCAGTATTTCAGCAAAAATCTGACATTCTGGAATTCACTCAAAAAAGGTGCCAAACTGTTGCAAACGATCCCCTGAAAGGTTTTTTGGCGGAAACAGGTGGGTTTTTATCATCAGAAACAGAATTAGCCATCGACGTCTGAACAACTTTTTTTAAAAAAAATCCCTAAGCCGCGCGGTCAGAATTTCAGCAAAAATCTGACATTCTAGAATTCACTCAAAAATGGTGCCAAACTGTTGCAAACGATCCTCTGAAAGGTTTTTTGGCGGAAACAGATGGGTTTTTATCATCAGAAACAGAATTAGCCATCAACGTCTGAACAACTTTTTTTTAAAAAAATCCCTAAGCCGCGCGGTCAGAATTTCAGCAAAAATCTGACATTCTGGAATTCACTCAAAAATGGTGCCAAACTGTTGCAAACGATCCTCTGAAAGGTTTTTTGGCGGAAACAGATGGGTTTTTATCATCAGAAACAGAATTAGCCATCGACGTCTGAACAACTTTTTTTTTAAAAAAATCCCTAAGCCGCGCGGTCAGAATTTCAGCAAAAATCTGACATTCTGGAATTCACTCAAAAATGGTGCCAAACTGTTGTAAATGATCCCCTGAAAGGTTTTTTGGTGGAAACAGATGGGTTTTTACCATCAGAAACAGAATTAGCCGTCCTCGTCTGAACAACTTTTTTTGAAAAAATCGCTAAACCGCGCGGTCACAATTTCAGGAAAAATCTGGCGTTTTGGAATTCACTCAAAAATGATGACAAACTGTTGCAAATGATCCCCCGAAATGTTTTATGGTGGAAACAGATGGGTTTTTATCATCAGAAACAGAACTAGCCTTAGATGTCTGAACAACTCTTTTTTTTGAAAAAATCCCTAAGCCGCGCGGTCAGAATTTCAGCAAAAATCTGGCGTTTTGGAATTCACTCAAAAATGGTGCCAAACTGTTGCAAACGATCCCCTGAAAGGTTTTTTGGTGGAAACAGATGGGTTTTTATCATCAGAAACAGAATTAGCCGTCGACGTCTGAACAACTTTTTTTGAAAAAATCCCTAAGCCGCGCGGTCACAATTTCAGAAAAATTTGGCGTTTTGGAATTCACTCAAAAATGGTGCCAAACTGCTGCAAACGATCCCCTGAAAGGTTTTTCGGTGGAAAGAGATGGGGTTTTATCATCAGAAACAGAATTAGCCGTCGACGTCTGAACAACTTTTTTTGAAAAAAATCCCTAAGCCGCGCGGTCAGAATTTTAGCAAAAATCTGACATTCTGGAATTCACTCAAAAATGGTGCCAAACTGTTGCAAACGATCCCCTGAAAGGTTTTTTGGCGGAAACAGGTGGGTTTTTAGCATCGGAAACAGAATTAGCCCTCGACGTCTGAACACCTTTTTGTGAAAAAATCCCTAAACCGCGCGGTCACAATTTCAGCAAAAATCTGGCGTTTTGGAATTCACTCAAAAATGGTGACAAACTGTTGCAAATGATTCCCTGAAAGGTTTTTTGGTGGAAACAGATGGGTTTTTATCATCAGAAACAGAATTAGCCCTCGACGTCTGAAACACTTTTTTTGAAAAAATCCCTAAGCCGCGCGGTCAGAATTTCAGCAAAAATCTGACATTCTGGAATTCACTCAAAAATGGTGCCAAACTGTTGCAAACGATCCCCTGAAAGGTTTTTCGGTGGAAAGAGATGGGTTTTTATCATCCAAAAGAGAATTAGCCTTCAACATCTGAGCAACTTTTTTTAAAAAAAATCCCTAAGCCGCGCGGTCAGAATTTCAGCAAAAATCTGGCGTTTTGGAATTCACTCAAAAATGGTGCCAAACTGTTGCAAACGATCCTCTGAAAGGTTTTTTGGCGGAAACAGATGGGTTTTTATAATCAGAAACAGAATTAGCCGTCGATGTCTGAACAACTTTTTTTTAAAAAAATCCCTAAGCCGTGCGGTCAGAATTTCAGCAAAAATCTGACATTCTGGAATTCACTCAAAAATGGTGCCAAACTGTTGCAAACGATCCCCTGAAAGGTTTTTTGGAGGAAACAGATGGGTTTTTATCATTGGAAACAGAATTAGCCCTCGATGTCTGAACAACTTTTTTGAAAAAATCCCTAAGCCGCGCGGTCACAATTTCAGCAGAAATCTGACATTCTGGAATTCACTCAAAAATGGTGCCAAACTGTTGCAAACGATCCCCTGAAAGGTTTTTTGGTGGAAACAGGTGGGTTTTTATCATCAGAAACAGAATTGGCCGTCCTCGTCTGAACACCTTTTTTTGAAAAACTCCCTAAACCGCGCGGTCAGAATTTCAGCAAAAATCTGACATTCTGGAATTCACTCAAAAATGGTGCCAAACTGTTGCAAACGATCCCCTGAAAGGTTTTTTGGCGGAAACAGGTGGGTTTTTATCATCAGAAACAGGATTAGCCCTCGACGTCTGCACAACTTTTTTTTGAAAAAATCCCTAAGCCGCGCGGTCAGAATTTCAGCAAAAATCTGACATTCTGGAATTCACTCAAAAATGGTGCCAAACTGTTGCAAACGATCCTCTGAAAGGTTTTTTGGCGGAAACAGATGGGTTTTTATCATCAGAAACAGAATTAGCCATCGACGTCTGAACAACTTTTTTTTAAAAAAAATCCCTAAGCCGCGCGGTCAGAATTTCAGCAAAAATCTGACATTCTGGAATTCACTCAAAAATGGTGCCAAACTGTTGTAAATGATACCCTGAAAGGTTTTTTGGTGGAAACAGATGGGTTTTTACCATCAGAAACAGAATTAGCCGTCCTCGTCTGAACAACTTTTTTTGAAAAAATCGCTAAACCGCGCGGTCACAATTTCAGGAAAAATCTGGCGTTTTGGAATTCACTCAAAAATGATGACAAACTGTTGCAAATGATCCCCCGAAATGTTTTATGGTGGAAACAGATGGGTTTTTATCATCAGAAACAGAACTAGCCTTAGACGTCTGAACAACTCTTTTTTTTGAAAAAATCCCTAAGCCGCGCGGTCAGAATTTCAGCAAAAATCTGACATTCTGGAATTCACTCAAAAATGGTGCCAAACTGTTGCAAACGATCCCCTGAAAGGTTTTTCGGTGGAAACAGGTGCGTTTTTATCATCAGAAACAGAATTAACCGTCAACGTCTGAAACACTTTTTTTGAAAAAATCCCTAAGCCGCGCTGTCACAATTTCAGCAAAAATCTGGCGTTTTGGATTTCACTCAAAAATGGTGCCAAACTGCTGCAAACGATCCCCTGAAAGGTTTTTCGGTGGAAAGAGATGGGTTTTTATCATCAGAAAGAGAATTAGCCATCGACGTCTGAACAACTTTTTTTCAAAAAAACCCCTAAGCCGCGCGGTCAGAATTTCAGCAAAAATCTGGCGTTTTGGATTTCACTCAAAAATGGTGCCAAACTGCTGCAAACGATCCCCTGAAAGGTTTTTCGGTGGAAAGAGATGGGTTTTTATCATCAGAAAGAGAATTAGCCATCGACGTCTGAACAACTTTTTTTCAAAAAAACCCCTAAGCCGCGCGGTCAGAATTTCAGCAAAAATCTGGCGTTTTGGAATTCACTCAAAAATGGTGCCAAACTGTTGCAAACGATCCTCTGAAA
This sequence comes from Podarcis tiliguerta, assembly GCF_965153285.1. Lineage (NCBI taxonomy): Eukaryota > Metazoa > Chordata > Lepidosauria > Squamata > Lacertidae > Podarcis > Podarcis tiliguerta. Next base: position 88,017,172 of record NC_139539.1, on the reverse strand, counting down.
GGTTTTTTGGCGGAAATACATGGGTTTTTATAATCAGAAACAGAACTAGCCCTCGACGTCTGAAGAACTTTTTTTGAAAAAATCCCTAAGCCGCGCGGTCAGAATTTCAGCAAAAATCTGACATTCTGGAATTCACTCAAAAATGGTGCCAAACTGTTGCAAACAATGCTCTGAAAGGTTTTTTGGCGGAAAAAGGTGGGTTTTTATCATCAGAAACAGAATTAGCCGTCGACGTCTGTACAACTTTTTTTAAAAATATCCCTAAGCCGCGCGGTCAGAATTTCAGCAAAAATCTGACATTCTGGAATTCACTCAAAAATGGTGCCAAACTGTTGCAAACGATCCCCTGAAAGGTTTTTTGGCGGAAACAGATGGGTTTTTATCATCAGAAACAGAATTGGACGTCCTCGTCTGAACACCTTTTTTTGAAAAACTCCCTAAACCGCGCGGTCAGTATTTCAGCAAAAATCTGACATTCTGGAATTCACTCAAAAATGGTGCCAAACTGTTGCAAACGATCCCCTGAAAGGTTTTTTGGTGGAAACAGGTGGGTTTTTATCATCAGAAACAGAATTGGCCGTCCTCGTCTGAACACCTTTTTTTGAAAAACTCCCTAAACCGCGCGGTCAGAATTTCAGCAAAAATCTGGCGTTTTGGAATTCACTCAAAAATGATGACAAACTGTTGCAAATGATCCCCCGAAATGTTTTATGGTGGAAACAGATGGGTTTTTATCATCAGAAACAGAACTAGCCTTAGACGTCTGAACAACTCTTTTTTTGAAAAAATCCCTAAGCCGCGCGGTCAGAATTTCAGCAAAAATCTGGCGTTTTGGAATTCACTCAAAAATGGTGCCAAACTGTTGCAAACGATCCCCTGAAAGGTTTTTTGGTGGAAACAGATGGGTTTTTATCATCAGAAACAGAATTAGCCGTCGACGTCTGAACAACTTTTTTTGAAAAAATCCCTAAGCCGCGCGGTCACAATTTCAGCAAAAATTTGGCGTTTTGGAATTCACTCAAAAATGGTGCCAAACTGCTGCAAACGATCCCCTGAAAGGTTTTTCGGTGGAAAGAGATGGGGTTTTATCATCAGAAACAGAATTAGCCGTCGACGTCTGAACAACTTTTTTTGAAAAAAATCCCTAAGCCGCGCGGTCAGAATTTTAGCAGAAATCTGACATTCTGGAATTCATTCAAAAATGGTGCCAAACTGTTGCAAACGATCCCCTGAAAGGTTTTTTGGCGGAAACAGGTGGGTTTTTATCATCAGAAACAGAATTAGCCGTCGACGTCTGAACACCTTTTTTTTGAAAAAAATCCCTAAGCCGCGCGGTCAGAATTTCAGCAAAAATCTGACATTCTGGAATTCACTCAAAAATGGTGCCAAACTGTTGCAAACGATCCCCTGAAAGGTTTTTCGGTGGAAACAGGTGCGTTTTTATCATCAGAAACAGAATTAGCCGTCAACGTCTGAAACACTTTTTTTGAAAAAATCCCTAAGCCGCGCTGTCACAATTTCAGCAAAAATCTGGCGTTTTGGAATTCACTCAAAAATGGTGCCAAACTGTTGCAAACGATCCTCTGAAAGGTTTTTTGGCGGAAACAGATGGGTTTTTATAATCAGAAACAGAATTAGCCGTCGATGTCTGAACAACTTTTTTTAAAAAAAATCCCTAAGCCGCGCGGTCAGAATTTCAGCAAAAATCTGACATTCTGGAATTCACTCAAAAATGGTGCCAAACTGTTGCAAACGATCCCCTGAAAGGTTTTTTGGAGGAAACAGATGGGTTTTTATCATTGGAAACAGAATTAGCCCTCGATGTCTGAACAACTTTTTTGAAAAAATCCCTAAGCCGCGCGGTCACAATTTCAGCAGAAATCTGACATTCTGGAATTCACTCAAAAATGGTGCCAAACTGTTGTAAACGATCCCCTGAAAGGTTTTCTGTTGGAAACAGATGGGTTTTTAGCATCGGAAACAGAATTAGCCCTCGACGTCTGAACACCTTTTTGTGAAAAAATCCCTAAACCGCGCGGTCACAATTTTAGCAAAAATCTGGCGTTTTGGAATTCACTCAAAAATGGTGACAAACTGTTGCAAATGATTCCCTGAAAGGTTTTTTGGTGGAAACAGATGGGTTTTTATCATCAGAAACAGAATTAGCCATCGACGTCTGAAACACTTTTTTTGAAAAAATCCCTAAGCCGCGCGGTCACAATTTCAGCAAAAATCTGGCGTTTTGGATTTCACTCAAAAATGGTGCCAAACTGTTGCAAACGATCCCCTGAAAGGTTTTTCGGTGGAAAGAGATGGGTTTTTATCATCAGAAAGAGAATTAGCCGTCGACGTCTGAACAACTTTTTTTCAAAAAAACCCCTAAGCCGCGCGGTCAGAATTTCAGCAAAAATCTGGCGTTTTGGAATTCACTCAAAAATGGTGCCAAACTGTTGCAAACGATCCTCTGAAAGGTTTTTTGGCGGAAATATATGGGTTTTTATAATCAGAAACAGAACTAGCCCTCGACGTCTGAAGAACTTTTTTTGAAAAAATCCCTAAGCCGCACGGTCAGAATTTCAGCAAAAATCTGACATTCTGGAATTCACTCAAAAATGGTGCCAAACTGTTGCAAACAATGCTCTGAAAGGTTTTTTGGCGGAAAAAGGTGGGTTTTTATCATCAGAAACAGAATTAGCCGTCGACGTCTGTACAACTTTTTTTAAAAATATCCCTAAGCCGCGCGGTCAGAATTTCAGCAAAAATCTGACATTCTGGAATTCACTCAAAAATGGTGCCAAACTGTTGCAAACGATCCCCTGAAAGGTTTTTTGGTGGAAACAGATGGGTTTTTATCATCAGAAACAGAATTGGACGTCCTCGTCTGAACACCTTTTTTTGAAAAACTCCCTAAACCGCGCGGTCAGTATTTCAGCAAAAATCTGACATTCTGGAATTCACTCAAAAAAGGTGCCAAACTGTTGCAAACGATCCCCTGAAAGGTTTTTTGGCGGAAACAGGTGGGTTTTTATCATCAGAAACAGAATTAGCCGTCGACGTCTGAACAACTTTTTTTAAAAAAAATCCCTAAGCCGCGCGGTCAGAATTTCAGCAAAAATCTGACATTCTAGAATTCACTCAAAAATGGTGCCAAACTGTTGCAAACGATCCTCTGAAAGGTTTTTTGGCGGAAACAGATGGGTTTTTATCATCAGAAACAGAATTAGCCATCAACGTCTGAACAACTTTTTTTAAAAAAAATCCCTAAGCCGCGCGGTCAGAATTTCAGCAAAAATCTGACATTCTGGAATTCACTCAAAAATGGTGCCAAACTGTTGCAAACGATCCCCTGAAAGGTTTTTTGGTGGAAACAGGTGGGTTTTTATCATCAGAAACAGAATTGGCCGTCCTCGTCTGAACACCTTTTTTTGAAAAACTCCCTAAACCGCGCGGTCAGAATTTCAGCAAAAATCTGACATTCTGGAATTCACTCAAAAATGGTGCCAAACTGTTGCAAACGATCCCCTGAAAGGTTTTTTGGCGGAAACAGGTGGGTTTTTATCATCAGAAACAGGATTAGCCCTCGACGTCTGCACAACTTTTTTTTGAAAAAATCCCTAAGCCGCGCGGTCAGAATTTCAGCAAAAATCTGACATTCTGGAATTCACTCAAAAATGGTGCCAAACTGTTGCAAACGATCCTCTGAAAGGTTTTTTGGCGGAAACAGATGGGTTTTTATCATCAGAAACAGAATTAGCCATCAACGTCTGAACAACTTTTTTTTAAAAAAAATCCCTAAGCCGCGCGGTCAGAATTTCAGCAAAAATCTGACATTCTGGAATTCACTCAAAAATGGTGCCAAACTGTTGCAAACGATCCCCTGAAAGGTTTTTTGGTGGAAACAGGTGGGTTTTTATCATCAGAAACAGAATTGGCCGTCCTCGTCTGAACACCTTTTTTTGAAAAACTCCCTAAACCGCGCGGTCAGAATTTCAGCAAAAATCTGACATTCTGGAATTCACTCAAAAATGGTGCCAAACTGTTGCAAACGATCCCCTGAAAGGTTTTTTGGCGGAAACAGGTGGGTTTTTATCATCAGAAACAGGATTAGCCCTCGACGTCTGCACAACTTTTTTTTGAAAAAATCCCTAAGCCGCGCGGTCAGAATTTCAGCAAAAATCTGACATTCTGGAATTCACTCAAAAATGGTGCCAAACTGTTGCAAACGATCCTCTGAAAGGTTTTTTGGCGGAAACAGATGGGTTTTTATCATCAGAAACAGAATTAGCCATCGACGTCTGAACAACTTTTTTTTAAAAAAAATCCCTAAGCCGCGCGGTCAGAATTTCAGCAAAAATCTGACATTCTGGAATTCACTCAAAAATGGTGCCAAACTGTTGTAAATGATCCCCTGAAAGGTTTTTTGGTGGAAACAGATGGGTTTTTACCATCAGAAACAGAATTAGCCGTCCTCGTCTGAACAACTTTTTTTGAAAAAATCGCTAAACCGCACGGTCACAATTTCAGGAAAAATCTGGCGTTTTGGAATTCACTCAGAAATGATGACAAACTGTTGCAAATGAACCCCCGAAATGTTTTATGGTGGAAACAGATGGGTTTTTATCATCAGAAACAGAACTAGCCTTAGACGTCTGAACAACTCTTTTTTTTGAAAAAATCCCTAAGCCGCGCGGTCAGAATTTCAGCAAAAATCTGGCGTTTTGGAATTCACTCAAAAATGGTGCCAAACTGTTGCAAACGATCCCCTGAAAGGTTTTTTGGTGGAAACAGATGGGTTTTTATCATCAGAAACAGAATTAGCCGTCGACGTCTGAACAACTTTTTTTGAAAAAATCCCTAAGCCGCGCGGTCACAATTTCAGCAAAAATTTGGCGTTTTGGAATTCACTCAAAAATGGTGCCAAACTGCTGCAAACGATCCCCTGAAAGGTTTTTCGGTGGAAAGAGATGGGGTTTTATCATCAGAAACAGAATTAGCCGTCGACGTCTGAACAACTTTTTTTGAAAAAAATCCCTAAGCCGCGCGGTCAGAATTTTAGCAAAAATCTGACATTCTGGAATTCATTCAAAAATGGTGCCAAACTGTTGCAAACGATCCCCTGAAAGGTTTTTTGGCGGAAAAAGGTGGGTTTTTATCATCAGAAACAGAATTAGCCGTCGACGTCTGTACAACTTTTTTTAAAAATATCCCTAAGCCGCGCGGTCAGAATTTCAGCAAAAATCTGACATTCTGGAATTCACTCAAAAATGGTGCCAAACTGTTGCAAACGATCCCCTGAAAGGTTTTTTGGTGGAAACAGATGGGTTTTTATCATCAGAAACAGAATTGGCCGTCCTCGTCTGAACACCTTTTTTTGAAAAACTCCCTAAACCGCGCGGTCAGTATTTCAGCAAAAATCTGACATTCTGGAATTCACTCAAAAAAGGTGCCAAACTGTTGCAAACGATCCCCTGAAAGGTTTTTTGGCGGAAACAGGTGGGTTTTTATCATCAGAAACAGAATTAGCCGTCGACGTCTGAACAACTTTTTTTAAAAAAAATCCCTAAGCCGCGCGGTCAGAATTTCAGCAAAAATCTGACATTCTAGAATTCACTCAAAAATGGTGCCAAACTGTTGCAAACGATCCTCTGAAAGGTTTTTTGGCGGAAACAGATGGGTTTTTATCATCAGAAACAGAATTAGCCATCAACGTCTGAACAACTTTTTTTTAAAAAAATCCCTAAGCCGCGCGGTCAGAATTTCAGCAAAAATCTGACATTCTGGAATTCACTCAAAAATGGTGCCAAACTGTTGCAAACGATCCCCTGAAAGGTTTTTTGGTGGAAACAGGTGGGTTTTTATCATCAGAAACAGAATTGGCCGTCCTCGTCTGAACACCTTTTTTTGAAAAACTCCCTAAACCGCGCGGTCAGAATTTCAGCAAAAATCTGACATTCTGGAATTCACTCAAAAATGGTGCCAAACTGTTGCAAACGATCCCCTGAAAGGTTTTTTGGCGGAAACAGGTGGGTTTTTATCATCAGAAACAGGATTAGCCCTCGACGTCTGCACAACTTTTTTTTGAAAAAATCCCTAAGCCGCGCGGTCAGAATTTCAGCAAAAATCTGACATTCTGGAATTCACTCAAAAATGGTGCCAAACTGTTGCAAACGATCCTCTGAAAGGTTTTTTGGCGGAAACAGATGGGTTTTTATCATCAGAAACAGAATTAGCCATCGACGTCTGAACAACTTTTTTTTAAAAAAAATCCCTAAGCCGCGCGGTCAGAATTTCAGCAAAAATCTGACATTCTGGAATTCACTCAAAAATGGTGCCAAACTGTTGTAAATGATCCCCTGAAAGGTTTTTTGGTGGAAACAGATGGGTTTTTACCATCAGAAACAGAATTAGCCGTCCTCGTCTGAACAACTTTTTTTGAAAAAATCGCTAAACCGCGCGGTCACAATTTCAGGAAAAATCTGGCGTTTTGGAATTCACTCAAAAATGATGACAAACTGTTGCAAATGATCCCCCGAAATGTTTTATGGTGGAAACAGATGGGTTTTTATCATCAGAAACAGAACTAGCCTTAGACGTCTGAACAACTCTTTTTTTTGAAAAAATCCCTAAGCCGCGCGGTCAGAATTTCAGCAAAAATCTGGCGTTTTGGAATTCACTCAAAAATGGTGCCAAACTGTTGCAAACGATCCCCTGAAAGGTTTTTTGGTGGAAACAGATGGGTTTTTATCATCAGAAACAGAATTAGCCGTCGACGTCTGAACAACTTTTTTTGAAAAAATCCCTAAGCCGCGCGGTCACAATTTCAGCAAAAATTTGGCGTTTTGGAATTCACTCAAAAATGGTGCCAAACTGCTGCAAACGATCCCCTGAAAGGTTTTTCGGTGGAAAGAGATGGGGTTTTATCATCAGAAACAGAATTAGCCGTCGACGTCTGAACAACTTTTTTTGAAAAAAATCCCTAAGCCGCGCGGTCAGAATTTTAGCAAAAATCTGACATTCTGGAATTCATTCAAAAATGGTGCCAAACTGTTGCAAACGATCCCCTGAAAGGTTTTTTGGCGGAAACAGGTGGGTTTTTATCATCAGAAACAGAATTAGCCGTCGACGTCTGAACAACGTTTTTTTGAAAAAAATCCCTAAGCCGCGCGGTCAGAATTTCAGCAAAAATCTGACATTCTGGAATTCACTCAAAAATGGTGCCAAACTGTTGCAAACGATCCCCTGAAAGGTTTTTCGGTGGAAACAGGTGCGTTTTTATCATCAGAAACAGAATTAGCCGTCCTCGTCTGAACAACTTTTTTTGAAAAAATCGCTAAACCGCGCGGTCACAATTTCAGGAAAAATCTGACATTCTAGAATTCACTCAAAAATGGTGCCAAACTGTTGCAAACGATCCTCTGAAAGGTTTTTTGGCGGAAACAGATGGGTTTTTATCATCAGAAACAGAATTAGCCATCAACGTCTGAACAACTTTTTTTTAAAAAAATCCCTAAGCCGCGCGGTCAGAATTTCAGCAAAAATCTGACATTCTGGAATTCACTCAAAAATGGTGCCAAACTGTTGTAAATGATCCCCTGAAAGGTTTTTTGGTGGAAACAGATGGGTTTTTACCATCAGAAACAGAATTAGCCGTCCTCGTCTGAACAACTTTTTTTGAAAAAATCGCTAAACCGCGCGGTCACAATTTCAGGAAAAATCTGACATTCTAGAATTCACTCAAAAATGGTGCCAAACTGTTGCAAACGATCCTCTGAAAGGTTTTTTGGCGGAAACAGATGGGTTTTTATCATCAGAAACAGAATTAGCCATCAACGTCTGAACAACTTTTTTTTAAAAAAATCCCTAAGCCGCGCGGTCAGAATTTCAGCAAAAATCTGACATTCTGGAATTCACTCAAAAATGGTGCCAAACTGTTGCAAACGATCCCCTGAAAGGTTTTTTGGTGGAAATAGGTGGGTTTTTATCATCAGAAACAGAATTGGCCGTCCTCGTCTGAACACCTTTTTTTGAAAAACTCCCTAAACCGCGCGGTCAGAATTTCAGCAAAAATCTGACATTCTGGAATTCACTCAAAAATGGTGCCAAACTGTTGCAAACGATCCCCTGAAAGGTTTTTTGGCGGAAACAGGTGGGTTTTTATCATCAGAAACAGGATTAGCCCTCGACGTCTGCACAACTTTTTTTTGAAAAAATCCCTAAGCCGCGCGGTCAGAATTTCAGCAAAAATCTGACATTCTGGAATTCACTCAAAAATGGTGCCAAACTGTTGCAAACGATCCTCTGAAAGGTTTTTTGGCGGAAACAGATGGGTTTTTATCATCAGAAACAGAATTAGCCATCGACGTCTGAACAACTTTTTTTTAAAAAAAATCCCTAAGCCGCGCGGTCAGAATTTCAGCAAAAATCTGACATTCTGGAATTCACTCAAAAATGGTGCCAAACTGTTGTAAATGATCCCCTGAAAGGTTTTTTGGTGGAAACAGATGGGTTTTTACCATCAGAAACAGAATTAGCCGTCCTCGTCTGAACAACTTTTTTTGAAAAAATCGCTAAACCGCGCGGTCACAATTTCAGGAAAAATCTGGCGTTTTGGAATTCACTCAAAAATGATGACAAACTGTTGCAAATGATCCCCCGAAATGTTTTATGGTGGAAACAGATGGGTTTTTATCATCAGAAACAGAACTAGCCTTAGACGTCTGAACAACTCTTTTTTTTGAAAAAATCCCTAAGCCGCGCTGTCAGAATTTCAGCAAAAATCTGGCGTTTTGGAATTCACTCAAAAATGGTGCCAAACTGTTGCAAACGATCCCCTGAAAGGTTTTTTGGTGGAAACAGATGGGTTTTTATCATCAGAAACAGAATTAGCCGTCGACGTCTGAACAACTTTTTTTGAAAAAATCCCTAAGCCGCGCGGTCACAATTTCAGCAAAAATTTGGCGTTTTGGAATTCACTCAAAAATGGTGCCAAACTGCTGCAAACGATCCCCTGAAAGGTTTTTCGGTGGAAAGAGATGGGGTTTTATCATCAGAAACAGAATTAGCCGTCGACGTCTGAACAACTTTTTTTGAAAAAAATCCCTAAGCCGCGCGGTCAGAATTTTAGCAAAAATCTGACATTCTGGAATTCATTCAAAAATGGTGCCAAACTGTTGCAAACGATCCCCTGAAAGGTTTTTTGGCGGAAACAGGTGGGTTTTTATCATCAGAAACAGAATTAGCCGTCGACGTCTGAACAACGTTTTTTTGAAAAAAATCCCTAAGCCGCGCGGTCAGAATTTCAGCAAAAATCTGACATTCTGGAATTCACTCAAAAATGGTGCCAAACTGTTGCAAACGATCCCCTGAAAGGTTTTTCGGTGGAAACAGGTGCGTTTTTATCATCAGAAACAGAATTAGCCGTCAACGTCTGAAACACTTTTTTTGAAAAAATCCCTAAGCCGCGCTGTCACAATTTCAGCAAAAATCTGGCGTTTTGGAGTTCACTCAAAAAAGGTGCCAAACTGTTGCAAACGATCCCCTGAAAGGTTTTTCGGTGGAAAGAGATGGGTTTTTATCATCAGAAAGAGAATTAGCTGTCGACGTCTGAACAACTTTTTTTTAAAAAAATCCCTAAGCCGCGCGGTCAGAATTTCAGCAAAAATCTGACATTCTGGAATTCACTCAAAAATGGTGCCAAACTGTTGCAAACGATCCCCTGAAAGGTTTTTTGGTGGAAATAGGTGGGTTTTTATCATCAGAAACAGAATTGGCCGTCCTCGTCTGAACACCTTTTTTTGAAAAACTCCCTAAACCGCGCGGTCAGAATTTCAGCAAAAATCTGACATTCTGGAATTCACTCAAAAATGGTGCCAAACTGTTGCAAACGATCCCCTGAAAGGTTTTTTGGCGGAAACAGGTGGGTTTTTATCATCAGAAACAGGATTAGCCCTCGACGTCTGCACAACTTTTTTTTGAAAAAATCCCTAAGCCGCGCGGTCAGAATTTCAGCAAAAATCTGACATTCTGGAATTCACTCAAAAATGGTGCCAAACTGTTGCAAACGATCCTCTGAAAGGTTTTTTGGCGGAAACAGATGGGTTTTTATCATCAGAAACAGAATTAGCCATCGACGTCTGAACAACTTTTTTTTAAAAAAAATCCCTAAGCCGCGCGGTCAGAATTTCAGCAAAAATCTGACATTCTGGAATTCACTCAAAAATGGTGCCAAACTGTTGTAAATGATCCCCTGAAAGGTTTTTTGGTGGAAACAGATGGGTTTTTACCATCAGAAACAGAATTAGCCGTCCTCGTCTGAACAACTTTTTTTGAAAAAATCGCTAAACCGCGCGGTCACAATTTCAGGAAAAATCTGGCGTTTTGGAATTCACTCAAAAATGATGACAAACTGTTGCAAATGATCCCCCGAAATGTTTTATGGTGGAAACAGATGGGTTTTTATCATCAGAAACAGAACTAGCCTTAGACGTCTGAACAACTCTTTTTTTTGAAAAAATCCCTAAGCCGCGCTGTCAGAATTTCAGCAAAAATCTGGCGTTTTGGAATTCACTCAAAAATGGTGCCAAACTGTTGCAAACGATCCCCTGAAAGGTTTTTTGGTGGAAACAGATGGGTTTTTATCATCAGAAACAGAATTAGCCGTCGACGTCTGAACAACTTTTTTTGAAAAAATCCCTAAGCCGCGCGGTCACAATTTCAGCAAAAATTTGGCGTTTTGGAATTCACTCAAAAATGGTGCCAAACTGCTGCAAACGATCCCCTGAAAGGTTTTTCGGTGGAAAGAGATGGGGTTTTATCATCAGAAACAGAATTAGCCGTCGACGTCTGAACAACTTTTTTTGAAAAAAATCCCTAAGCCGCGCGGTCAGAATTTTAGCAAAAATCTGACATTCTGGAATTCATTCAAAAATGGTGCCAAACTGTTGCAAACGATCCCCTGAAAGGTTTTTTGGCGGAAACAGGTGGGTTTTTATCATCAGAAACAGAATTAGCCGTCGACGTCTGAACAACGTTTTTTTGAAAAAAATCCCTAAGCCGCGCGGTCAGAATTTCAGCAAAAATCTGACATTCTGGAATTCACTCAAAAATGGTGCCAAACTGTTGCAAACGATCCCCTGAAAGGTTTTTCGGTGGAAACAGGTGCGTTTTTATCATCAGAAACAGAATTAGCCGTCAACGTCTGAAACACTTTTTTTGAAAAAATCCCTAAGCCGCGCTGTCACAATTTCAGCAAAAATCTGGCGTTTTGGATTTCACTCAAAAAAGGTGCCAAACTGTTGCAAACGATCCCCTGAAAGGTTTTTCGGTGGAAAGAGATGGGTTTTTATCATCAGAAAGAGAATTAGCTGTCGACGTCTGAACAACTTTTTTTCAAAAAAACCCCTAAGCCGCGCGGTCAGAATTTCAGCAAAAATCTGGCGTTTTGGAATTCACTCAAAAATGGTGCCAAACTGTTGCAAACGATCCCCTGAAAGGTTTTTTGATGGAAAGAGATAGGTTTTTATCATCAAAAAGAGAATTAGCCTTCGACGTCTGAGCAACTTTTTAAAAAAAAAAATCCCTAAACCGCGCGGTCAGAATTTCAGCAAAAATCTGGCGTTTTGGAATTCACTCAAAAATGGTGCCAAACTGTTTCAAACGATCCTCTGAAAGGTTTTTTGGCGGAAACAGATGGGTTTTTATAATCAGAAACAGAACTAGCCCTCAACGTCTGAAGAACTTTTTTTGAAAAAATCCCTAAGCCGCGCGGTCAGAATTTCAGCAAAAATCTGACATTCTGGAATTCACTCAAAAATGGTTCCAAACTGTTGCAAACAATGCTCTGAAAGGTTTTTTGGCGGAAAAAGGTGGGTTTTTATCATCAGAAACAGAATTAGCCGTCGACGTCTGTACAACTTTTTTTAAAAATATCCCTAAGCCGCGCGGTCAGAATTTCAGCAAAAATCTGACATTCTGGAATTCACTCAAAAATGGTGCCAAACTGTTGCAAACGATCCCCTGAAAGGTTTTTTGGTGGAAACAGATGGGTTTTTATCATCAGAAACAGAATTGGCCGTCCTCGTCTGAACACCTTTTTTTGAAAAACTCCCTAAACCGCGCGGTCAGAATTTCAGCAAAAATCTGACATTCTGGAATTCACTCAAAAAAGGTGCCAAACTGTTGCAAACGATCCCCTGAAAGGTTTTTTGGCGGAAACAGGTGGGTTTTTATCATCAGAAACAGAATTAGCCGTCGACGTCTGAACAACTTTTTTAAAAAAAAATCCCTAAGCCGCGCGGTCAGAATTTCAGCAAAAATCTGACATTCTGGAATTCACTCAAAAATGGTGCCAAACTGTTGCAAACGATCCCCTGAAAGGTTTTTGGGTGGAAACAGATGGGTTTTTATCATCGGAAACAGAATTAGCCCTCGACGTCTGCACAACTTTTTTTTGAAAAAATCCCTAAGCCGCGCGGTCAGAATTTCAGCAAAAATCTGACATTCTGGAATTCACTCAAAAATGGTGCCAAACTGTTGCAAACGATCCTCTGAAAGGTTTTTTGGCGGAAACAGATGGCTTTTTATCATCAGAAACAGAATTAGCCATCGACGTCTGAACAACTTTTTTTTAAAAAAATCCCTAAGCCGCGCGGTCAGAATTTCAGCAAAAATCTGACATTCTGGAATTCACTCAAAAATGGTGCCAAACTGTTGCAAACGATCCCCTGAAAGGTTTTTTGGTGGAAACAGATGGGTTTTTATCATCAGAAACAGAATTGGCCGTCCTCGTCTGAACAACTTTTTTTGAAAAACTCCCTAAACCGCGCGGTCAGAATTTCAGCAAAAATCTGACATTCTGGAATTCACTCAAAAATGGTGCCAAACTGTTGCAAACGATCCCTTGAAAGGTTTTTTGGCGGAAACAGATGGGTTTTTATCATCAGAAACAGAATTAGCCATCGACGTCTGAACAACTTTTTTTTAAAAAAATCCCTAAGCCGCGCGGTCAGAATTTCAGCAAAAATCTGACATTCTGGAATTCACTCAAAAATGGTGCCAAACTGTTGCAAACGATCCCCTGAAAGGTTTTTCGGTGGAAACAGGTGCGTTTTTATCATCAGAAACAGAATTAGCCGTCAACGTCTGAAACACTTTTTTTGAAAAAATCCCTAAGCCGCGCTGTCACAATTTCAGCAAAAATCTGGCGTTTTGGATTTCACTCAAAAAAGGTGCCAAAGTGTTGCAAACGATCCCCTGAAAGGTTTTTCGGTGGAAACAGGTGGGTTTTTATCATCAGAAACAGAATTGGCCGTCCTCGTCTGAACACCTTTTTTTGAAAAACTCCCTAAACCGCGCGGTCAGAATTTCAGCAAAAATCTGACATTCTGGAATTCACTCAAAAATGGTGCCAATCTGTTGCAAACGATCCCCTGAAAGGTTTTTTGGCGGAAACAGGTGGGTTTTTATCATCAGAAACAGGATTAGCCCTCGACGTCTGCACAACTTTTTTTTGAAAAAATCCCTAAGCCGCGCGGTCAGAATTTCAGCAAAAATCTGACATTCTGGAATTCACTCAAAAATGGTGCCAAACTGTTGCAAACGATCCTCTGAAAGGTTTTTTGGCGGAAACAGATGGGTTTTTATCATCAGAAACAGAATTAGCCATCGACGTCTGAACAACTTTTTTTTAAAAAAAACCCCTAAGCCGCGCGGTCAGAATTTCAGCAAAAATCTGACATTCTGGAATTCACTCAAAAATGGTGCCAAACTGTTGTAAATGATCCCCTGAAAGGTTTTTTGGTGGAAACAGATGGGTTTTTACCATCAGAAACAGAATTAGCCGTCCTCGTCTGAACAACTTTTTTTGAAAAAATCGCTAAACCGCGCGGTCACAATTTCAGGAAAAATCTGGCGTTTTGGAATTCACTCAAAAATGATGACAAACTGTTGCAAATGATCCCCCGAAATGTTTTATGGTGGAAACAGACGGGTTTTTATCATCAGAAACAGAACTAGCCTTAGACGTCTGAACAACTCTTTTTTTTGAAAAAATCCCTAAGCCGCGCGGTCAGAATTTCAGCAAAAATCTGGCGTTTTGGAATTCAATCAAAAATGGTGCCAAACTGTTGCAAACGATCCCCTGAAAGGTTTTTTGGTGGAAACAGATGGGTTTTTATCATCAGAAACAGAATTAGCCGTCGACGTCTGAACAACTTTTTTTGAAAAAATCCCTAAGCCGCGCGGTCACAATTTCAGCAAAAATTTGGCGTTTTGGAATTCACTCAAAAATGGTGCCAAACTGTTGCAAACGATCCCCTGAAAGGTTTTTCGGTGGAAAGAGATGGGGTTTTATCATCAGAAACAGAATTAGCCGTCGACGTCTGAACAACTTTTTTTGAAAAAAATCCCTAAGCCGCGCGGTCAGAATTTTAGCAAAAATCTGACATTCTGGAATTCACTCAAAAATGGTGCCAAACTGTTGCAAACGATCCCCTGAAAGGTTTTTTGGCGGAAACAGATGGGTTTTTATCATCAGAAACAGAATTAGCCATCGACGTCTGAACAACTTTTTTTTAAAAAAATCCCTAAGCCGCGCGGTCAGAATTTCAGCAAAAATCTGACATTCTGGAATTCACTCAAAAATGGTGCCAAACTGTTGCAAACGATCCCCTGAAAGGTTTTTCGGTGGAAACAGGTGCGTTTTTATCATCAGAAACAGAATCAGCCGTCAACGTCTGAAACACTTTTTTTGAAAAAATCCCTAAGCCGCGCTGTCACAATTTCAGCAAAAATCTGGCGTTTTGGATTTCACTCAAAAAAGGTGCCAAAGTGTTGCAAACGATCCCCTGAAAGGTTTTTCGGTGGAAACAGGTGGGTTTTTATCATCAGAAACAGAATTGGCCGTCCTCGTCTGAACACCTTTTTTTGAAAAACTCCCTAAACCGCGCGGTCAGAATTTCAGCAAAAATCTGACATTCTGGAATTCACTCAAAAATGGTGCCAAACTGTTGCAAACGATCCCCTGAAAGGTTTTTTGGCGGAAACAGGTGGGTTTTTATCATCAGAAACAGGATTAGCCCTCGACGTCTGCACAACTTTTTTTTGAAAAAATCCCTAAGCCGCGCGGTCAGAATTTCAGCAAAAATCTGACATTCTGGAATTCACTCAAAAATGGTGCCAAACTGTTGCAAACGATCCTCTGAAAGGTTTTTTGGCGGAAACAGATGGGTTTTTATCATCAGAAACAGAATTAGCCATCGACGTCTGAACAACTTTTTTTTTAAAAAAATCCCTAAGCCGCGCGGTCAGAATTTCAGCAAAAATCTGACATTCTGGAATTCACTCAAAAATGGTGCCAAACTGTTGTAAATGATCCCCTGAAAGGTTTTTTGGTGGAAACAGATGGGTTTTTACCATCAGAAACAGAATTAGCCGTCCTCGTCTGAACAACTTTTTTTGAAAAAATCGCTAAACCGCGCGGTCACAATTTCAGGAAAAATCTGGCGTTTTGGAATTCACTCAAAAATGATGACAAACTGTTGCAAATGATCCCCCGAAATGTTTTATGGTGGAAACAGATGGGTTTTTATCATCAGAAACAGAACTAGCCTTAGACGTCTGAACAACTCTTTTTTTTGAAAAAATCCCTAAGCCGCGCGGTCAGAATTTCAGCAAAAATCTGGCGTTTTGGAATTCACTCAAAAATGGTGCCAAACTGTTGCAAACGATCCCCTGAAAGGTTTTTTGGTGGAAACAGATGGGTTTTTATCATCAGAAACAGAATTAGCCGTCGACGTCTGAACAACTTTTTTTGAAAAAATCCCTAAGCCGCGCGGTCACAATTTCAGCAAAAATTTGGCGTTTTGGAATTCACTCAAAAATGGTGCCAAACTGCTGCAAACGATCCCCTGAAAGGTTTTTCGGTGGAAAGAGATGGGGTTTTATCATCAGAAACAGAATTAGCCGTCGACGTCTGAACAACTTTTTTTGAAAAAAATCCCTAAGCCGCGCGGTCAGAATTTTAGCAAAAATCTGACATTCTGGAATTCATTCAAAAATAGTGCCAAACTGTTGCAAACGATCCCCTGAAAGGTTTTTTGGCGGAAACAGGTGGGTTTTTATCATCAGAAACAGAATTAGCCTTCGACGTCTGAACAACGTTTTTTTGAAAAAAATCCCTAAGCCGCGCGGTCAGAATTTCAGCAAAAATCTGACATTCTGGAATTCACTCAAAAATGGTGCCAAACTGTTGCAAACGATCCCCTGAAAGGTTTTTCGGTGGAAACAGGTGCGTTTTTATCATCAGAAACAGAATTAGCCATCAACGTCTGAAACACTTTTTTTGAAAAAATCCCTAAGCCGCGCTGTCACAATTTCAGCAAAAATCTGGCGTTTTGGATTTCACTCAAAAAAGGTGCCAAACTGTTGCAAACGATCCCCTGAAAGGTTTTTCGGTGGAAAGAGATGGGTTTTTATCATCAGAAAGAGAATTAGCTGTCGACGTCTGAACAACTTTTTTTCAAAAAAACCCCTAAGCCGCGCGGTCAGAATTTCAGCAAAAATCTGGCGTTTTGGAATTCACTCAAAAATGGTGCCAAACTGTTGCAAACGATCCCCTGAAAGGTTTTTTGATGGAAAGAGATAGGTTTTTATCATCAAAAAGAGAATTAGCCTTCGACGTCTGAGCAACTTTTTTTGAAAAAATCCCTAAGCCGCGCGGTCAGAATTTCAGCAAAAATCTGACATTCTGGAATTCACTCAAAAATGGTTCCAAACTGTTGCAAACAATGCTCTGAAAGGTTTTTTGGCGGAAAAAGGTGGGTTTTTATCATCAGAAACAGAATTAGCCGTCGACGTCTGTACAACTTTTTTTAAAAATATCCCTAAGCCGTGCGGTCAGAATTTCAGCAAAAATCTGACATTCTGGAATTCACTCAAAAATGGTGCCAAACTGTTGCAAACGATCCCCTGAAAGGTTTTTTGGTGGAAACAGATGGGTTTTTATCATCAGAAACGGAATTGGCCGTCCTCGTCTGAACACCTTTTTTTGAAAAACTCCCTAAACCGCGCGGTCAGAATTTCAGCAAAAATCTGACATTCTGGAATTCACTCAAAAAAGGTGCCAAACTGTTGCAAACGATCCCCTGAAAGGTTTTTGGGTGGAAACAGATGGGTTTTTATCATCGGAAACAGAATTAGCCCTCGACGTCTGCACAACTTTTTTTTGAAAAAATCCCTAAGCCGCGCGGTCAGAATTTCAGCAAAAATCTGACATTCTGGAATTCACTCAAAAATGGTGCCAAACTGTTGCAAACGATCCTCTGAAAGGTTTTTTGGCGGAAACAGATGGCTTTTTATCATCAGAAACAGAATTAGCCATCGACGTCTGAACAACTTTTTTTAAAAAAAATCCCTAAGCCGCGCGGTCAGAATTTCAGCAAAAATCTGACATTCTGGAACTCACTCAAAAATGGTGCCAAACTGTTGCAAACGATCCCCTGAAAGGTTTTTTGGTGGAAACAGATGGGTTTTTATCATCAGAAACAGAATTGGCCGTCCTCGTCTGCACAACTTTTTTTTGAAAAAATCCCTAAGCCGCGCGGTCAGAATTTCAGCAAAAATCTGACATTCTGGAATTCACTCAAAAATGGTGCCAAACTGTTGCAAACGATCCTCTGAAAGGTTTTTTGGCGGAAACAGATGGCTTTTTATCATCAGAAACAGAATTAGCCATCGACGTCTGAACAACTTTTTTTAAAAAAAATCCCTAAGCCGCGCGGTCAGAATTTCAGCAAAAATCTGACATTCTGGAACTCACTCAAAAATGGTGCCAAACTGTTGCAAACGATCCCCTGAAAGGTTTTTTGGTGGAAACAGATGGGTTTTTATCATCAGAAACAGAATTGGCCGTCCTCGTCTGAACAACTTTTTTTGAAAAACTCCCTAAACCGCGCGGTCAGAATTTCAGCGAAAATCTGACATTCTGGAATTCACTCAAAAATGGTGCCAAACTGTTGCAAACGATCCCTTGAAAGGTTTTTTGGCGGAAACAGATGGGTTTTTATTATCAGAAACAGAATTAGCCATCGACGTCTGAACAACTTTTTTTAAAAAAAATCCCTAAGCCGCGCGGTCAGAATTTCAGCAAAAATCTGACATTCTGGAATTCACTCAAAAATGGTGCCAAACTGTTGCAAACGATCCCCTGAAAGGTTTTTCGGTGGAAACAGGTGCGTTTTTATCATCAGAAACAGAATTAGCCGTCAACGTCTGAAACACTTTTTTTGAAAAAATCCCTAAGCCGCGCTGTCACAATTTCAGCAAAAATCTGGCGTTTTGGATTTCACTCAAAAAAGGTGCCAAACTGTTGCAAACGATCCCCTGAAAGGTTTTTCGGTGGAAAGAGATGGGTTTTTATCATCAGAAAGAGAATTAGCTGTCGACGTCTGAACAACTTTTTTTCAAAAAAACCCCTAAGCCGCGCGGTCAGAATTTCAGCAAAAATCTGGCGTTTTGGAATTCACTCAAAAATGGTGCCAAACTGTTGCAAACGATCCCCTGAAAGGTTTTTTGATGGAAAGAGACAGGTTTTTATCATCAAAAAGAGAATTAGCCTTCGACGTCTGAGCAACTTTTTTTGAAAAAATCCCTAAGCCGCGAGGTCAGAATTTCAGCAAAAATCTGACATTCTGGAATTCACTCAAAAATGGTTCCAAACTGTTGCAAACAATGCTCTGAAAGGTTTTTTGGCGGAAAAAGGTGGGTTTTTATCATCAGAAACAGAATTAGCCGTCGACGTCTGTACAACTTTTTTTAAAAATATCCCTAAGCCGCGCGGTCAGAATTTCAGCAAAAATCTGACATTCTGGAATTCACTCAAAAATGGTGCCAAACTGTTGCAAACGATCCCCTGAAAGGTTTTTTGGTGGAAACAGATGGGTTTTTATCATCAGAAACGGAATTGGCCGTCCTCGTCTGAACACCTTTTTTTGAAAAACTCCCTAAACCGCGCGGTCAGAATTTCAGCAAAAATCTGACATTCTGGAATTCACTCAAAAAAGGTGCCAAACTGTTGCAAACGATCCCCTGAAAGGTTTTTGGGTGGAAACAGATGGGTTTTTATCATCGGAAACAGAATTAGCCCTCGACGTCTGAACAACTTTTTTTAAAAAAAATCCCTAAGCCGCGCGGTCAGAATTTCAGCAAAAATCTGACATTCTGGAATTCACTCAAAAATGGTGCCAAACTGTTGCAAACGATCCCCTGAAAGGTTTTTCGGTGGAAACAGGTGCGTTTTTATCATCAGAAACAGAATTAGCCGTCAACGTCTGAAACACTTTTTTTGAAAAAATCCCTAAGCCGCGCTGTCACAATTTCAGCAAAAATCTGGCGTTTTGGATTTCACTCAAAAAAGGTGCCAAAGTGTTGCAAACGATCCCCTGAAAGGTTTTTCGGTGGAAAGAGATGGGTTTTTATCATCAGAAAGAGAATTAGCCGTCGACGTCTGAACAACGTTTTTTCAAAAAAACCCCTAAGCCGCGCGGTCAGAATTTCAGCAAAAATCTGACATTCTGGAATTCACTCAAAAATGGTGCCAAACTGTTGCAAACGATCCCCTGAAATGTTTTTTGGTGGAAAGAGATAGGTTTTTATCATCAAAAAGAGAATTAGCCTTCGACGTCTGAGCAACTTTAAAAAAAAAAAAATCCCTAAACCGCGCGGTCAGAATTTCAGCAAAAATCTGGCGTTTTGGAATTCACTCAAAAATGGTGCCAAACTGT
The DNA here is from genome assembly GCF_965153285.1 of Podarcis tiliguerta. Taxonomy (NCBI): domain Eukaryota; kingdom Metazoa; phylum Chordata; class Lepidosauria; order Squamata; family Lacertidae; genus Podarcis; species Podarcis tiliguerta. The sequence goes on along the minus strand of NC_139539.1, from coordinate 87,997,394 downwards.
TGCAAACGATCCTCTGAAAGGTTTTTTGGCGGAAACAGATGGGTTTTTATAATCAGAAACAGAACTAGCCCTCGACGTCTGAAGAACTTTTTTTGAAAAAATCCCTAACCCGCGCGGTCAGAATTTCAGCAAAAATCTGACATTCTGGAATTCACTCAAAAATGGTGCCAAACTGTTGCAAACAATGCTCTGAAAGGTTTTTTGGCGGAAAAAGGTGGGTTTTTATCATCAGAAACAGAATTAGCCGTCGACGTCTGTACAACTTTTTTTAAAAATATCCCTAAGCCGCGCGGTCAGAATTTCAGCAAAAATCTGACATTCTGGAATTCACTCAAAAATGGTGCCAAACTGTTGCAAACGATCCCCTGAAAGGTTTTTTGGTGGAAACAGATGGGTTTTTATCATCAGAAACAGAATTGGCCGTCCTCGTCTGAACACCATTTTTTGAAAAACTCCCTAAACCGCGCGGTCAGATTTTCAGCAAAAATCTGACATTCTGGAATTCACTCAAAAAAGGTGCCAAACTGTTGCAAACGATCCCCTGAAAGGTTTTTTGGCGGAAACAGGTGGGTTTTTATCATCAGAAACAGAATTAGCCGTCGACGTCTGAACAACTTTTTTAAAAAAAAATCCCTAAGCCGCGCGGTCAGAATTTCAGCAAAAATCTGACATTCTGGAATTCACTCAAAAATGGTGCCAAACTGTTGCAAACGATCCCCTGAAAGGTTTTTGGGTGGAAACAGATGGGTTTTTATCATCGGAAACAGAATTAGCCCTCGACGTCTGCACAACTTTTTTTTGAAAAAATCCCTAAGCCGCGCGGTCAGAATTTCAGCAAAAATCTGACATTCTGGAATTCACTCAAAAATGGTGCCAAACTGTTGCAAACGATCCTCTGAAAGGTTTTTTGGCGGAAACAGATGGGTTTTTATCATCAGAAACAGAATTAGCCATCGACGTCTGAACAACTTTTTTTAAAAAAAATCCCTAAGCCGCGCGGTCAGAATTTCAGCAAAAATCTGACATTCTGGAATTCACTCAAAAATGGTGCCAAACTGTTGCAAACGATCCCCTGAAAGGTTTTTTGGCGGAAACAGGTGGGTTTTTATCATCAGAAACAGGATTAGCCCTCGACGTCTGCACAACTTTTTTTTGAAAAAATCCCTAAGCCGCGCGGTCAGAATTTCAGCAAAAATCTGACATTCTGGAATTCACTCAAAAATGGTGCCAAACTGTTGCAAACGATCCTCTGAAAGGTTTTTTGGCGGAAACAGATGGGTTTTTATCATCAGAAACAGAATTAGCCATCGACGTCTGAACAACTTTTTTTTAAAAAAATCCCTAAGCCGCGCGGTCAGAATTTCAGCAAAAATCTGACATTCTGGAATTCACTCAAAAATGGTGCCAAACTGTTGTAAATGATCCCCTGAAAGGTTTTTTGGTGGAAACAGATGGGTTTTTACCATCAGAAACAGAATTAGCCGTCCTCGTCTGAACAACTTTTTTTGAAAAAATCGCTAAACCGCGCGGTCACAATTTCAGGAAAAATCTGGCGTTTTGGAATTCACTCAAAAATGATGACAAACTGTTGCAAACGATCCCCTGAAAGGTTTTTCGGTGGAAAGAGATGGGTTTTTATCATCAGAAAGAGAATTAGCCGTCGACGTCTGAACAACTTTTTTTCAAAAAAACCCCTAAGCCGCGCGGTCAGAATTTCAGCAAAAATCTGACATTCTGGAATTCACTCAAAAATGGTGCCAAACTGTTGCAAACGATCCCCTGAAATGTTTTTTGGTGGAAAGAGATAGGTTTTTATCATCAAAAAGAGAATTAGCCGTCGACGTCTGAACAACTTTTTTTCAAAAAAACCCCTAAGCCGCGCGGTCAGAATTTCAGCAAAAATCTGACATTCTGGAATTCACTCAAAAATGGTGCCAAACTGTTGCAAACGATCCCCTGAAAGGTTTTTTGGTGGAAACAGATGGGTTTTTATCATCAGAAACAGAATTGGCCGTCCTCGTCTGAACACCATTTTTTGAAAAACTCCCTAAACCGCACGGTCAGAATTTCAGCAAAAATCTGACATTCTGGAATTCACTCAAAAATGGTGCCAAACTGTTGCAAACGATCCCCTGAAAGGTTTTTTGGTGGAAACAGATGGGTTTTTATCATCAGAAACAGAATTGGCCGTCCTCGTCCGAACACCATTTTTTGAAAAACTCCCTAAACCGCGCGGTCAGAATTTCAGCAAAAATCTGACATTCTGGAATTCACTCAAAAAAGGTGCCAAACTGTTGCAAACGATCCCCTGAAAGGTTTTTTGGCGGAAACAGGTGGGTTTTTATCATCAGAAACAGAATTAGCCGTCGACGTCTGAACAACTTTTTTAAAAAAAAATCCCTAAGCCGCGCGGTCAGAATTTCAGCAAAAATCTGACATTCTGGAATTCACTCAAAAATGGTGCCAAACTGTTGCAAACGATCCCCTGAAAGGTTTTTGGGTGGAAACAGATGGGTTTTTATCATCGGAAACAGAATTAGCCCTCGACGTCTGCACAACTTTTTTTTGAAAAAATCCCTAAGCCGCGCGGTCAGAATTTCAGCAAAAATCTGACATTCTGGAATTCACTCAAAAATGGTGCCAAACTGTTGCAAACGATCCCCTGAAATGTTTTTTGGTGGAAAGAGATAGGTTTTTATCATCAAAAAGAGAATTAGCCGTCGACGTCTGAACAACTTTTTTTCAAAAAAACCCCTAAGCCGCGCGGTCAGAATTTCAGCAAAAATCTGACATTCTGGAATTCACTCAAAAATGGTGCCAAACTGTTGCAAACGATCCCCTGAAAGGTTTTTTGGTGGAAACAGATGGGTTTTTATCATCAGAAACAGAATTGGCCGTCCTCGTCTGAACACCATTTTTTGAAAAACTCCCTAAACCGCGCGGTCAGAATTTCAGCAAAAATCTGACATTCTGGAATTCACTCAAAAAAGGTGCCAGACTGTTGCAAACGATCCCCTGAAAGGTTTTTTGGCGGAAACAGGTGGGTTTTTATCATCAGAAACAGAATTAGCCGTCGACGTCTGAACAACTTTTTAAAAAAAAAATCCCTAAGCCGCGCGGTCAGAATTTCAGCAAAAATCTGACATTCTGGAATTCACTCAAAAATGGTGCCAAACTGTTGCAAACGATCCCCTGAAAGGTTTTTTGGCGGAAACAGATGGGTTTTTATCATCAGAAACAGAATTAGCCATCGACGTCTGAACAACTTTTTTTTAAAAAAATCCCTAAGCCGCGCGGTCAGAATTTCAGCAAAAATCTGACATTCTGGAATTCACTCAAAAATGGTGCCAAACTGTTGCAAACGATCCCCTGAAAGGTTTTTTGGCGGAAACAGGTGGGTTTTTATCATCAGAAACAGGATTAGCCCTCGACGTCTGCACAACTTTTTTTTGAAAAAATCCCTAAGCCGCGCGGTCAGAATTTCAGCAAAAATCTGACATTCTGGAATTCACTCAAAAATGGTGCCAAACTGTTGCAAACGATCCTCTGAAAGGTTTTTTGGCGGAAACAGATGGGTTTTTATCATCAGAAACAGAATTAGCCATCGACGTCTGAACAACTTTTTTTAAAAAAAATCCCTAAGCCGCGCGGTCAGAATTTCAGCAAAAATCTGACATTCTGGAATTCACTCAAAAATGGTGCCAAACTGTTGTAAATGATCCCCTGAAAGGTTTTTTGGTGGAAACAGATGGGTTTTTACCATCAGAAACAGAATTAGCCGTCCTCGTCTGAACAACTTTTTTTGAAAAAATCGCTAAACCGCGCGGTCACAATTTCAGGAAAAATCTGGCGTTTTGGAATTCACTCAAAAATGATGACAAACTGTTGCAAACGATCCCCTGAAAGGTTTTTCGGTGGAAAGAGATGGGTTTTTATCATCAGAAAGAGAATTAGCCGTCGACGTCTGAACAACTTTTTTTCAAAAAAACCCCTAAGCCGCGCGGTCAGAATTTCAGCAAAAATCTGACATTCTGGAATTCACTCAAAAATGGTGCCAAACTGTTGCAAACGATCCCCTGAAATGTTTTTTGGTGGAAAGAGATAGGTTTTTATCATCAAAAAGAGAATTAGCCTTCGACGTCTGAGCAACTTTTAAAAAAAAAAAATCCCTAAACCGCGCGGTCAGAATTTCAGCAAAAATCTGGCGTTTTGGAATTCACTCAAAAATGGTGCCAAACTGTTGCAAACGATCCTCTGAAAGGTTTTTTGGCGGAAACAGATGGGTTTTTATAATCAGAAACAGAACTAGCCCTCGACGTCTGAAGAACTTTTTTTGAAAAAATCCCTAAGCCGCGCGGTCAGAATTTCAGCAAAAATCTGACATTCTGGAATTCACTCAAAAATGGTGCCAAACTGTTGCAAACAATGCTCTGAAAGGTTTTTTGGCGGAAAAAGGTGGGTTTTTATCATCAGAAACAGAATTAGCCGTCGACGTCTGTACAACTTTTTTAAAAAATATCCCTAAGCCGCGCGGTCAGAATTTCAGCAAAAATCTGACATTCTGGAATTCACTCAAAAATGGTGCCAAACTGTTGCAAACGATCCCCTGAAAGGTTTTTTGGTGGAAACAGATGGGGTTTTATCATCAGAAACAGAATTGGCCGTCCTCGTCTGAACACCATTTTTTGAAAAACTCCCTAAACCGCGCGGTCAGAATTTCAGCAAAAATCTGACATTCTGGAATTCACTCAAAAAAGGTGCCAAACTGTTGCAAACGATCCCCTGAAAGGTTTTTTGGCGGAAACAGGTGGGTTTTTATCATCAGAAACAGAATTAGCCGTCGACGTCTGAACAACTTTTTTAAAAAAAAATCCCTAAGCCGCGCGGTCAGAATTTCAGCAAAAATCTGACATTCTGGAATTCACTCAAAAATGGTGCCAAACTGTTGCAAACGATCCCCTGAAAGGTTTTTGGGTGGAAAAAGATGGGTTTTTATCATCGGAAACAGAATTAGCCCTCGAAGTCTGCACAACTTTTTTTTGAAAAAATCCCTAAGCCGCGCGGTCAGAATTTCAGCAAAAATCTGACATTCTGGAATTCACTCAAAAATGGTGCCAAACTGTTGCAAACGATCCTCTGAAAGGTTTTTTGGCGGAAACAGATGGGTTTTTATCATCAGAAACAGAATTAGCCATCGACGTCTGAACAACTTTTTTTTAAAAAAATCCCTAAGCCGCGCGGTCAGAATTTCAGCAAAAATCTGACATTCTGGAATTCACTCAAAAATGGTGCCAAACTGTTGCAAACGATCCCCTGAAAGGTTTTTTGGTGGAAACAGATGGGTTTTTATCATCAGAAACAGAATTGGCCGTCCTCGTCTGAACACCTTTTTTTGAAAAACTCCCTAAACCGCGCGGTCAGAATTTCAGCAAAAATCTGACATTCTGGAATTCACTCAAAAATGGTGCCAAACTGTTGCAAACGATCCCCTGAAAGGTTTTTTGGCGGAAACAGGTGGGTTTTTATCATCAGAAACAGGATTAGCCCTCGACGTCTGCACAACTTTTTTTTGAAAAAATCCCTAAGCCGCGCGGTCAGAATTTCAGCAAAAATCTGACATTCTGGAATTCACTCAAAAATGGTGCCAAACTGTTGCAAACGATCCTCTGAAAGGTTTTTTGGCGGAAACAGATGGGTTTTTATCATCAGAAACAGAATTAGCCATCGACGTCTGAACAACTTTTTTTTTAAAAAATCCCTAAGCCGCGCGGTCAGAATTTCAGCAAAAATCTGACATTCTGGAATTCACTCAAAAATGGTGCCAAACTGTTGTAAACGATCCCCTGAAAGGTTTTTTGGTGGAAACAGATGGGTTTTTACCATCAGAAACAGAATTAGCCGTCCTCGTCTGAACAACTTTTTTTGAAAAAATCGCTAAACCGCGCGGTCACAATTTCAGCAAAAATCTGGCGTTTTGGAATTCACTCAAAATTGGTGCCAAACTGTTGCAAATGATCCCCTGAAAGGTTTTTCTGTGGAAACAGGTGGGTTTTTATCATCAGAAACAGAATTAGCCGTCGACGTCTGAAACAATTTTTTTGAAAAAATCCCTAAGCCGCGCGGTCACAATTTCAGCAAAAATCTGGCCTTTTGGAATTCACTCAAAAATGGTGCCAAACTGTTGCAAACGATCCCCTGAAAGGTTTTTCGGTGGAAAGAGATGGGGTTTTATCATCAGAAACAGAATTAGCCGTCGACGTCTGAACAACTTTTTTTTAAAAAAATCCCTAAGCCGCGCGGTCAGAATTTCAGCAAAAATCTGACATTCTGGAATTCATTCAAAAATGGTGCCAAACTGTTGCAAACGATCCCCTGAAAGGTTTTTTGGCGGAAACAGGTGGGTTTTTATCATCAGAAACAGAATTAGCCGTCGACGTCTGAACAACGTTTTTTTGAAAAAAATCCCTAAGCCGCGCGGTCAGAATTTCAGCAAAAATCTGACATTCTGGAATTCACTCAAAAATGGTGCCAAACTGTTGCAAACGATCCCCTGAAAGGTTTTACGGTGGAAACAGGTGGGTTTTTATCATCAGAAACAGAATTAGCCGTCAACGTCTGAAACACTTTTTTTGAAAAAATCCCTAAGCCGCGCTGTCACAATTTCAGCAAAAATCTGGCGTTTTGGATTTCACTCAAAAATGGTGCCAAACTGTTGCAAACGATCCCCTGAAAGGTTTTTTGGCGGAAAAAGGTGGGTTTTTATCATCAGAAACAGAATTAGCCGTCGACGTCTGTACAACTTTTTTAAAAAATATCCCTAAGCCGCGCGGTCAGAATTTCAGCAAAAATCTGACATTCTGGAATTCACTCAAAAATGGTGCCAAACTGTTGCAAACGATTCCCTGAAAGGTTTTTTGGTGGAAACAGATGGGTTTTTATCATCAGAAACAGAATTGGCCGTCCTCGTCTGAACACCTTTTTTTGAAAAACTCCCTAAACCGCGCGGTCAGAATTTCAGCAAAAATCTGACATTCTGGAATTCACTCAAAAATGGTGCCAAACTATTGCAAACGATCCCCTGAAAGGTTTTACGGTGGAAACAGGTGGGTTTTTATCATCAGAAACAGAATTAGCCGTCAACGTCTGAAACACTTTTTTTGAAAAAATCCCTAAGCCGCGCTGTCACAATTTCAGCAAAAATCTGGCGTTTTGGATTTCACTCAAAAATGGTGCCAAACTGTTGCAAACGATCCCCTGAAAGGTTTTTTGGCGGAAAAAGGTGGGTTTTTATCATCAGAAACAGAATTAGCCGTCGACGTCTGTACAACTTTTTTTAAAAATATCCCTAAGCCGCGCGGTCAGAATTTCAGCAAAAATCTGACATTCTGGAATTCACTCAAAAATGGTGCCAAACTGTTGCAAACGATCCCCTGAAAGGTTTTTTGGTGGAAACAGATGGGTTTTTATCATCAGAAACAGAATTGGCCGCCCTCGTCTGAACACCTTTTTTTGAAAAACTCCCTAAACCGCGCGGTCAGAATTTCAGCAAAAATCTGACATTCTGGAATTCACTCAAAAATGGTGCCAAACTGTTGCAAACGATCCCCTGAAAGGTTTTTTGGCGGAAACAGGTGGGTTTTTATCATCAGAAACAGAATTAGCCGTCGACGTCTGAACAACTTTTTTTAAAAAAAATCCCTAAGCCGCGCGGTCAGAATTTCAGCAAAAATCTGACATTCTGGAATTCACTCAAAAATGGTGCCAAACTGTTGTAAATGATCCCCTGAAAGGTTTTTTGGTTTAAAGAGATGGGGTTTTACCATCAGAAACAGAATTAGCCGTCCTCGTCTGAACACCTTTTTTCGAAAAAATCGCTAAACCGCGCGGTCACAATTTCAGGAAAAATCTGGCGTTTTGGAATTCACTCAAAAATGGTGCCAAACTGTTGCAAACGATCCCCTGAAAGGTTTTTTGGCGGAAACAGGTGGGTTTTTATCATCAGAAACAGAATTAGCCGTCGACGTCTGAACAACTTTTTTTAAAAGAAATCCCTAAGCCGCGCGGTCAGAATTTGAGCAAAAATCTGACATTCTGGAATTCATTTAAAAATGGTGCCAAACTGTTCCAAACGATCCCCTGAAAGGTTTTTCGGTGGAAACAGGTTGGTTTTTATCATCAGAAACAGAATTAGCCGTCGACGTCTGAACAACTTTTTTTAAAAACATCCCTAAGCAAAAATCTGACATTCTGGAATTCACTCAAAAATGGTGCCAAACTGTTGCAAACGATCCCCAGAAAGGTTTTTCGGTGGAAACAGATGGGTTTTTATCATCGGAAACAGAATTAGCCCTCGAAGTCTGAACACCTTTTTTTGGAAAAATCCCTAATCCGCGCGGTCACAATTTCAGCAAAAATCTGGAGTTTTGGAATTCACTCAAAAATGGTGACAAACTGTTGCAAATGATCGCCTGAAAGGTTTTTTGGTGGAAACAGATGGGTTTTTATCATGAGAAACAGAATTCGCCCTCAACGTCTGAACAACTTTAAAAAAAAAAAATCCCTAAGCCGCGCGGTCAAAATTTCAGCAAAAATCTGGTGTTTTGGAATTCACTCAAAAATGGTGCCAAACTGTTGCAAACGATCCCCTGAAAGGTTTTTTGGTGGAAACAGATGGGTTTTTACCATCAGAAACAGAATTAGCCGTCCTCGTCTGAACAACTTTTTTTGAAAAAATCCCTAAACCGCGCGGTCACAATTTCAGGAAAAATCTGGCGTTTTGGAATTCACTCAAAAATGATGACAAACTTTTGCAAATGATCCCCCGAAATCTTTTATGGTGGAAACAGATGGGTTTTTATCATCAGAAACAGAACTAGCCTTAGACGTCTGAACAACTCTTTTTTTTGAAAAAATCCCTAAGCCGCGCGGTCAGAATTTCAGCAAAAATCTGGCGTTTTGGAATTCACTCAAAATTGGTGCCAAACTGTTGCAAACGATCCCCTGAAAGGTTTTTCGGTGGAAACAGGTGGGTTTTTATCATCAGAAACAGAATTAGCCGTCAACGTCTGAAACACTTTTTTTGAAAAAATCCCTAAGCCGCGCTGTCACAATTTCAGCAAAAATCTGGCGTTTTGGATTTCACTCAAAAATGGTGCCAAACTGTTGCAAACGATCCCCTGAAAGGTTTTTCGGTGGAAAGAGATGGGTTTTTATCATCAGAAACAGAATTAGCCGTCGACGTCTGAACAACTTTTTTTAAAAGAAATCCCTAAGCCGCGCGGTCAGAATTTGAGCAAAAATCTGACATTCTGGAATTCATTTAAAAATGGTGCCAAACTGTTCCAAACGATCCCCTGAAAGGTTTTTCGGTGGAAACAGGTTGGTTTTTATCATCAGAAACAGAATTAGCCGTCGACGTCTGAACAACTTTTTTTTAAAACATCCCTAAGCAAAAATCTGACATTCTGGAATTCACTCAAAAATGGTGCCAAACTGTTGCAAAAGATCCCCAGAAAGGTTTTTCGGTGGAAACAGATGGGTTTTTATCATCGGAAACAGAATTAGCCCTCGAAGTCTGAACACCTTTTTTTGAAAAAATCCCTAATCCGCGCGGTCACAATTTCAGCAAAAATCTGGTGTTTTGGAATTCACTCAAAAATGGTGCCAAACTGTTGAAAACGATCCCCTGAAAGTTTTTTCGGTGGAAACAGATGGGTTTTTATCATCAGAAACAGAATTAGCCGTCCTCGTCTGAACAAGTTTTTTTGAAAAAATCCCTAAACCGCGCGGTCACAATTTCAGCAAAAATCTGGCGTTTTGGAATTCACTCAAAAATGGTGCCAAACTGTTGCAAACGATCCCCTGAAAGGTGTTTTGGCGGAAACAGGTGGGTTTTTATCATCAGAAACAGAATTAGCCTTCGACGTTTGAAAAACTTTTTTTAAAAAAAATCCCTAAGCCGCGGGGTCAGAATTTCAGCAAAAATCTGACATTCTGGAATTCACTCAAAAATGGTGCCAAACTGTTGCAAATGATCCCCTGAAAGGTTTTTTGGTGGAAAAAGATGGGTTTTTATCATCAGAAACAGAATTAGCCCTTGACGTCTGAACAACTTTTTTTTAAAAAAATCCCTAAGCCGCGCGGTCACAATTTCAGCAGAGATCTGGCGTTTTGGAATTCACGCAAAAATGGTGCCAAACTGTTGCAAACGATCCCCTGAAAGGTTTTTTTGGCGGAAACAGATGGGTTTTTATCATCAGAAACAGAATTAGCCTTCGACGTCTGAACAACTTTTTTTAAAAAAAATCCCTAAGTCGCGCGGTCAGAATTTCAGCAAAAATCTGACATTCTGGAATTCACTCAAAAATGGTGCCAAACTGTTGCAAACGATCTCCTGAAAGGTTTTTCGGTGGAAAGAGATGGGTTTTTATCATCAGAAACAGAATTAGCCCTTGACGTCTGAACAACTTTTTTTTAAAAAAATCCCTAAGCCGCGCGGTCACAATTTCAGCAGAGATCTGGCGTTTTGGAATTCACGCAAAAATGGTGCCAAACTGTTGTAAACTATCCCCTGAAAGGTTTTTTTGGCGGAAACAGATGGGTTTTTATCATCAGAAACAGAACTAGCCTTAGACGTCTGAACAACTCTTTTTTTTGAAAAAATCCCTAAGCCGCGCGGTCAGAATTTCAGCAAAAATCTGGCGTTTTGGAATTCACTCAAAAATGGTGCCAAACTGTTGCAAACGATCCCCTGAAAGGTTTTTTGGCGGAAACAGGTGGGTTTTTATCATCAGAAACAGAATTAGCCGTCGACGTCTGAACAACGTTTTTTTGAAAAAATCCCTAAGCCGCACGGTCAAATTTCAGCAAAAATCTGGCGTTTTGGATTTCACTCAAAAATGGTGCCAAACTGTTGCAAACGATCCCCTGAAAGGTTTTTCGGTGGAAAGAGATGGGTTTTTATCATCAGAAACAGAATTAGCCGTCCTCGTCTGAACAACTTTTTTTGAAAAAATCCCTAAGCCGCGCGGTCAGAATTTCAGCAAAAATCTGGCGTTTTGGAATTCACTCAAAATTGGTGCCAAACTGTTGCAAATGATCCCCTGAAAGGTTTTTCTGTGGAAACAGGTGGGTTTTTATCATCAGAAACAGAATTAGCCGTCGACGTCTGAAACACTTTTTTTGAAAAAATCCCTAAGCCGCGCGGTCACAATTTCAGCAAAAATCTGGCGTTTTGGAATTCACTCAAAAATGGGGCCAAACTGTTGCAAACGATCCCCTGAAAGGTTTTTCGGTGGAAAGAGATGGGTTTTTATCACCAGAAACAGAATTAGCCCTCGACGTCTGAAACACTTTTTTTGAAAAAATCCCTAAACCGCGCGGTCACAATTTCAGCAAAAATCTGGCCTTTTGGAATTCACTCAAAAATGGTGCCAAACTGTTGCAAACGATCCCCTGAAAGGTTTTTCGGTGGAAAGATATGGGTTTTTATCATCAGAAACAGAATTAGCCGTCCTCGTCTGAACAACTTTTTTTGAAAAAATCCCTAAGCCGCGCGGTCAGAATTTCAGCAAAAATCTGGCGTTTTGGAATTCACTCAAAATTGGTGCCAAACTGTTGCAAATGATCCCCTGAAAGGTTTTTCTGTGGAAACAGGTGGGTTTTTATCATCAGAAACAGAATTAGCCGTCGACGTCTGAAACACTTTGTTTGAAAAAATCCCTAAGCCGCGCGGTCACAATTTCAGCAAAAATCTGGCCTTTTGGAATTCACTCAAAAATGGTGCCAAACTGTTGCAAACGATCCCCTGAAAGGTTTTTCGGTGGAAAGAGATGGGGTTTTATCATCAGAAACAGAATTAGCCTTCGACGTCTGAACAACGTTTTTTAAAAAAAATCCCTAAGCCGCGCGGTCAGAATTTCAGCAAAAATCTGACATTCTGGAATTCATTCAAAAATGGTGCCAAACTGTTGGAAACGATCCCCTGAAAGGTTTTTTGGCGGAAACAGGTGGGTTTTTATCATCAGAAACAGAATTAGCCGTCGACGTCTGAAACACTTTTTTTGAAAAAATCCCTAAGCCGCGCGGTCACAATTTCAGCAAAAATCTGGCCTTTTGGAATTCACTCAAAAATGGTGCCAAACTGTTGCAAACGATCCCCTGAAAGGTTTTTCGGTGGAAAGAGATGGGTTTTTATCATCAGAAACAGAATTAGCCGTCCTCGTCTGAACAACTTTTTTTGAAAAAATCCCTAAGCCGCGCGGTCAGAATTTCAGCAAAAATCTGGCGTTTTGGAATTCACTCAAAATTGGTGCCAAACTGTTGCAAATGATCCCCTGAAAGGTTTTTCTGTGGAAACAGGTGGGTTTTTATCATCAGAAACAGAATTAGCCGTCCACGTCTGAAACACTTTTTTTGAAAAAATCCCTAAGCCGCGCGGTCACAATTTCAGCAAAAATCTGGCCTTTTGGAATTCACTCAAAAATGGTGCCAAACTGTTGCAAACGATCCCCTGAAAGGTTTTTCGGTGGAAAGAGATGGGGTTTTATCATCAGAAACAGAATTAGCCGTCGACGTCTGAACAACTTTTTTTTAAAAAAATTCCTAAGCCGCGCGGTCAGAATTTCAGCAAAAATCTGACATTCTGGAATTCATTCAAAAATGGTGCCAAACTGTTGCAAACGATCCCCTGAAAGGTTTTTTGGCGGAAACAGGTGGGTTTTTATCATCAGAAACAGAATTAGCCGTCGACGTCTGAACAACGTTTTTTTGAAAAAAATCCCTAAGCCGCGCGGTCAGAATTTCAGCAAAAATCTGACATTCTGGAATTCACTCAAAAATGGTGCCAAACTGTTGCAAACGATCCCCTGAAAGGTTTTTCGGTGGAAACAGGTGGGTTTTTATCATCAGAAACAGAATTAGCCGTCAACGTCTGAAACACTTTTTTTGAAAAAATCCCTAAGCCGCGCTGTCACAATTTCAGCAAAAATCTGGCGTTTTGGATTTCACTCAAAAATGGTGCCAAACTGTTGCAAACGATCCCCTGAAAGGTTTTTCGGTGGAAAGAGATGGGTTTTTATCATCAGAAAGAGAATTAGCCCTCGACGTCTGAACAACTTTTTTAAAAAGAAATCCCTAAGCCGCGCGGTCAGAATTTGAGCAAAAATCTGACATTCTGGAATTCATTTAAAAATGGTGCCAAACTGTTCCAAACGATCCCCTGAAAGGTTTTTCGGTGGAAACAGGTTGGTTTTTATCATCAGAAACAGAATTAGCCGTCGACGTCTGAACAACTTTTTTTTAAAACATCCCTAAGCAAAAATCTGACATTCTGGAATTCACTCAAAAATGGTGCCAAACTGTTGCAAACGATCCCCAGAAAGGTTTTTCGGTGGAAACAGATGGGTTTTTATCATCGGAAACAGAATTAGCCCTCGAAGTCTGAACACCTTTTTTTGAAAAAATCCCTAATCCGCGCGGTCACAATTTCAGCAAAAATCTGGCGTTTTGGAATTCACTCAAAAATGGTGACAAACTGTTGCAAATGATCGCCTGAAAGGTTTTTTGGTGGAAACAGATGGGCTTTTATCATCAGAAACAGAATTCGCCCTCAACGTCTGAACAACTTTTTTTAAAAAAAATCCCTAAGCCGCGCGGTCAAAATTTCAGCAAAAATCTGGTGTTTTGGAATTCACTCAAAAATGGTGCCAAACTGTTGAAAACGATCCCCTGAAAGTTTTTTCGGTGGAAACAGATGGGTTTTTATCATCAGAAACAGAATTAGCCGTCCTCGTCTGAACAACTTTTTTTGAAAAAATCCCTAAACCGCGCGGTCACAATTTCAGCAAAAATCTGGCGTTTTGGAATTCACTCAAAAATGGTGCCAAACTGTTGCAAACGATCCCCTGAAAGGTGTTTTGGCGGAAACAGGTGGGTTTTTATCATCAGAAACAGAATTAGCCTTCGACGTTTGAAAAACTTTTTTTAAAAAAAATCCCTAAGCCGCGCGGTCAGAATTTCAGCAAAAATCTGACATTCTGGAATTCACTCAAAAATGGTGCCAAACTGTTGCAAATGATCCCCTGAAAGGTTTTTTGGTGGAAAAAGATGGGTTTTTATCATCAGAAACAGAATTAGCCCTTGACGTCTGAACAACTTTTTTTTTAAAAAAATCCCTAAGCCGCGCGGTCACAATTTCAGCAGAGATCTGGCGTTTTGGAATTCACGAAAAATGGTGCCAAACTGTTGCAAACGATCCCCTGAAAGGTTTTTTTGGCGGAAACAGATGGGTTTTTATCATCAGAAACAGAATTAGCCTTCGACGTCTGAACAACTTTTTTTAAAAAAAATCCCTAAGTCGCGCGGTCAGAATTTCAGCAAAAATCTGACATTCTGGAATTCACTCAAAAATGGTGCCAAACTGTTGCAAACGATCCCCTGAAAGGTTTTTCGGTGGAAAGAGATGGGTTTTTATCATCAGAAACAGAATTAGCCCTTGACGTCTGAACAACTTTTTTAAAAAAAAATCCCTAAGCCGCGCGGTCACAATTTCAGCAGAGATCTGGCGTTTTGGAATTCACGCAAAAATGGTGCCAAACTGTTGTAAACGATCCCCTGACAGGTTTTTTTGGCGGAAACAGATGGGTTTTTATCATCAGAAACAGAACTAGCCTTAGACGTCTGAACAACTCTTTTTTTTGAAAAAATCCCTAAGCCGCGCGGTCAGAATTTCAGCAAAAATCTGGCGTTTTGGAATTCACTCAAAAATGGTGCCAAACTGTTGCAAACGATCCCCTGAAAGGTTTTTTGGCGGAAACAGGTGGGTTTTTATCATCAGAAACAGAATTAGCCGTCGACGTCTGAACAACGTTTTTTTGAAAAAATCCCTAAGCCGCACGGTCAAATTTCAGCAAAAATCTGGCGTTTTGGATTTCACTCAAAAATGGTGCCAAACTGTTGCAAACGATCCCCTGAAAGGTTTTTCGGTGGAAAGAGATGGGTTTTTATCATCAGAAACAGAATTAGCCGTCCTCGTCTGAACAACTTTTTTTGAAAAAATCCCTAAGCCGCGCGGTCAGAATTTCAGCAAAAATCTGGCGTTTTGGAATTCACTCAAAATTGGTGCCAAACTGTTGCAAATGATCCCCTGAAAGGTTTTTCTGTGGAAACAGGTGGGTTTTTATCATCAGAAACAGAATTAGCCGTCGACGTCTGAAACACTTTTTTTGAAAAAATCCCTAAGCCGCGCGGTCACAATTTCAGCAAAAATCTGGCGTTTTGGAATTCACTCAAAAATGGTGCCAAACTGTTGCAAACGATCCCCTGAAAGGTTTTTCGGTGGAAAGAGATGGGTTTTTATCATCAGAAACAGAATTAGCCCTCGACGTCTGAAACACTTTTTTTGAAAAAATCCCTAAGCCGCGCGGTCACAATTTCAGCAAAAATCTGGCGTTTTGGATTTCACTCAAAAATGGTGCCAAACTGTTGCAAACGATCCCCTGAAAGGTTTTTCGGTGGAAAGAGATGGGGTTTTATCATCAGAAGCAGAATTAGCCTTCGACGTCTGAACAACTTTTTTTTAAAAAAATCCCTAAGCCGCGCGGTCAGAATTTCAGCAAAAATCTGACATTCTGGAATTCACTCAAAAATGGTGCCAAACTGTTGCAAACGATCCCCTGAAAGGTTTTTCGGTGGAAAGAGATGGGGTTTTATCATCAGAAACAGAATTAGCCGTCGACGTCTGAACAACTTTTTTTTAAAAAAATTCCTAAGCCGCGCGGTCAGAATTTCAGCAAAAATCTGACATTCTGGAATTCATTCAAAAATGGTGCCAAACTGTTGCAAACGATCCCCTGAAAGGTTTTTTGGCGGAAACAGGTGGGTTTTTATCATCAGAAACAGAATTAGCCGTCGACGTCTGAACAACGTTTTTTTGAAAAAAATCCCTAAGCCGCGCGGTCAGAATTTCAGCAAAAATCTGACATTCTGGAATTCACTCAAAAATGGTGCCAAACTGTTGCAAACGATCCCCTGAAAGGTTTTTCGGTGGAAACAGGTGGGTTTTTATCATCAGAAACAGAATTAGCCGTCAACGTCTGAAACACTTTTTTTGAAAAAATCCCTAAGCCGCGCTGTCACAATTTCAGCAAAAATCTGGCGTTTTGGATTTCACTCAAAAATGGTGCCAAACTGTTGCAAACGATCCCCTGAAAGGTTTTTCGGTGGAAAGAGATGGGTTTTTATCATCAGAAAGAGAATTAGCCCTCGACGTCTGAACAACTTTTTTAAAAAGAAATCCCTAAGCCGCGCGGTCAGAATTTGAGCAAAAATCTGACATTCTGGAATTCATTTAAAAATGGTGCCAAACTGTTCCAAACGATCCCCTGAAAGGTTTTTCGGTGGAAACAGGTTGGTTTTTATCATCAGAAACAGAATTAGCCGTCGACGTCTGAACAACTTTTTTTTAAAACATCCCTAAGCAAAAATCTGACATTCTGGAATTCACTCAAAAATGGTGCCAAACTGTTGCAAACGATCCCCAGAAAGGTTTTTCGGTGGAAACAGATGGGTTTTTATCATCGGAAACAGAATTAGCCCTCGAAGTCTGAACACCTTTTTTTGAAAAAATCCCTAATCCGCGCGGTCACAATTTCAGCAAAAATCTGGCGTTTTGGAATTCACTCAAAAATGGTGACAAACTGTTGCAAATGATCGCCTGAAAGGTTTTTTGGTGGAAACAGATGGGCTTTTATCATCAGAAACAGAATTCGCCCTCAACGTCTGAACAACTTTTTTTAAAAAAAATCCCTAAGCCGCGCGGTCAAAATTTCAGCAAAAATCTGGTGTTTTGGAATTCACTCAAAAATGGTGCCAAACTGTTGAAAACGATCCCCTGAAAGTTTTTTCGGTGGAAACAGATGGGTTTTTATCATCAGAAACAGAATTAGCCGTCCTCGTCTGAACAACTTTTTTTGAAAAAATCCCTAAACCGCGCGGTCACAATTTCAGCAAAAATCTGGCGTTTTGGAATTCACTCAAAAATGGTGCCAAACTGTTGCAAACGATCCCCTGAAAGGTGTTTTGGCGGAAACAGGTGGGTTTTTATCATCAGAAACAGAATTAGCCTTCGACGTTTGAAAAACTTTTTTTAAAAAAAATCCCTAAGCCGCGCGGTCAGAATTTCAGCAAAAATCTGACATTCTGGAATTCACTCAAAAATGGTGCCAAACTGTTGCAAATGATCCCCTGAAAGGTTTTTTGGTGGAAAAAGATGGGTTTTTATCATCAGAAACAGAATTAGCCCTTGACGTCTGAACAACTTTTTTTTAAAAAAAATCCCTAAGCCGCGCGGTCACAATTTCAGCAGAGATCTGGCGTTTTGGAATTCACGAAAAATGGTGCCAAACTGTTGCAAACGATCCCCTGAAAGGTTTTTTTGGCGGAAACAGATGGGTTTTTATCATCAGAAACAGAATTAGCCTTCGACGTCTGAACAACTTTTTTTAAAAAAAATCCCTAAGTCGCGCGGTCAGAATTTCAGCAAAAATCTGACATTCTGGAATTCACTCAAAAATGGTGCCAAACTGTTGCAAACGATCCCCTGAAAGGTTTTTCGGTGGAAAGAGATGGGTTTTTATCATCAGAAACAGAATTAGCCCTTGACGTCTGAACAACTTTTTTAAAAAAAAATCCCTAAGCCGCGCGGTCACAATTTCAGCAGAGATCTGGCGTTTTGGAATTCACGCAAAAATGGTGCCAAACTGTTGTAAACGATCCCCTGACAGGTTTTTTTGGGGGAAACAGATGGGTTTTTATCATCAGAAACAGAACTAGCCTTAGACGTCTGAACAACTCTTTTTTTTGAAAAAATCCCTAAGCCGCGCGGTCAGAATTTCAGCAAAAATCTGGCGTTTTGGAATTCACTCAAAAATGGTGCCAAACTGTTGCAAACGATCCCCTGAAAGGTTTTTTGGCGGAAACAGGTGGGTTTTTATCATCAGAAACAGAATTAGCCGTCGACGTCTGAACAACGTTTTTTTGAAAAAATCCCTAAGCCGCACGGTCAAATTTCAGCAAAAATCTGGCGTTTTGGATTTCACTCAAAAATGGTGCCAAACTGTTGCAAACGATCCCCTGAAAGGTTTTTCGGTGGAAAGAGATGGGTTTTTATCATCAGAAACAGAATTAGCCGTCCTCGTCTGAACAACTTTTTTTGAAAAAATCCCTAAGCCGCGCGGTCAGAATTTCAGCAAAAATCTGGCGTTTTGGAATTCACTCAAAATTGGTGCCAAACTGTTGCAAATGATCCCCTGAAAGGTTTTTCTGTGGAAACAGGTGGGTTTTTATCATCAGAAACAGAATTAGCCGTCGACGTCTGAAACACTTTTTTTGAAAAAATCCCTAAGCCGCGCGGTCACAATTTCAGCAAAAATCTGGCGTTTTGGAATTCACTCAAAAATGGTGCCAAACTGTTGCAAACGATCCCCTGAAAGGTTTTTCGGTGGAAAGAGATGGGTTTTTATCATCAGAAACAGAATTAGCCCTCGACGTCTGAAACACTTTTTTTGAAAAAATCCCTAAGCCGCGCGGTCACAATTTCAGCAAAAATCTGGCGTTTTGGATTTCACTCAAAAATGGTGCCAAACTGTTGCAAACGATCCCCTGAAAGGTTTTTCGGTGGAAAGAGATGGGGTTTTATCATCAGAAGCAGAATTAGCCTTCGACGTCTGAACAACTTTTTTTTAAAAAAATCCCTAAGCCGCGCGGTCAGAATTTCAGCAAAAATCTGACATTCTGGAATTCACTCAAAAATGGTGCCAAACTGTTGCAAACGATCCCCTGAAAGGTTTTTTGGCGGAAACAGGTGGGTTTTTATCATCAGAAACAGAATTAGCCGTCGACGTCTGAACAACGTTTTTTTGAAAAAAATCCCTAAGCCGCGCGGTCACAATTTCAGCAAAAATCTGGCCTTTTGGAATTCACTCAAAAATGGTGCCAAACTGTTGCAAACGATCCCCTGAAAGGTTTTTCGGTGGAAACAGGTTGGTTTTTATCATCAGAAACAGAATTAGCCGTCGACGTCTGAAACACTTTTTTTGAAAAAATCCCTAAGCCGCGCGGTCACAATTTCAGCAAAAATCTGGCGTTTTGGAATTCACTCAAAAATGGTGCCAAACTGTTGCAAACGATCCCCTGAAAGGTTTTTCGGTGGAAAGAGATGGGGTTTTATCATCAGAAACAGAATTAGCCTTCGACGTCTGAACAACTTTTTTTAAAAAAAATCCCTAAGCCGCGCGGTCAGAATTTCAGCAAAAATCTGACATTCTGGAATTCATTCAAAAATGGTGCCAAACTGTTGCAAACGATCCCCTGAAAGGTTTTTTGGCGGAAACAGGTGGGTTTTTATCATCAGAAACAGAATTAGCCGTCGACGTCTGAACAACGTTTTTTTGAAAAAAATCCCTAAGCCGCGCGGTCACAATTTCAGCAAAAATCTGGCCTTTTGGAATTCACTCAAAAATGGTGCCAAACTGTTGCAAACGATCCCCTGAAAGGTTTTTCGGTGGAAAGAGATGGGGTTTTATCATCAGAAACAGAATTAGCCGTCGACGTCTGAACAACCTTTTTTTAAAAAAATCCCTAAGCCGCGGGGTCAGAATTTCAGCAAAAATCTGACATTCTGGAATTCATTCAAAAATGGTGCCAAACTGTTGCAAACGATCCCCTGAAAGGTTTTTTGGCGGAAACAGGTGGGTTTTTATCATCAGAAACAGAATTAGCCGTCGACGTCTGAACAACGTTTTTTTGAAAAAAATCCCTAAGCCGTGCGGTCAGAATTTCAGCAAAAATCTGACATTCTGGAATTCACTCAAAAATGGTGCCAAACTGTTGCAAACGATCCCCTGAAAGGTTTTTCGGTGGAAAGAGATGGGTTTTATCATCAGAAAGAGAATTAGCCCTCGACGTCTGAACAACTTTTTTTAAAAGAAATCCCTAAGCCGCGCGGTCAGAATTTGAGCAAAAATCTGACATTCTGGAATTCATTTAAAAATGGTGCCAAACTGTTCCAAACGATCCCCTGAAAGGTTTTTCGGTGGAAACAGGTTGGTTTTTATCATCAGAAACAGAATTAGCCGTCGACGTCTGAACAACTTTTTTTTAAAACATCCCTAAGCAAAAATCTGACATTCTGGAATTCACTCAAAAATGGTGCCAAACTGTTGCAAACGATCCCCAGAAAGGTTTTTCGGTGGAAACAGATGGGTTTTTATCATCGGAAACAGAATTAGCCCTCGAAGTCTGAACACCTTTTTTTGAAAAAATCCCTAATCCGCGCGGTCACAATTTCAGCAAAAATCTGGCGTTTTGGAATTCACTCAAAAATGGTGACAAACTGTTGCAAATGATCGTCTGAAAGGTTTTTTGGTGGAAACAGATGGGCTTTTATCATCAGAAACAGAATTCGCCCTCAACGTCTGAACAACTTTTTTTAAAAAAAATCCCTAAGCCGAGCGGTCAAAATTTCAGCAAAAATCTGGTGTTTTGGAATTCACTCAAAAATGGTGCCAAACTGTTGAAAACGATCCCCTGAAAGTTTTTTCGGTGGAAACAGATGGGTTTTTATCATCAGAAACAGAATTAGACGTCCTCGTCTGAACAACTTTTTTTGAAAAAATCCCTAAACCGCGCGGTCACAATTTTAGCAAAAATCTGGCGTTTTGGAATTCACTCAAAAATGGTGCCAAACTGTTGCAAACGATCCCCTGAAAGGTGTTTTGGCGGAAACAGGTGGGTTTTTATCATCAGAAACAGAATTAGCCTTCGACGTTTGAAAAA
This sequence comes from Podarcis tiliguerta, assembly GCF_965153285.1. Lineage (NCBI taxonomy): Eukaryota > Metazoa > Chordata > Lepidosauria > Squamata > Lacertidae > Podarcis > Podarcis tiliguerta. Next base: position 87,976,559 of record NC_139539.1, on the reverse strand, counting down.
CTTTTTTTAAAAAAAATCCCTAAGCCGCGCGGTCAGAATTTCAGCAAAAATCTGACATTCTGGAATTCACTCAAAAATGGTGCCAAACTGTTGCAAATGATCCCCTGAAAGGTTTTTTTGGCGGAAACAGATGGGTTTTTATCATCAGAAACAGAATTAGCCTTCGACGTCTGAACAACTTTTTTTTAAAAAAATCCCTAAGTCGCGCGGTCAGAATTTCAGCAAAAATCTGACATTCTGGAATTCACTCAAAAATGGTGCCAAACTGTTGCAAACGATCCCCTGAAAGGTTTTTCGGTGGAAAGAGATGGGTTTTTATCATCAGAAACAGAATTAGCCGTCCTCGTCTGAACAACTTTTTTCGACAAAATCGCTAAACCGCGCGGTCACAATTTCAGGAAAAATCTGGCGTTTTGGAATTCACTCAAAAATGATGACAAACTGTTGCAAATGATCCCCCGAAATGTTTTATGGTGGAAACAGATGGGTTTTTTATCATCAGAAACAGAATTAGCCGTCCTCGTCTGAACACCTTTTTTTGAAAAACTCCCTAAACCGCGCGGTCAGAATTTCAGCAAAAATCTGACATTCTGGAATTCACTCAAAAATGGTGCCAAACTGTTGTAAACGATCCCCTGAAAGGTTTTTTGGCGGAAACAGGTGGGTTTTTATCATCAGAAACAGGATTAGCCCTCGACGTCTGCACAACTTTTTTTTGAAAAAATCCCTAAGCCGCGCGGTCAGAATTTCAGCAAAAATCTGACATTCTGGAATTCACTCAAAAATGGTGCCAAACTGTTGTAAATGATCCCCTGAAAGGTTTTTTGGTGGAAACAGATGGGTTTTTACCATCAGAAACAGAATTAGCCGTCCTCGTCTGAACAACTTTTTTTGAAAAAATCGCTAAACCGCGCGGTCACAATTTCAGGAAAAATCTGGCGTTTTGGAATTCACTCAAAAATGATGACAAACTGTTGCAAATAATCCCCCGAAATGTTTTATGGTGGAAACAGATGGGTTTTTATCATCAGAAACAGAACTAGCCTTAGACGTCTGAACAACACTTTTTTTTGAAAAAATCCCTAAGCCGCGCGATCACAATTTCAGCAAAAATCTGGCGTTTTGGAATTCACTCAAAAATGGTGCCAAACTGTTGCAAACGATCCCCTGAAAGGTTTTTTGGTGGAAACAGATGGGTTTTTATCATCAGAAACAGAATTAGCCCTCGACGTCTGAAACACTTTTTTTGAAAAAATCCCTAAGCCGCGCGGTCACAATTTCAGCAAAAATCTGGCCTTTTGGAATTCACTCAAAAATGGTGCCAAACTGTTGCAAACGATCCCCTGAAAGGTTTTTCGGTGGAAAGAGATGGGGTTTTATCATCAGAAACAGAATTAGCCGTCGACGTCTGAACAACTTTTTTTTAAAAAAATCCCTAAGCCGCGCGGTCAGAATTTCAGCAAAAATCTGACATTCTGGAATTCACTCAAAAATGGTGCCAAACTGTTGCAAACGATCCCCTGAAAGGTTTTTTGGTGGAAACAGATGGGTTTTTATCATCAGAAACAGAATTGGCCGTCCTCGTCTGAACACCTTTTTTTGAAAAACTCCCTAAAACGCGCGGTCAGAATTTCAGCAAAAATCTGACATTCTGGAATTCACTCAAAAATGGTGCCAAACTGTTGCAAACGATCCCCTGAAAGGTTTTACGGTGGAAACAGGTGGGTTTTTATCATCAGAAACAGAATTAGCCGTCAACGTCTGAAACACTTTTTTTGAAAAAATCCCTAAGCTGCGCTGTCACAATTTCAGCAAAAATCTGGCGTTTTGGATTTCACTCAAAAATGGTGCCAAACTGTTGCAAACGATCCCCTGAAAGGTTTTTTGGCGGAAAAAGGTGGGTTTTTATCATCAGAAACAGAATTAGCCGTCGACGTCTGTACAACTTTTTTTAAAAATATCCCTAAGCCGCGCGGTCAGAATTTCAGCAAAAATCTGACATTCTGGAATTCACTCAAAAATGGTGCCAAACTGTTGCAAACGATCCCCTGAAAGGTTTTTTGGTGGAAACAGATGGGTTTTTATCATCAGAAACAGAATTGGCCGCCCTCGTCTGAACACCTTTTTTTGAAAAACTCCCTAAACCGCGCGGTCAGAATTTCAGCAAAAATCTGACATTCTGGAATTCACTCAAAAATGGTGCCAAACTGTTGCAAATGATCCCCTGAAAGGTTTTTTGGTGGAAACAGGTGGGTTTTTACCATCAGAAACAGAATTAGCCGTCCTCGTCTGAACAACTTTTTTCGAAAAAATCGCTAAACCGCGCGATCACAATTTCAGGAAAAATCTGGCGTTTTGGAATTCACTCAAAAATGATGACAAACTGTTGCAAATGATCCCCCGAAATGTTTTATGGTGGAAACAGATGGGTTTTTATCATCAGAAACAGAACTAGCCTTAGACGTCTGAACAACTCTTTTTTTTGAAAAAATCCCTAAGCCGCGCGGTCAGAATTTCAGCAAAAATCTGGCGTTTTGGAATTCACTCAAAAATGGTGCCAAACTGTTGCAAACGATCCCCTGAAAGGTTTTTTGGCGGAAACAGGTGGGTTTTTATCATCAGAAACAGAATTAGCCGTCGACGTCTGAACAACTTTTTTTAAAAGAAATCCCTAAGCCGCGCGGTCAGAATTTGAGCAAAAATCTGACATTCTGGAATTCATTTAAAAATGGTGCCAAACTGTTCCAAACGATCCCCTGAAAGGTTTTTCGGTGGAAACAGGTTGGTTTTTATCATCAGAAACAGAATTAGCCGTCGACGTCTGAACAACTTTTTTTAAAAACATCCCTAAGCAAAAATCTGACATTCTGGAATTCACTCAAAAATGGTGCCAAACTGTTGCAAACGATCCCCAGAAAGGTTTTTCGGTGGAAACAGATGGGTTTTTATCATCGGAAACAGAATTAGCCCTCGAAGTCTGAACACCTTTTTTTGAAAAAATCCCTAAACCGCGCGGTCACAATTTCAGGAAAAATCTGGCGTTTTGGAATTCACTCAAAAATGATGACAAACTTTTGCAAATGATCCCCCGAAATGTTTTATGGTGGAAACAGATGGGTTTTTATCATCAGAAACAGAACGAGCCTTAGACGTCTGAACAACTCTTTTTTTTGAAAAAATCCCTAAGCCGCGCGGTCAGAATTTCAGCAAAAATCTGGCGTTTTGGAATTCACTCAAAATTGGTGCCAAACTGTTGCAAATGATCCCCTGAAAGGTTTTTCTGTGGAAACAGGTGGGTTTTTATCATCAGAAACAGAATTAGCCATCGACGTCTGAACAACTTTTTTTGAAAAAATCCCTAAGCCGCGCGGTCACAATTTCAGCAAAAATCTGGCCTTTTGGAATTCACTCAAAAATGGTGCCAAACTGTTGCAAACGATCCCCTGAAAGGTTTTTCGGTGGAAAGAGATGGGGTTTTATCATCAGAAACCGAATTAGCCGTCGACGTCTGAACAACTTTTTTTTAAAAAAATCCCTAAGCCGCGCGGTCAGAATTTCAGCAAAAATCTGACATTCTGGAATTCATTCAAAAATGGTGCCAAACTGTTGCAAACGATCCCCTGAAAGGTTTTTTGGCGGAAACAGGTGGGTTTTTATCATCAGAAACTGAATTAGCCGTCGACGTCTGAACAACGTTTTTCTGAAAAAAATCCCTAAGCCGCGCGGTCAGAATTTCAGCAAAAATCTGACATTCTGGAATTCACTCAAAAATGGTGCCAAACTGTTGCAAACGATCCCCTGAAAGGTTTTTCGGTGGAAACAGGTGGGTTTTTATCATCAGAAACAGAATTAGCCGTCAACGTCTGAAACACTTTTTTTGAAAAAATCCCTAAGCCGCGCTGTCACAATTTCAGCAAAAATCTGGCGTTTTGGATTTCACTCAAAAATGGTGCCAAACTGTTGCAAACGATCCCCTGAAAGGTTTTTTGGCGGAAAAAGGTGGGTTTTTATCATCAGAAACAGAATTAGCCGTCGACGTCTGTACAACTTTTTTTAAAAATATCCCTAAGCCGCGCGGTCAGAATTTCAGCAAAAATCTGACATTCTGGAATTCACTCAAAAATGGTGCCAAACTGTTGCAAACGATCCCCTGAAAGGTTTTTTGGTGGAAACAGATGGGTTTTTATCATCAGAAACAGAATTGGCCGTCCTCGTCTGAACACCTTTTTTTGAATAACTCCCTAAACCGCGCGGTCAGAATTTCAGCAAAAATCTGACATTCTGGAATTCACTCAAAAATGGTGCCAAACTGTTGCAAACGATCCCCTGAAAGGTTTTTCGGTGGAAACAGGTGGGTTTTTATCATCAGAAACAGAATTAGCCGTCGACGTCTGAAAAACTTTTTTTGAAAAAATCCCTAAGCCGCACGGTCAAATTTCAGCAAAAATCTGGCGTTTTGGATTTCACTCAAAAATGGTGCCAAACTGTTGAAAACGATCCCCTGAAAGTTTTTTCGGTGGAAACAGATGGGTTTTTATCATCAGAAACAGAATTAGACGTCCTCGTCTGAACAACTTTTTTTGAAAAAATCCCTAAACCGCGCGGTCACAATTTTAGCAAAAATCTGGCGTTTTGGAATTCACTCAAAAATGGTGCCAAACTGTTGCAAACGATCCCCTGAAAGGTGTTTTGGCGGAAACAGGTGGGTTTTTATCATCAGAAACAGAATTAGCCTTCGACGTTTGAAAAACTTTTTTTAAAAAAAATCCCTAAGCCGCGCGGTCAGAATTTCAGCAAAAATCTGACATTCTGGAATTCACTCAAAAATGGTGCCAAACTGTTGCAAATGATCCCCTGAAAGGTTTTTTTGGCGGAAACAGATGGGTTTTTATCATCAGAAAAAGAATTAGCCTTCGACGTCTGAACAACTTTTTTTTAAAAAAATCCCTAAGTCGCGCGGTCAGAATTTCAGCAAAAATCTGACATTCTGGAATTCACTCAAAAATGGTGCCAAACTGTTGCAAACGATCCCCTGAAAGGTTTTTCGGTGGAAAGAGATGGGTTTTTATCATCAGAAACAGAATTAGCCGTCCTCGTCTGAACAACTTTTTTCGACAAAATCGCTAAACCGCGCGGTCACAATTTCAGGAAAAATCTGGCGTTTTGGAATTCACTCAAAAATGATGACAAACTGTTGCAAATGATCCCCCGAAATGTTTTATGGTGGAAACAGATGGGTTTTTATCATCAGAAACAGAATTAGCCGTCCTCGTCTGAACACCTTTTTTTGAAAAACTCCCTAAACCGCGCGGTCAGAATTTCAGCAAAAATCTGACATTCTGGAATTCACTCAAAAATGGTGCCAAACTGTTGCAAACGATCCCCTGAAAGGTTTTTTGGCGGAAACAGGTGGGTTTTTATCATCAGAAACAGGATTAGCCGTCGACGTCTGCACAACTTTTTTATGAAAAAATCCCTAAGCCGCGCGGTCAGAATTTCAGCAAAAATCTGACATTCTGGAATTCACTCAAAAATGGTGCCAAACTGTTGTAAATGATCCCCTGAAAGGTTTTTTGGTGGAAACAGATGGGTTTTTACCATCAGAAACAGAATTAGCCGTCCTCGTCTGAACAACTTTTTTTGAAAAAATCGCTAAACCGCGCGGTCACAATTTCAGGAAAAATCTGGCGTTTTGGAATTCACTCAAAAATGATGACAAACTGTTGCAAATAATCCCCCGAAATGTTTTATGGTGGAAACAGATGGGTTTTTATCATCAGAAACAGAACTAGCCTTAGACGTCTGAACAACACTTTTTTTTGAAAAAATCCCTAAGCCGCGCGATCACAATTTCAGCAAAAATCTGGCGTTTTGGAATTCACTCAAAAATGGTGCCAAACTGTTGCAAACGATCCCCTGAAAGGTTTTTTGGTGGAAACAGATGGGTTTTTATCATCAGAAACAGAATTAGCCCTCGACGTCTGAAACACTTTTTTTGAAAAAATCCCTAAGCCGCGCGGTCACAATTTCAGCAAAAATCTGGCCTTTTGGAATTCACTCAAAAATGGTGCCAAACTGTTGCAAACGATCCCCTGAAAGGTTTTTCGGTGGAAAGAGATGGGGTTTTATCATCAGAAACAGAATTAGCCGTCGACGTCTGAACAACTTTTTTTTAAAAAAATCCCTAAGCCGCGCGGTCAGAATTTCAGCAAAAATCTGACATTCTGGAATTCACTCAAAAATGGTGCCAAACTGTTGCAAACGATCCCCTGAAAGGTTTTTTGGTGGAAACAGATGGGTTTTTATCATCAGAAACAGAATTGGCCGTCCTCGTCTGAACACCTTTTTTTGAAAAACTCCCTAAAACGCGCGGTCAGAATTTCAGCAAAAATCTGAAATTCTGGAATTCACTCAAAAATGGTGCCAAACTGTTGCAAACGATCCCCTGAAAGGTTTTACGGTGGAAACAGGTGGGTTTTTATCATCAGAAACAGAATTAGCCGTCAACGTCTGAAACACTTTTTTTGAAAAAATCCCTAAGCTGCGCTGTCACAATTTCAGCAAAAATCTGGCGTTTTGGATTTCACTCAAAAATGGTGCCAAACTGTTGCAAACGATCCCCTGAAAGGTTTTTTGGCGGAAAAAGGTGGGTTTTTATCATCAGAAACAGAATTAGCCGTCGACGTCTGTACAACTTTTTTTAAAAATATCCCTAAGCCGCGCGGTCAGAATTTCAGCAAAAATCTGACATTCTGGAATTCACTCAAAAATGGTGCCAAACTGTTGCAAACGATCCCCTGAAAGGTTTTTTGGTGGAAACAGATGGGTTTTTATCATCAGAAACAGAATTGGCCGCCCTCGTCTGAACACCTTTTTTTGAAAAACTCCCTAAACCGCGCGGTCAGAATTTCAGCAAAAATCTGACATTCTGGAATTCACTCAAAAATGGTGCCAAACTGTTGCAAATGATCCCCTGAAAGGTTTTTTGGTGGAAACAGGTGGGTTTTTACCATCAGAAACAGAATTAGCCGTCCTCGTCTGAACAACTTTTTTCGAAAAAATCGCTAAACCGCGCGATCACAATTTCAGGAAAAATCTGGCGTTTTGGAATTCACTCAAAAATGATGACAAACTGTTGCAAATGATCCCCCGAAATGTTTTATGGTGGAAACAGATGGGTTTTTATCATCAGAAACAGAACTAGCCTTAGACGTCTGAACAACTCTTTTTTTTGAAAAAATCCCTAAGCCGCGCGGTCAGAATTTCAGCAAAAATCTGGCGTTTTGGAATTCACTCAAAAATGGTGCCAAACTGTTGCAAACGATCCCCTGAAAGGTTTTTTGGCGGAAACAGGTGGGTTTTTATCATCAGAAACAGAATTAGCCGTCGACGTCTGAACAACTTTTTTTAAAAGAAATCCCTAAGCCGCGCGGTCAGAATTTGAGCAAAAATCTGACATTCTGGAATTCATTTAAAAATGGTGCCAAACTGTTCCAAACGATCCCCTGAAAGGTTTTTCGGTGGAAACAGGTTGGTTTTTATCATCAGAAACAGAATTAGCCGTCGACGTCTGAACAACTTTTTTTAAAAACATCCCTAAGCAAAAATCTGACATTCTGGAATTCACTCAAAAATGGTGCCAAACTGTTGCAAACGATCCCCAGAAAGGTTTTTCGGTGGAAACAGATGGGTTTTTATCATCGGAAACAGAATTAGCCCTCGAAGTCTGAACACCTTTTTTTGAAAAAATCCCTAAACCGCGCGGTCACAATTTCAGGAAAAATCTGGCGTTTTGGAATTCACTCAAAAATGATGACAAACTTTTGCAAATGATCCCCCGAAATGTTTTATGGTGGAAACAGATGGGTTTTTATCATCAGAAACAGAACGAGCCTTAGACGTCTGAACAACTCTTTTTTTTGAAAAAATCCCTAAGCCGCGCGGTCAGAATTTCAGCAAAAATCTGGCGTTTTGGAATTCACTCAAAATTGGTGCCAAACTGTTGCAAATGATCCCCTGAAAGGTTTTTCTGTGGAAACAGGTGGGTTTTTATCATCAGAAACAGAATTAGCCATCGACGTCTGAACAACTTTTTTTGAAAAAATCCCTAAGCCGCGCGGTCACAATTTCAGCAAAAATCTGGCCTTTTGGAATTCACTCAAAAATGGTGCCAAACTGTTGCAAACGATCCCCTGAAAGGTTTTTCGGTGGAAAGAGATGGGGTTTTATCATCAGAAACCGAATTAGCCGTCGACGTCTGAACAACTTTTTTTTAAAAAAATCCCTAAGCCGCGCGGTCAGAATTTCAGCAAAAATCTGACATTCTGGAATTCATTCAAAAATGGTGCCAAACTGTTGCAAACGATCCCCTGAAAGGTTTTTTGGCGGAAACAGGTGGGTTTTTATCATCAGAAACTGAATTAGCCGTCGACGTCTGAACAACGTTTTTTTGAAAAAAATCCCTAAGCCGCGCGGTCAGAATTTCAGCAAAAATCTGACATTCTGGAATTCACTCAAAAATGGTGCCAAACTGTTGCAAACGATCCCCTGAAAGGTTTTTCGGTGGAAACAGGTGGGTTTTTATCATCAGAAACAGAATTAGCCGTCAACGTCTGAAACACTTTTTTTGAAAAAATCCCTAAGCCGCGCTGTCACAATTTCAGCAAAAATCTGGCGTTTTGGATTTCACTCAAAAATGGTGCCAAACTGTTGCAAACGATCCCCTGAAAGGTTTTTTGGCGGAAAAAGGTGGGTTTTTATCATCAGAAACAGAATTAGCCGTCGACGTCTGTACAACTTTTTTTAAAAATATCCCTAAGCCGCGCGGTCAGAATTTCAGCAAAAATCTGACATTCTGGAATTCACTCAAAAATGGTGCCAAACTGTTGCAAACGATCCCCTGAAAGGTTTTTTGGTGGAAACAGATGGGTTTTTATCATCAGAAACAGAATTGGCCGTCCTCGTCTGAACACCTTTTTTTGAATAACTCCCTAAACCGCGCGGTCAGAATTTCAGCAAAAATCTGACATTCTGGAATTCACTCAAAAATGGTGCCAAACTGTTGCAAACGATCCCCTGAAAGGTTTTTCGGTGGAAACAGGTGGGTTTTTATCATCAGAAACAGAATTAGCCGTCAACGTCTGAAACACTTTTTTTGAAAAAATCCCTAAGCCGCGCTGTCACAATTTCAGCAAAAATCTGGCGTTTTGGATTTCACTCAAAAATGGTGCCAAACTGTTGCAAACGATCCCCTGAAAGGTTTTTCGGTGGAAAGAGATGGGTTTTTATCATCAGAAACAGAATTAGCCGTCGACGTCTGAACAACTTTTTTTAAAAGAAATCCCTAAGGCGCGCTCAGAATTTGAGCAAAAATCTGACATTCTGGAATTCATTTAAAAATGGTGCCAAACTGTTCCAAACGATCCCCTGAAAGGTTTTTCGGTGGAAACAGGTTGGTTTTTATCATCAGAAACAGAATTAGCCGTCGACGTCTGAACAACTTTTTTTTAAAACATCCCTAAGCAAAAATCTGACATTCTGGAATTCACTCAAAAATGGTGCCAAACTGTTGCAAACGATCCCCAGAAAGGTTTTTCGGTGGAAACAGATGGGTTTTTATCATCGGAAACAGAATTAGCCCTCGAAGTCTGAACACCTTTTTTTGAAAAAATCCCTAATCCGCGCGGTCACAATTTCAGCAAAAATCTGGCGTTTTGGAATTCACTCAAAAATGGTGACAAACTGTTGCAAATGATCGCCTGAAAGGTTTTTTGGTGGAAACAGATGGGTTTTTATCATCAGAAACAGAATTCGCCCTCAACGTCTGAACAACTCTTTTTTTTTGAAAAAATCCCTAAGCCGCGCGGTCAGAATTTCAGCAAAAATCTGGCGTTTTGGAATTCACTCAAAAATGGTGCCAAACTGTTGCAAACGATCCCCTGAAAGGTTTTTTTGGCGGAAACAGGTGGGTTTTTATCATCAGAAACAGAATTAGCCGTCCTCGTCTGAACAACTTTTTTTGAAAAAATCGCTAAACCGCGCGGTCACAATTTCAGGAAAAATCTGGCGTTTTGGAATTCACTCAAAAATGATGACAAACTGTTGCAAATGATCCCCCGAAATGTTTTATGGTGGAAACAGATGGGTTTTTATCATCAGAAACAGAACTAGCCTTAGACGTCTGAACAACTCTTTTTTTTGAAAAAATCCCTAAGCCGCGCGGTCAGAATTTCAGCAAAAATCTGGCGTTTTGGAATTCACTCAAAAATGGTGCCAAACTGTTGCAAACGATCCCCTAAAAGGTTTTTTTGGCGGAAACAGGTGGGTTTTTATCATCAGAAACAGAATTAGCCGTCGACGTCTGAACAACGTTTTTTTGAAAAAATCCCTAAGCCGCGCGGTCAGAATTTCAGCAAAAATCTGGCGTTTTGGAATTCACTCAAAATTGGTGCCAAACTGTTGCAAATGATCCCCTGAAAGGTTTTTCGGTGGAAACAGGTCGGTTTTTATCATCAGAAACAGAATTAGCCGTCGACGTCTGAAACACTTTTTTTGAAAAAATCCCTAAGCCGCGCGGTCACAATTTCAGCAAAAATCTGGCGTTTTGGAATTCACTCAAAAATGGTGCCAAACTGTTGCAAACGATCCCCTGAAAGGTTTTTTGGTGGAAACAGATGGGTTTTTATCATCAGAAACAGAATTAGCCCTCGACGTCTGAAACACTTTTTTTGAAAAAATCCCTAAGCCGCGCGGTCACAATTTCAGCAAAAATCTGGCGTTTTGGATTTCACTCAAAAATGGTGCCAAACTGTTGCAAACGATCCCCTGAAAGGTTTTTCTGTGGAAACAGGTGGGTTTTTATCATCAGAAACAGAATTAGCCGTCGACGTCTGAAACACTTTTTTTTAAAAAATCCCTAAGCCGCGCGGTCACAATTTCAGCAAAAATCTGGCCTTTTGGAATTCACTCAAAAATGGTGCCAAACTGTTGCAAACGATCCCCTGAAAGGTTTTTCGGTGGAAAGAGATGGGGTTTTATCATCAGAAACAGAATTAGCCGTCGACGTCTGAACAACTTTTTTTTAAAAAAATCCCTAAGCCGCGCGGTCAGAATTTCAGCAAAAATCTGACATTCTGGAATTCATTCAAAAATGGTGCCAAACTGTTGCAAACGATCCCCTGAAAGGTTTTTTGGCGGAAACAGGTGGGTTTTTATCATCAGAAACAGAATTAGCCGTCGACGTCTGAACAACGTTTTTTTGAAAAAAATCCCTAAGCCGCGCGGTCAGAATTTCAGCAAAAATCTGACATTCTGGAATTCACTCAAAAATGGTGCCAAACTGTTGCAAACGATCCCCTGAAAGGTTTTTCGGTGGAAACAGATGGGTTTTTATCATCGGAAACAGAATTAGCCCTCGAAGTCTGAACACCTTTTTTTGAAAAAATCCCTAATCCGCGCGGTCACAATTTCAGCAAAAATCTGGCGTTTTGGAATTCACTCAAAAATGGTGACAAACTGTTGCAAATGATCGCCTGAAAGGTTTTTTGGTGGAAACAGATGGGCTTTTATCATCAGAAACAGAATTCGCCCTCAACGTCTGAACAACTTTTTTTAAAAAAAAATCCCTAAGCCGCGCGGTCAAAATTTCAGCAAAAATCTGGTGTTTTGGAATTCACTCAAAAATGGTGCCAAACTGTTGAAAACGATCCCCTGAAAGTTTTTTCGGTGGAAACAGATGGGTTTTTATCATCAGAAACAGAATTAGCCGTCCTCGTCTGAACAACTTTTTTTGAAAAAATCCCTAAACCGCGCGGTCACAATTTCAGCAAAAATCTGGCGTTTTGGAATTCACTCAAAAATGGTGCCAAACTGTTGCAAACGATCCCCTGAAAGGTGTTTTGGCGGAAACAGGTGGGTTTTTATCATCAGAAACAGAATTAGCCTTCGACGTTTGAAAAACTTTTTTTAAAAAAATCCCTAAGCCGCGCGGTCAGAATTTCAGCAAAAATCTGACATTCTGGAATTCACTCAAAAATGGTGCCAAACTGTTGCAAATGATCCCCTGAAAGGTTTTTTGGTGGAAATAGATGGGTTTTTATCATCAGAAACAGAATTAGCCCTTGACGTCTGAACAACTTTTTTTTAAAAAAATCCCTAAGCCGCGCGGTCACAATTTCAGCAGAGATCTGGCGTTTTCGAATTCATTCAAAAATGGTGCCAAACTGTTGCAAACGATCCCCTGAAAGGTTTTTTTGGCGGAAACAGATGGGTTTTTATCATCAGAAACAGAATTAGCCTTCGACGTCTGAACAACTTTTTTTAAAAAAAATCCCTAAGTCGCGCGGTCAGAATTTCAGCAAAAATCTGACATTCTGGAATTCACTCAAAAATGGAGCCAAACTGTTGAAAACGATCCCCTGAAAGGTTTTTCGGTGGAAAGAGATGGGTTTTTATCATCAGAAACAGAATTAGCCCTTGACGTCTGAACAACTTTTTTTTAAAAAAATCCCTAAGCCGCGCGGTCACAATTTCAGCAGAGATCTGGCGTTTTGGAATTCACGCAAAAATGGTGCCAAACTGTTGTAAACGATCCCCTGAAAGGTTTTTTTGGCGGAAACAGATGGGTTTTTATCATCAGAAACAGAACTAGCCTTAGACGTCTGAACAACTCTTTTTTTTGAAAAAATCCCTAAGCCGCGCGGTCAGAATTTCAGCAAAAATCTGGCGTTTTGGAATTCACTCAAAAATGGTGCCAAACTGTTGCAAACGATCCCCTGAAAGGTTTTTTGGCGGAAACAGGTGGGTTTTTATCATCAGAAACAGAATTAGCCGTCGACGTCTGAACAACGTTTTTTTGAAAAAATCCCTAAGCCGCGCGGTCAGAATTTCAGCAAAAATCTGGCGTTTTGGAATTCACTCAAAATTGGTGCCAAACTGTTGCAAATGATCCCCTGAAAGGTTTTTCGGTGGAAACAGGTCGGTTTTTATCATCAGAAACAGAATTAGCCGTCGACGTCTGAAACACTTTTTTTGAAAAAATCCCTAAGCCGCGCGGTCACAATTTCAGCAAAAATCTGGCGTTTTGGAATTCACTCAAAAATGGTGCCAAACTGTTGCAAACGATCCCCTGAAAGGTTTTTTGGTGGAAACAGATGGGTTTTTATCATCAGAAACAGAATTAGCCCTCGACGTCTGAAACACTTTTTTTGAAAAAATCCCTAAGCCGCGCGGTCACAATTTCAGCAAAAATCTGGCGTTTTGGATTTCACTCAAAAATGGTGCCAAACTGTTGCAAACGATCCCCTGAAAGGTTTTTCTGTGGAAACAGGTGGGTTTTTATCATCAGAAACAGAATTAGCCGTCGACGTCTGAAACACTTTTTTTGAAAAAATCCCTAAGCCGCGCGGTCACAATTTCAGCAAAAATCTGGCCTTTTGGAATTCACTCAAAAATGGTGCCAAACTGTTGCAAATGATCGCCTGAAAGGTTTTTTGGTGGAAACAGATGGGTTTTTATCATCAGAAACAGAATTCGCCCTCAACGTCTGAACAACTTTTTTTAAAAAAAATCCCTAAGCCGCGCGGTCAAAATTTCAGCAAAAATCTGGTGTTTTGGAATTCACTCAAAAATGGTGCCAAACTGTTGCAAACGATCCCCTGAAAGGTTTTTTGGTGGAAACAGATGGGTTTTTACCATCAGAAACAGAATTAGCCGTCCTCGTCTGAACAACTTTTTTTGAAAAAATCGCTAAACCGCGTGGTCACAATTTCAGGAAAAATCTGGCGTTTTGGAATTCACTCAAAAATGATGACAAACTGTTGCAAATGATCCCCCGAAATGTTTTATGGTGGAAACAGATGGGTTTTTATCATCAGAAACAGAACTAGCCTTAGACGTCTGAACAACTCTTTTTTTTGAAAAAATCCCTAAGCCGCGCGGTCACAATTTCAGCAAAAATCTGGCGTTTTGGAATTCACTCAAAAATGGTGCCAAACTGTTGCAAACGATCCCCTGAAAGGTTTTTTGGCGGAAACAGGTGGGTTTTTATCATCAGAAACAGAATTAGCCGTCGACGTCTGAACAACGTTTTTTTGAAAAAATCCCTAAGCCGCGCGGTCAGAATTTCAGCAAAAATCTGGCGTTTTGGAATTCACTCAAAATTGGTGCCAAACTTTTGCAAATGATCCCCTGAAAGGTTTTTCGGTGGAAACAGGTCGGTTTTTATCATCAGAAACAGAATTAGCCGTCGACGTCTGAAACACTTTTTTTGAAAAAATCCCTAAGCCGCGCGGTCACAATTTCAGCAAAAATCTGGCGTTTTGGAATTCACTCAAAAATGGTGACAAACTGTTGCAAACGATCCCCTGAAAGGTTTTTTGGTGGAAACAGATGGGTTTTTATCATCAGAAACAGAATTAGCCCTCGACGTCTGAAACACTTTTTTTGAAAAAATCCCTAAGCCGCGCGGTCACAATTTCAGCAAAAATCTGGCGTTTTGGATTTCACTCAAAAATGGTGCCAAACTGTTGCAAACGAACCCCTGAAAGGTTTTTCGGTGGAAAGAGATGGGTTTTTATCATCAGAAACAGAATTAGCCGTCCTCGTCTGAACAACTTTTTTTGAAAAAATCCCTAAGCCGCGCGGTCAGAATTTCAGCAAAAATCTGGCGTTTTGGAATTCACTCAAAAATGGTGCCAAACTGTTGCAAACGATCCCCTGAAAGGTTTTTCGGTGGAAAGAGATGGGGTTTTATCATCAGAAACAGAATTAGCCGTCGACGTCTGAACAAATTTTTTTTAAAAAAATCCCTAAGCCGCGCGGTCAGAATTTCAGCAAAAATCTGACATTCTGGAATTCATTCAAAAATGGTGCCAAACTGTTGCAAACGATCCCCTGAAAGGTTTTTTGGCGGAAACAGGTGGGTTTTTATCATCAGAAACAGAATTAGCCGTCGACGTCTGAACAACGTTTTTTTGAAAAAAATCCCTAAGCCGCGCGGTCAGAATTTCAGCAAAAATCTGACATTCTGGAATTCACTCAAAAATGGTGCCAAACTGTTGCAAACGATCCCCTGAAAGGTTTTTCGGTGGAAACAGGTGGGTTTTTATCATCAGAAACAGAATTAGCCGTCAACGTCTGAAACACTTTTTTTGAAAAAATCCCTAAGCCGCGCTGTCACAATTTCAGCAAAAATCTGGCGTTTTGGATTTCACTCAAAAATGGTGCCAAACTGTTGCAAACGATCCCCTGAAAGGTTTTTCGGTGGAAAGAGATGGGTTTTTATCATCAGAAAGAGAATTAGCCCTCGACGTCTGAACAACTTTTTTTAAAAGAAATCCCTAAGCCGCGCGGTCAGAATTTGAGCAAAAATCTGACATTCTGGAATTCATTTAAAAATGGTGCCAAACTGTTCCAAACGATCCCCTGAAAGGTTTTTCGGTGGAAACAGGTTGGTTTTTATCATCAGAAACAGAATTAGCCGTCGACGTCTGAACAACTTTTTTTTAAAACATCCCTAAGCAAAAATCTGACATTCTGGAATTCACTCAAAAATGGTGCCAAACTGTTGCAAACGATCCCCAGAAAGGTTTTTCGGTGGAAACAGATGGGTTTTTATCATCGGAAACAGAATTAGCCCTCGAAGTCTGAACACCTTTTTTTGAAAAAATCCCTAATCCGCGCGGTCACAATTTCAGCAAAAATCTGGCGTTTTGGAATTCACTCAAAAATGGTGACAAACTGTTGCAAATGATCGCCTGAAAGGTTTTTTGGTGGAAACAGATGGGCTTTTATCATCAGAAACAGAATTCGCCCTCAACGTCTGAACAACTTTTTTTTAAAAAAATCCCTAAGCCGCGCGGTCAAAATTTCAGCAAAAATCTGGTGTTTTGGAATTCACTCAAAAATGGTGCCAAACTGTTGAAAACGATCCCCTGAAAGTTTTTTTGGTGGAAAAAGATGGGTTTTTATCATCAGAAACAGAATTAGCCCTTGACGTCTGAACAACTTTTTTTTAAAAAAATCCCTAAGCCGCGCGGTCACAATTTCAGCAGAGATCTGGCGTTTTGGAATTCATTCAAAAATGGTGCCAAACTGTTGCAAACGATCCCCTGAAAGGTTTTTTTGGCGGAAACAGATGGGTTTTTATCATCAGAAACAGAATTAGCCTTCGACGTCTGAACAACTTTTTTTAAAAAAAATCCCTAAGTCGCGCGGTCAGAATTTCAGCAAAAATCTGACATTCTGGAATTCACTCAAAAATGGTGCCAAACTGTTGCAAACGATCCCCTGAAAGGTTTTTCGGTGGAAAGAGATGGGTTTTTATCATCAGAAACAGAATTAGCCCTTGACGTCTGAACAACTTTTTTTTAAAAAAATCCCTAAGCCGCGCGGTCACAATTTCAGCAGAGATCTGGCGTTTTGGAATTCACGCAAAAATGGTGCCAAACTGTTGTAAACGATCCCCTGAAAGGTTTTTTTGGCGGAAACAGATGGGTTTTTATCATCAGAAACAGAACTAGCCTTAGACGTCTGAACAACTCTTTTTTTTGAAAAAATCCCTAAGCCGCGCGGTCAGAATTTCAGCAAAAATCTGGCGTTTTGGAATTCACTCAAAAATGGTGCCAAACTGTTGCAAACGATCCCCTGAAAGGTTTTTTGGCGGAAACAGGTGGGTTTTTATCATCAGAAACAGAATTAGCCGTCGATGTCTGAACAACTTTTTTTTAAAAAAATCCCTAAGCCGCGCGGTCAGAATTTCAGCAAAAATCTGACATTCTGGAATTCACTCACAAATGGTGCCAAACTGTTGCAAACGATCCCCTGAAAGGTTTTTCGGTGGAAAGAGATGGGTTTTTATCATCAGAAACAGAATTAGCCGTCGACGTCTGAAAAACTTTTTTTGAAAAAATCCCTAAGCCGCACGGTCAAATTTCAGCAAAAATCTGGCGTTTTGGATTTCACTCAAAAATGGTGCCAAACTGTTGCAAACGATCCCCTGAAAGGTTTTTCGGTGGAAAGAGATGGGTTTTTATCATCAGAAACAGAATTAGCCGTCCTCGTCTGAACAACTTTTTTTGAAAAAATCCCTAAGCCGCGTGGTCAGAATTTCAGCAAAAATCTGGCGTTTTGGAATTCACTCAAAATTGGTGCCAAACTGTTGCAAATGATCCCCTGAAAGGTTTTTCTGTGGAAACAGGTGGGTTTTTATCATCAGAAACAGAATTAGCCGTCGACGTCTGAAAAACTTTTTTTGAAAAAATCCCTAAGCCGCGCGGTCACAATTTCAGCAAAAATCTGGCGTTTTGGAATTCACTCAAAAATGGTGCCAAACTGTTGCAAACGATCCCCTGAAAGGTTTTTCGGTGGAAAGAGATGGGTTTTTATCATCAGAAACAGAATTAGCCCTCGACGTCTGAAACACTTTTTTTGAAAAAATCCCTAAGCCGCGCGGTCAGAATTTCAGCAAAAATCTGACATTCTGGAATTCATTCAAAAATGGTGCCAAACTGTTGCAAACGATCCCCTGAAAGGTTTTTTGGCGGAAACAGGTGGGTTTTTATCATCAGAAACAGAATTAGCCGTCGACGTCTGAACAACGTTTTTTTGAAAAAAATCCCTAAGCCGCGCGGTCACAATTTCAGCAAAAATCTGGCCTTTTGGAATTCACTCAAAAATGGTGCCAAACTGTTGCAAACGATCCCCTGAAAGGTTTTTCGGTGGAAAGAGATGGGGTTTTATCATCAGAAACAGAATTAGCCGTCGACGTCTGAACAACTTTTTTTTAAAAAAATCCCTAAGCCGCGGGGTCAGAATTTCAGCAAAAATCTGACATTCTGGAATTCATTCAAAAATGGTGCCAAACTGTTGCAAACGATCCCCTGAAAGGTTTTTTGGCGGAAACAGGTGGGTTTTTATCATCAGAAAGAGAATTAGCCCTCGACGTCTAAACAACTTTTTTTAAAAGAAATCCCTAAGCCGCGCGGTCAGAATTTGAGCAAAAATCTGACATTCTGGAATTCATTCAAAAATGGTGCCAAACTGTTGCAAACGATCCCCTGAAAGGTTTTTCGGTGGAAAGAGATGGGTTTTTATCATCAGAAAGAGAATTAGCCCTCGACTTCTGAACAACTTTTTTTAAAAGAAATCCCTAAGCCGCGCGGTCAGAATTTGAGCAAAAATCTGACATTCTGGAATTCATTTCAAAATGGTGCCAAACTGTTCCAAACGATCCCCTGAAAGGTTTTTCGGTGGAAACAGGTTGGTTTTTATCATCAGAAACAGAATTAGCCGTCGACGTCTGAACAATTTTTTTTTAAAAAATCCCTAAGCAAAAATCTGACATTCTGGAATTCACTCAAAAATGGTGCCAAACTGTTGCAAACGATCCCCAGAAAGGTTTTTCGGTGGAAACAGATGGGTTTTTATCATCGGAAACAGAATTAGCCCTCGAAGTCTGAACACCTTTTTTTGAAAAAATCCCTAATCTGCGCGGTCACAATTTTAGCAAAAATCTGGCGTTTTGGAATTCACTCAAAAATGGTGACAAACTGTTGCAAATGATCGCCTGAAAGGTTTTTTGGTGGAAACAGATGGGCTTTTATCATCAGAAACAGAATTCGCCCTCAACGTCTGAACAACTTTTTTTAAAAAAAATCCCTAAGCCGCGCGGTCAAAATTTCAGCAAAAATCTGGTGTTTTGGAATTCACTCAAAAATGGTGCCAAACTGTTGAAAACGATCCCCTGAAAGTTTTTTCGGTGGAAACAGATGGGCTTTTATCATCAGAAACAGAATTCGCCCTCAAAGTCTGAACAACTTTTTTTTGAAAAAATCCCTAAACCGCGCGGTCACAATTTTAGCAAAAATCTGGCGTTTTGGAATTCACTCAAAAATGGTGCCAAACTGTTGCAAACGATCCACTGAAAGGTGTTTTGGCGGAAACAGGTGGGTTTTTATCATCAGAAACAGAATTAGCCTTCGACGTTTGAAAAACTTTTTTTAAAAAAAATCCCTAAGCCGCGCGGTCAGAATTTCAGCAAAAATCTGACATTCTGGAATTCACTCAAAAATGGTGCCAAACTGTTGCAAATGATCCCCTGAAAGGTTTTTTGGTGGAAAAAGATGGGTTTTTATCATCAGAAACAGAATTAGCCCTTGACGTCTGAACAACTTTTTTTTAAAAAAATCCCTAAGCCGCGCGGTCACAATTTCAGCAGAGATCTGGCGTTTTGGAATTCACGCAAAAATGGTGCCAAACTGTTGCAAACGATCCCCTGAAAGGTTTTTTTGGCGGAAACAGATGGGTTTTTATCATCAGAAACAGAATTAGCCTTCGACGTCTGAACAACTTTTTTTAAAAAAAATCCCTAAGTCGCGCGGTCAGAATTTCAGCAAAAATCTGACATTCTGGAATTCACTCAAAAATGGTGCCAAACTGTTGCAAACGATCCCCTGAAAGGTTTTTCGGTGGAAAGAGATGGGTTTTTATCATCAGAAACAGAATTAGCCGTCCTCGTCTGAACAACTTTTTTTGAAAAAATCCCTAAGCCGCGCGGTCAGAATTTCAGCAAAAATCTGGCGTTTTGGAATTCACTCAAAAATGGTGCCAAACTGTTGCAAACGATCCCCTGAAAGGTTTTTTGGCGGAAACAGGTGGGTTTTTATCATCAGAAACAGAATTAGCCGTCGACGTCTGAACAACGTTTTTTTGAAAAAATCCCTAAGCCGCGCGGTCAGAATTTCATCAAAAATCTGGCGTTTTGGAATTCACTCAAAATTGGTGCCAAACTGTTGCAAATGATCCCCTGAAAGGTTTTTCTGTGGAAACAGGTGGGTTTTTATCATCAGAAACAGAATGAGCCGTCGACGTCTGAAACACTTTTTTTGAAAAAATCCCTAAGCCGCGCGGTCAAATTTCAGCAAAAATCTGGCGTTTTGGATTTCACTCAAAAATGGTGCCAAACTGTAGCAAACGATCCCCTGAAAGGTTTTTCGGTGGAAAGAGGTGGGTTTTTATCATCAGAAACAGAATTAGCCGTCCTCGTCTGAACAACTTTTTTTGAAAAAATCCCTAAGCCGCACGGTCACAATTTCAGCAAAAATCTGGCGTTTTGGAATTCACTCAAAAATGGTGCCAAACTGTTGCAAACGATCCCCTGAAAGGTTTTTCGGTGGAAAGAGATGGGTTTTTATCATCAGAAACAGAATTAGCCCTCGACGTCTGAAACACTTTTTTTGAAAAAATCCCTAAGCCGCGCGGTCACAATTTCAGCAAAAATCTGGCGTTTTGGATTTCACTCAAAAATGGTGCCAAACTGTTGCAAATGATCCCCTGAAAGGTTTTTCGGTGGAAACAGATGGGTTTTTATCATCGGAAACAGAATTAGCCCTCGACGTCTGAACACCTTTTTTTGAAAAAATCCCTAAACCGCACGGTCACAATTTCAGCAAAAATCTGGCATTTTGGAATTCACTCAAAAATGGTGCCAAACTGTTGCAAACGATCCTCTGAAAGGTTTTTTGGCAGAAACAGATGGGTTTTTATCATCAGAAACAGAATTAGCCATCGACGTCTGAACAACTTTTTTTAAAAAAAATCCCTAAGCCGCGCGGTCAGAATTTCAGCAAAAATCTGACATTCTGGAATTCACTCAAAAATGGTGCCAAACTGTTGTAAATGATCCCCTGAAAGGTTTTTTGGTGGAAACAGATGGGATTTTACCATCAGAAACAGAATTAGCCGTCCTCGTCTGAACAAATTTTTGAAAAAATCCCTAAACCGCGCGGTCACAATTTCAGCAAAAATCTGGAGTTTTGGAATTCACTCAAAAATGGTGACAAACTGTTGTAAATGATCCCCTGAAAGGTTTTTTGGTGGAAACAGATGGGTTTTTATCATCAGAAACAGAATTAGCCTTCGACGTCTGAACAACTTTTTTTAAAAAAAATCCTTAAGCCGCGCGGTCAGAATTTTAGCAAAAATCTGGTGTTTTGGAATTCACTCAAAAATGGTGCCAAACTGTTGCAAACGATCCCCTGAAAGGTTTTTTGGTGGAAACAGATGGGTTTTTATCATCAGACACAGAATTAGCCGTCCTGTTCTGAACAGCTTTTTTAAAAAAAAATCCCTAAGCCAGGCGGGCACAATTTCAGTAAAAATCTGACATTCTGGAATTCAATCAAAAATGGTGCCAAACTGTTGCAAACGATCCCTTGAAAGGTTTTTCGTTGGAAACAGGTGGGTTTTTATCATCAGAAACAGAATTAGCCGTCAACGTCTGAAACACTTTTTTTGAAAAAATCCCTAAGCCGCACGGTCACAATTTCAGCAAAAATCTGACATTCTGGAATTCACTCAAAAATGGTGCCAAACTGTTGCAAATGATCCCCTGAAAGGTTTTTTGGTGGAAAGAGATGGGTTTTTATCATCAGAAACAGAATTAGCCGTCGACGTCTGAACAAGTTTTTTTTGAAAAAATCCCTAAGCCGCGCGGTCAGAATTTCAGCAGAAATCTGGCGTTTTGGAATTCACTCAAAAATGGTGCCAAACTGTTGCAAACGATCCCCTGAAAGGTTTTTTGGCGGAAACAGGTGGGTTTTTATCATCAGAAACAGAATTAGCCTTCGACGTCTGAAAAACTTTTTTTTAAAAAAATCCCTAAGCCGCGCGGTCAGAATTTCAGCAAAAATCTGACATTCTGGAATTCACTCAAAAATGGTGCCAAACTGTTGCAAACGATCCCCAAAAAGATTTTTCGGTGGAAACAGATGGGTTTTTATCATCGGAAACAGAATTAGCCCTCGACGTCTGAACACCTTTTTCTGAAAAAATCCCTAAACCGCGCGGTCACAATTTCAGCAAAAATCTGGAGTTTTGGAATTCACTCAAAAATGGTGACAAACTGTTGTAAATGATCCCCTGAAAGGTTTTTTGGTGGAAAGAGATGGGTTTTTAACATCAGAAACAGAACTAGCCTTAGACGTCTGAACAACTTATTTTTGAAAAAATCCCTAAGCCGCGCGGTCAGAATTTCAGCAAAAATCTGGTGTTTTGGAATTCACTCAAAATTGGTGCCAATCTGTTGCAAATGATCCCCTGAAAGGTTTTATGGTGGAAACAGATGGGTTTTTATCATCAGAAACAGAATTAGCCTTCGACGTCTGAACAACTTTTTTTTGAAAAAATCCCTAAGCCGCGCGGTCCGAATTTCAGCAGAAATCGGACATTCTGGAATTCACTCAAAAATGGTGCCAAACTGTTGCAAACGATCCCTTGAAAGGTTTTTCGTTGGAAACAGGTGGGTTTTTATCATCAGAAACAGAATTAGCCGTCAACGTCTGAAACACTTTTTTTGAAAAAATCCCTAAGCCGCACGGTCACAATTTCAGCAAAAATCTGGCGTTTTCGATTTCACTCAAAAATGGTGCCAAACTGTTGCAAACGATCCCCTGAAAGGTTTTTCGGTGGAAACAGGTGGGTTTTTATCATCAGAAACAGAATTATCTGTCGACGTCTGAAACACTGTTTTTGAAAAAATCCCTAAGCCGCGCGGTCACAATTTCAGCAAAAGTCTGGCATTTTGGAATTCACTCAAAATTGGTGCCAAACTGTTGCAAATGATCCCCTGAAAGGTTTTTCGGTGGAAAGAGATGGGTTTTTATCATCGGAAACAGAATTAGCCCTCGACGTCTGAACACCTTTTTTAAAAAAAATCCCTAAGCCGCGCGGTCAGAATTTCAGCAAAAATCTGACATTCTGGAATTCATTCAAAAATGGTGCCAAACTGTTGCAAACGATCCCCTGAAAGGTTTTTTGGTGGAAACAGATGGGTTTTTATCATCAGAAACAGAATTAGCCGTCGACGTCTGAACAACTTTTTTTTGAAAAAAATCCCTAAGCTGCGCGGTCAGAATTTCAGCAAAAATCTGACATTCTGGAATTCACTCAAAAATGGTGCCAAACTGTTGCAAATGATCCCCTGAAAGGTTTTTTGGTGGAAAGAGATGGGTTTTTATCATCAGAAACAGAATTAGCCGTCGACGTCTGAACAAGTTTTTTTTGAAAAAATCCCTAAGCCGCGCGGTCAGAATTTCAGCAGAAATCTGGCGTTTTGGAATTCACTCAAAAATGGTGCCAAACTGTTGCAAACGATCCCCTGAAAGGTTTTTTGGCGGAAACAGGTGGGTTTTTATCATCAGAAACAGAATTAGCCTTCGACGTCTGAAAAACTTTTTTTTAAAAAAATCCCTAAGCCGCGCGGTCAGAATTTCAGCAAAAATCTGACATTCTGGAATTCACTCAAAAATGGTGCCAAACTGTTGCAAACGATCCCCAAAAAGATTTTTCGGTGGAAACAGATGGGTTTTTATCATCGGAAACAGAATTAGCCCTCGACGTCTGAACAACTTTTTTTAAAAAAAATCCTTAAGCCGCGCGGTCAGAATTTTAGCAAAAATCTGGTGTTTTCGAATTCACTCAAAAATGGTGCCAAACTGTTGCAAACGATCCCCTGAAAGGTTTTTTGGTGGAAACAGATGGGTTTTTATCATCAGACACAGAATTAGCCGTCCTGTTCTGAACAGCTTTTTTAAAAAAAAATCCCTAAGCCAGGCGGGCACAATTTCAGTAAAAATCTGACATTCTGGAATTCAATCAAAAATGGTGCCAAACTGTTGCAAACGATCCCCTGAAAGGTTTTTCGGTGGAAACAGGTGGGTTTTTATCATCAGAAACAGAATTAGCCGTCAACGTCTGAACAACTTTTTTTAAAAAAAATCCCTAAGCCGCGCGGTCAGAATTTCAGCAAAAATCTGACATTCTGGAATTCACTCAAAAATGGTGCCAAACTGTTGCAAACGATCCCCTGAAAGGTTTTTCGGTGGAAAGAGATGGGTTTTTATCATCAGAAAGAGAATTAGCCGTCGACGTCTGAACAACTTTTTTAAAAAAAAACCCCTAAGCCGCGGGGTCAGAATTTCAGCAAAAATCTGACATTCTGGAATTCACTCAAAAATGGTGCCAAACTGTTGCAAACGATCCCCTGAAAATTTTTTAGCGGTAACAGGTGGGTTTTTATCATCGGAAACAGAATTAGGCCTCGACGTCTGAACACCTTTTTTTGAAAAAAATCCCTCAACCGCGCGGTCACAATTTCAGCAAAAATCTGGAGTTTTGGAATTCACTCAAAAATGGTGACAAACTGTTGCAAATGATCCCCTGAAAGGTTTTTTGGTGGAAACAGATAGGTTTTTATCATCAGAAACAGAATTAGCCCTCAACGTCTGAACACCTTTTTTTGAAAAAATCCCTAAACGGCGCGGTCAGAATTTCAGCAACAATCTGGCGTTTTGGAATTCACTCAAAAATGGTGCCAAACTGTTGCAAATGATCCCCTGAAAGGTTTTTTGGTGGAAACAGATGGGTTTTTATCATCAGAAACAGAATTAGCCGTCCTCGTCTGAACACCTTTTTTTGAAAAAATCCCTAAGCCGCGCGGTCACAATTTCAGCAAAAATCTGGCGTTTTGGAATTCACTCAAAAATGGTGCCAAACTGTTGCAAACGATCCCCTGAAAGATTTTTCGGTGGAAAGAGATGGGTTTTTATCATTGGAAACAGAATTAGCCCTCGATGTCTGAACAGCTTTTTTTTGAAAAAATCCCTAAGCCGCGCGGTCACAATTTCAGCAGAAATCTGGCGTTTTGGAATTCACTCAAAAATGTTGCCAAACTGCTGCAAACGATCCCCTGAAAGGTTTTTTGGCGGAAACAGGTGGGTTTTTATCATCAGAAACAGAATTAGCCCTCGACGTCTGAACACCTTTTTTTAAAAAAAATCCCTAAGCCGCGCGGTCAGAATTTCAGCAAACATCTGACATTCTGGAATTCACTCAAAAATGTTGCCAAACTGTTGCAAACGATCCCCTGAAAGGTTTTTCGGTGGAAACAGGTGGGTTTTTATCATCAGAAACAGAATTAGCCGTCGACGTCTGAACAACTTTTTTTAAAAAAATCCCTAAGCCGCGCGGTCACAATTTCAGCAAAAATCTGGAGTTTTGGAATTCACTCAAAAATGGTGACAAACTGTTGCAAATGATCCCCTGAAAGGTTTTTTGGTGGAAACAGATGGGTTTTTATCATCAGAAACAGAATTAGCCCTCGACCTCTGAACAACTTTTTTTTAAAAAAAAATCCCCAAGCCGCGCGGTCACAATTTCAGCAAAAATCTGGTGTTTTGGAATTCACTCAAAAATGGTGCCAAACTGTTGCAAACGATCCCCTGAAAGTTTTTTCTGTGGAAACAGATGGGTTTTTACCATCAGAAACAGAATTAGCCGTCCTCGTATGAACAACTTTTTTTGCAAAAATCCCTAAACCGCGTGGTCACAATTTCAGCAAAAATCTGGCGTTTTGGAATTCATTCAAAAACTGTGACAAACTGTTGCAAATGATCCCCCGAAAGGTTTTATGGTGGAAACAGATGGGTTTTTATCATCAGAAACAGAATTAGCCCTCGACGTCTGAACAACTTTTTTTTGAAAAAATCCCTAAGCCGCGCGGTCAGAATTTCAGCAACAATCTGGCGTTTTGGAATTCACTCAAAAATGGTGCCAAACTGTTGCAAATGATCCCCTGAAAGGTTTTTTGGTGGAAACAGATGGGTTTTTATCATCAGAAACAGAATTAGCCGTCCTCGTCTGAACACCTTTTTTTGAAAAAATCCCTAAGCCGCGCGGTCACAATTTCAGCAAAAATCTGGCGTTTTGGAATTCACTCAAAAATGGTGCCAAACTGTTGCAAACGATCCCCTGAAAGATTTTTCGGTGGAAAGAGATGGGTTTTTATCAT
Organism: Podarcis tiliguerta; assembly: GCF_965153285.1. Taxonomy (NCBI): domain Eukaryota; kingdom Metazoa; phylum Chordata; class Lepidosauria; order Squamata; family Lacertidae; genus Podarcis; species Podarcis tiliguerta. Next base: position 87,950,713 of record NC_139539.1, on the reverse strand, counting down.
TGGAAACAGAATTAGCCCTCGATGTCTGAACAGCTTTTTTTTGAAAAAATCCCTAAGCCGCGCGGTCACAATTTCAGCAGAAATCTGGCGTTTTGGAATTCACTCAAAAATGTTGCCAAACTGCTGCAAACGATCCCCTGAAAGGTTTTTTGGCGGAAACAGGTGGGTTTTTATCATCGGAAACAGAATTAGCCCTCGACGTCTGAACACCTTTTTTTAAAAAAAATCCCTAAGCCGCGCGGTCAGAATTTCAGCAAACATCTGACATTCTGGAATTCACTCAAAAATGGTGCCAAACTGTTGCAAACGATCCCCTGAAAGGTTTTTCGGTGGAAACAGGTGGGTTTTTATCATCAGAAACAGAATTAGCCGTCGACGTCTGAACAACTTTTTTTTAAAAAATCCCTAAGCCGCGCGGTCACAATTTCAGCAAAAATCTGGCGTTTTGGAATTCACTCAAAAATGGTGCCAAACTGTTGGAAACGATCCCCTGAAGGGTTTTTTGGAGGAAACAGATGGGTTTTTATCATTGGAAACAGAATTAGCCCTCTATGTCTGAACAACTTTTTCTTAAAAAAAATCCCTAAGCCGCGCGGTCACAATTTCAGCAGAAATCTGGCGTTTTGGAATTCACTCAAAAATGGTGCCAAACTGTTGCAAACGATCCCCTGAAAGGTTTTTTGGCGGAAAAAGGTGGGTTTTTATCATCAGAAACAGAATTAGCCTTCGACTTCTGAACAACTTTTTTTTAAAAAAATCCCTAAGCCGCGCGGTCAGAATTTCAGCAAAATTCTGACATTCTGGAATTCACTCAAAAATGGTGCCAAACTGTTGCAAACGATCCCCTGAAAGGTTTTTTGGCGGAAACAGGTGGGTTTTTATCATCAGAAACAGAATTAGCCGTCGACGTCTGAAACACTTTTTTTTGAAAAAATCCCTAAGCCGCGCGGTCACAATTTCAGCAAATATCTGGCGTTTTGGAATTCACTCAAGAATGGTGCCAAACTGTTGCAAACGATCCCCTGAAAGGTTTTTCGGTGGAGACAGGTGGGTTTTTATCATCAGAAACAGAATTAGCCGTCCTCGTCTGAACAACTTTTTTTTTAAAAATCCCTAAGCCGCACGGTCACAATTTCAGCAAAAATCTGACATTCCGGAATTCACTCAAAAATGGTACCAAACTGTTGCAAATAATCCCCCGAAAGGTTTTTTGGCGGAAATAGATGGGTTTTTATCATTGGAAACAGAATTAGCATTCGACGTCTGAACACCTTTTTTTGAAAAAATCCCTAAACCGCGCGGTCACAATTTCAGCAAAAATCTGGCGTTTTGGAATTCACTCAAAAATGGTGACAAACTGTTGCAAATGATCCCCTGAAAGGTTTTTTGGTGGAAACAGATGGGTTTTATCATCAGAAACAGAATTAGCCCTCGACTTCTGAACAATTTTTTTTAAAAAAAAATCCCTAAGCCGCGTGGTCAGAATTTCAGCAAAAATCTGACATTCTGGAATTCACTCAAAAATGGTGACAAACAGTTGCAAATGATCCCCTGAAAGGTTTTTTGGTGGAAACAGATGGGTTTTTATCATCAGAAACAGAATTAGCCGTCCTCGTCTGAACACCTTTTTTTGAAAAAATCCCTAAGCCGCGCAGTCACAATTTCAACAAAAATCTGGCGTTTTGGAATTCACTCAAAAATGGTGCCAAACTGTTGCAAACGATCCCCTGAAAGGTTTTTCGGTGGAAAAAGATGGGTTTTTATCATTGGAAACAGAATTAGCCCTCGATGTCTGAACAACTTTTTTTTGAAAAAATCCCTAAGCCGCGCGGTCACAATTTCAGCAGAAATCTGGCGTTTTGGAATTCACTCAAAAATGGTGCCAAACTGTTGCAAACGATCCCCTGAAAGGTTTTTTGGCGGAAACAGGTGGGTTTTTATCATCAGAAACAGAATTAGCCGTCGACGTCTGAACAACTTTTTTTTAAAAAAATCACTAAGCCGCGCGGTCACAATTTCAGCAAAAATCTGGTGTTTTGGAATTCACTCAAAAATGGTGCCAAACTGTTGCAAACGATCCCCTGAAAGGTTTTTCGGTGGAAAGAGATCGGTTTTTATCATCAGAAAGAGAATTAGCCTTCGACGTCTGAGCAACTTTTTAAAAAAAAAATCCCTAAACCGCGCGGTCAGAATTTCAGCAAAAATCTGGCGTTTTGGAATTCACTCAAAAATGGTGCCAAACTGTTGTAAACGATCTTCTGAAAGGTTTTTTTCGCGGAAACAGATGGGTTTTTATCATCAGAAACAGAATTAGTCCTCGATGTCTGAACAACTTTTTTTTGAAAAAATCCCTAAGCCGCGCGGTCACAATTTCAGCAGAAATCTGGCGTTTTGGAATTCACTCAAAAATGGTGCCAAACTGTTGCAAACGATCCCCTGAAAGGTTTTTCGGTGGAAACAGGTGGGGTTTTATCATCAGAAACAGAATTAGCCGTCAACGTCTGAACAACTTTTTTTAAAAAAAATCCCTAAGCCGCGCGGTCAGAATTTCAGCAAAAATCTGACATTCTGGAATTCACTCAAAAATGGTGCCAAACTGTTGCAAACGATCCCCTGAAAGGTTTTTCGGTGGAAAGAGATGGGTTTTTATCATCAGAAAGAGAATTAGCCGTCGACGTCTGAACAACTTTTTTTAAAAAAAACCCCTAAGCCGCGGGGTCAGAATTTCAGGAAAAAACTGACATTCTGGAATTCACTCAAAAATAGTGCCAAACTGTTGCAAACGATCCCCTGAAAATTTTTTAGCGGTAACAGGTGGGTTTTTATCATCGGAAACAGAATTAGGCCTCGACGTCTGAACACCTTTTTTTGAAAAAAATCCCTCAACCGCGCGGTCACAATTTCAGCAAAAATCTGGAGTTTTGGAATTCACTCAAAAATGGTGACAAACTGTTGCAAATGATCCCCTGAAAGGTTTTTTTGGTGGAAACAGATGGGTTTTTATCATCAGAAACAGAATTAGCCCTCGACCTCTGAACAACTTTTTTTTTAAAAAAATCCCCAAGCCGCGCGGTCAAAATTTCAGCAAAAATCTGGTGTTTTGGAATTCACTCAAAAATGGTGCCAAACTGTTGCAAACGATCCCCTGAAAGTTTTTTCTGTGGAAACAGATGGGTTTTTATCATCGGAAACAGAATTAGCCGTCCTCGTATGAACAACTTTTTTTGAAAAAATCCCTAAACCGCGTGGTCACAATTTCAGCAAAAATCTGGTGTTTTGGAATTCATTCAAAAATTGTGACAAACTGTTGCAAATGATCCCCCGAAAGGTTTTATGGTGGAAACAGATGGGTTTTTATCATCAGAAACAGAATTAGCCCTCGACGTCTGAACAACTTTTTTTTGAAAAAATCCCTAAGCGGCGCGGTCAGAATTTCAGCAACAATCTGGCGTTTTGGAATTCACTCAAAATTGGTGCCAAAGTGTTGCAAATGATCCCCTGAAAGGTTTTTCGGTGGAAACAGGTGGGATTTTATCATCAGAAACAGAATTAGCTGTCGACGTCTGAAACACTTTTTTTGAAAAAATCCCTAAGCTGCGCGGTCACAATTTCAGCAAAAATCTGGCGTTTTGGAATTCACTCAAAAATGGTGCCAAACTGTTGCAAACGATCCCCTGAAAGGTTTTTCGGTGGAAACAGGTGGGTTTTTATCATCAGAAACAGAATTAGCTGTCGACGTCTGAACAATTTTTTTCTAAAAAATCCCTAAGCCGCGCGGTCACAATTTCAGCAAAAATCTGGCGTTTTTGAATTCACTCAAAAATGGTGCCAAACTGTTGCAAACGATCCCCTGAAGGGTTTTTTGGAGGAAACAGATGGGTTTTTATCATTGGAAACAGAATTAGCCCTCTATGTCTGAACAACTTTTTTTAAAAAAAAATCCCTAAGCCGCGCGGTCACAATTTCAGCAGAAATCTGGCGTTTTGGAATTCACTCAAAAATGGTGCCAAACTGTTGCAAACGATCCCCTGAAAGGTTTTTTGGCGGAAACAGGTGGGTTTTTATCATCAGAAACAGAATTAGCCTTCGACTTCTGAACAACTTTTTTTTAAAAAAATCCCTAAGCCGCGCGGTCAGAATTTCAGCAAAATTCTGACATTCTGGAATTCACTCAAAAATGGTGCCAAACTGTTGCAAACGATCCCCTGAAAGGTTTTTTGGCGGAAACAGGTGGGTTTTTATCATCAGAAACAGAATTAGCCGTCGACGTCTGAACAACTTTTTTTTGAAAAAATCCCTAAGCCGCGCGGTCAGAATTTCAGCAAAAATCTGACATTCTGGAATTCACTCAAAAATGGTGCCAAACTGTTGCAAACGATCCCCTGAAAGGTTTTTCTGTGGAAACAGGTGGTTTTTTATCATCAGAAACAGAATTAGCCGTCAAGGTCTGAAACACTTTTTTTTGAAAAAATCCCTAAGCCGCGCGGTCACAATTTCAGCAAATATCTGGCGTTTTGGAATTCACTCAAGAATGGTGCCAAACTGTTGCAAACGATCCCCTGAAAGGTTTTTCGGTGGAAAGAGATGGGTTTTTAACATCAGAAAGAGAATTAGCCGTCGACGTCTGAACAACTTTTTTTTGAAAAAATCCCTAACCCGCGCGGTCAGAATTTCAGCAAAAATCTGACATTCTGGAATTCACTCAAAAATGGTGCCAAACTGTTGCAAACGATCCGCTGAAAGGTTTTTCGGTGGAAACAGATGGGTTTTTATCATCGGAAACAGAATTAGCCCTCGACGTCTGAACACCTTTTTTTGAAAAAATCCCTAAACCGAGCGGTCACAATTTCAGCAAAAATCTGGCGTTTTGGAATTCACTCAAAAATCGTGCCAAACTGTTGCAAACGATCCCCTGAAAGATTTTTCGGTGGAAAGAGATGGGCTTTTATCATTGGAAACAGAATTAGCCCTCGATGTCTGAACAACTTTTTTTTGAAAAAATCGCTAAGCCGCGCGGTCACAATTTCAGCAGAAATCTGGCGTTTTGGAATTCACTCAAAAATGGTGCCAAACTGCTGCAAACTATCCCCTGAAAGGTTTTTTGGCGGAAACAGGTGGGTTTTTATCATCAGAAACAGAATTAGCCGTCGACGTCTGAACACCTTTTTTAAAAAAAAATCCCTAAGCCGCGCGGTCAGAATTTCAGCAAAAATCTGACATTCTGGAATTCACTCAAAAATGGTGCCAAACTGTTGCAAACGATCCCCTGAAAGGTTTTTCGGTGGAAACAGATGGGTTTTTATCATCGGAAACAGAATTAGCCCTCGACGTCTGAACACATTTTTTTGAAAAAATCCCTAAACCGTGCGGTCAGAATTTCAGCAAAAATCTGGCGTTTTGGAATTCGCTCAAAAATGGTGACAAACTGTTGCAAATGATCCCCCGAAAGGTTTTATGGTGGAAACAGATGGGTTTTTATCATCAGAAACAGAATTAGCCCTCGACGTCTGAACAACTTTTTTTTTGAAAAAATCCCTAAGCCGCTTGGTCAGAATTTCAGCAAAAATCTGACATTCTGGAATTCACTCAAAAATGGTGCCAAACTGTAGCAAACGATCCCCTGAAAGGTATTTTTGGCGGAAACAGGTGGGTTTTTATCATGAGAAACAGAATTAGCCGTCGACGTCTGAACAACTTTTTTTTGAAAAAATCCCTAAGCCGCGCGGTCAGAATTTCAGCAAAAATCTGACATTCTGGAATTCACTCAGAAATGGTGCCAAACTGTTGCAAACGATCCCCTGAAAGGTTTTTTGGTGGAAAGAGATGGGTTTTTAACATCAGAAAGAGAATTAGCCGTCGACGTCTGAACAACTTTTTTTTAAAAAAATCCCTAAGCCGCACGATCAGAATTTCAGCAAAAATCTGACATTCTGGAATTCACTCAAAAATGGGGCCAAACTGTTGCAAACGATCCCCTGATAGGTTTTTTGGCGGAAACAGGTGGGTTTTTATCATCAGAAACAGAATTAGCCGTCAACGTCTGAACAACTTTTTAAAAAAAAAATCCCTAAGCCGCGCGGTCAGAATTTCAGCAAAAATCTGACATTCTGGAATTCACTCAAAAATGGTGCCAAACTGTTGCAAACGATCCCCTGAAAGGTTTTTTTGGCGGAAACAGGTGGGTTTTTATCATTGGAAACAGAATTAGCATTCGACGTCTGAACACCTTTTTTTGAAAAAATCCCTAAACCGCGCGGTCACAATTTCAGCAAAAATCTGGCGTTTTGGAATTCACTCAAAAATGGTGCCAAACTGTTGCAAACGATCCCCTGAAAGGTTTTTTGGCGGAAACAGATGGGTTTTTATCATCAGAAACAGAATTAGCCGTCCTCGTCTGAACACCTTTTTTTGAAAAAATCCCTAAGCCGCGCGGTCACAATTTCAACAAAAATCTGGCGTTTTGGAATTCACTCAAAAATGGTGCCAAACTGTTACAAACGATCCCCTGAAAGGTTTTTCGGTGGAAAGAGATGGGTTTTTATCATTGGAAACAGAATTAGCCCTCGATGTCTGAACAACCTTTTTTTGAAAAAATCCCTAAGCCGCGTGGTCACAATTTCAGCAGAAATCTGGCGTTTTGGAATTCACTCAAAAATGGTGCCAAACTGTTGCAAACGATCCCCTGAAAGGTTTTTCGGCGGAAACAGGTGGGTTTTTATCATCAGAAACAGAATTACCCGTCGACGTCTGAACAACTTCTTTTTAAAAAAATCACTAAGCCGCGCGGTCAGAATTTCAGCAAAAATCTGACATTCTGGAATTCACTCAAAAATGGTGCCAAACTGTTGCAAACGATCCCCTGAAAGGTTTTTTGGTGGAAACAGATGGGTTTTTATCATCAGAAACAGAATTAGCCGTCCTCGTCTGAACACCTTTTTTTGAAAAAATCCCTAAGCCGCGCGGTCACAATTTCAGCAGAAATCTGGCGTTTTGTAATTCACTCAAAAATGGTGCCAAACTGTTGCAAACGATCCCCTGAAAGGTTTTTCGGTGGAAACAGGTGGGTTTTTATCATCAGAAACAGAATTAGCCGTCAACGTCTGAACGACTTTTTTTTAAAAAAATCCCTAAGCCGCGCGGTCAGAATTTCAGCAAAAATCTGACATTCTGGAATTCACTCAAAAATGGTGCCAAACTGTTGCAAACGATCCCCTGAAAGGTTTTTCGGTGGAAAGAGATGGGTTTTTATCATCAGAAAGAGAATTAGCCGTCGACGTCTGAACAACTTTTTTTTAAAAAAACCCCTAAGCCGCGGGGTCAGAATTTCAGCAAAAATCTGACATTCTGGAATTCACTCAGAAATGGTGCCAAACTGTTGCAAACGATCCCCTGAAAATTTTTTAGCGGTAACAGGTGGGTTTTTATCATCGGAAACAGAATTAGGCCTCGACGTCTGAACACCTTTTTTTGAAAAAAATCCCTCAACCGCGCGGTCACAATTTCAGCAAAAATCTGGAGTTTTGGAATTCACTCAAAAATGGTGACAAACTGTTGCAAATGATCCCCTGAAAGGTTTTTTGGTGGAAACAGATGGATTTTTATCATCAGAAACAGAATTAGCCCTCGACCTCTGAACAACTTTTTTTTTTAAAAAATCCCCAAGCCGCGCGGTCAAAATTTCAGCAAAAATCTGGTGTTTTGGAATTCACTCAAAAATGGTGCCAAACTGTTGCAAACGATCCCCTGAAAGTTTTTTCTGTGGAAACAGATGGGTTTTTATCATCGGAAACAGAATTAGCCGTCCTCGTATGAACAACTTTTTTTGAAAAAATCCCTAAACCGCGTGGTCACAATTTCAGCAAAAATCTGGCGTTTTGGAATTCATTCAAAAATTGTGACAAACTGTTGCAAATGATCCCCCGAAAGGTTTTATGGTGGAAACAGATGGGTTTTTATCATCAGAAACAGAATTAGCCCTCGACGTCTGAACAACTTTTTTTTGAAAAAATCCCTAAGCCGCGCGGTCAGAATTTCAGCAACAATCTGGCGTTTTGGAATTCACTCAAAATTGGTGCCAAACTGTTGCAAATGATCCCCTGAAAGGTTTTTCGGTGGAAACAGGTGGGTTTTTATCATCAGAAACAGAATTAGCCGTCCTCGTCTGAACACCTTTTTTTGAAAAAATCCCTAAGCCGCGCGGTCACAATTTCAGCAAAAATCTGGCGTTTTGGAATTCACTCAAAAATGGTGCCAAACTGTTGCAAACGATCCCCTGAAAGATTTTTCGGTGGAAAGAGATGGGTTTTTATCATTGGAAACAGAATTAGCCCTCGATGTCTGAACAGCTTTTTTTTGGAAAAATCCCTAAGCCGCGCGGTCACAATTTCAGCAGAAATCTGGCGTTTTGGAATTCACTCAAAAATGTTGCCAAACTGCTGCAAACGATCCCCTGAAAGGTTTTTTGGCGGAAACAGGTGGGTTTTTATCATCAGAAACAGAATTAGCCGTCGACGTCTGAACACCTTTTTTTAAAAAAAATCCCTAAGCCGCGCGGTCAGAATTTCAGCAAACATCTGACATTCTGGAATTCACTCAAAAATGGTGCCAAACTGTTGCAAACGATCCCCTGAAAGGTTTTTCGGTGGAAACAGGTGGGTTTTTATCATCAGAAACAGAATTAGCCGTCGACGTCTGAACAACTTTTTTTTAAAAAATCCCTAAGCCGCGCGGTCACAATTTCAGCAAAAAACTGGCGTTTTGGAATTCACTCAAAAATGGTGCCAAACTGTTGCAAACGATCCCCTGAAGGGTTTTTTGTAGGAAACAGATGGGTTTTTATCATTGGAAACAGAATTAGCCTTCGACTTCTGAACAACTTTTTTTTAAAAAAATCCCTAAGCCGCGCGGTCAGAATTTCAGCAAAATTCTGACATTCTGGAATTCACTCAAAAATGGTGCCAAACTGTTGCAAACGATCCCCTGAAATGTTTTTTGGTGGAAAGAGAAGGGGTTTTATCATCAGAAAGAGAATTAGCCGTCGACGTCTGAACAACATTTTTTAAAAAAAAACCCTAAGCCGCGCGGTCAGAATTTCAGTAAAAATCTGGCGTTTTGGAATTCACTCAAAAATGGTGCCAAACTGTTGCAAATGATCCCCTAAAAGGTTTTTTGGTGGAAACAGATGGGTTTTTATCATCAGAAACAGAATTAGCCGTCCTCGTCTGAACACCTTTTTTTGAAAAAATCCCTAAGCCGCGCGGTCACAATTTCAGCAAAAATCTGGCGTTTTGGAATTCACTCAAGAATGATGCCAAACTGTTGCAAACGATCCCCTGAAAGATTTTTCGGTGGAAAGAGATGGGTTTTTATCATTGGAAACAGAATTAGCCCTCGATGTCTGAACAGCTTTTTTTTGAAAAAATCCCTAAGCCGCGCGGTCACAATTTCAGCAGAAATCTGGCGTTTTGGAATTCACTCAAAAATGGTGCCAAACTGTTGCAAACGATCCCCTGAAGGGTTTTTTGGCGGAAACAGGTGGGTTTTTATCATCAGAAACAGAATTAGCCGTCGACGTCTGAACAACTTTTTTTAAAAAAATCCCTAAGCCGCGCGGTCACAATTTCAGCAAAAATCTGGCGTTTTGGAATTCACTCAAAAATGGTGCCAAACTGTTGCAAACGATCCCCTGAAGGGTTTTTTGGAGGAAACAGATGGGTTTTTATCATTGGAAACAGAATTAGCCCTCTATGTCTGAACAACTTTTTTTTAAAAAAAATCCCTAAGCCGCACGGTCACAATTTCAGCAGAAATCTGGCGTTTTGGAATTCACTCAAAAATGGTGCCAAACTGTTGCAAACGATCCCCTGAAAGGTTTTTTGGCGGAAACAGGTGGGTTTTTATCATCAGAAACAGAATTAGCCTTCGACTTCTGAACAACATTTTTTAAAAAAATCCCTAAGCCGCGCGGTCAGAATTTCAGCAAAATTCTGACATTCTGGAATTCACTCAAAAATGGTGCCAAACTGTTGCAAACGATCCCCTGAAAGGTTTTTTGGCGGAAACAGGTGGGTTTTTATCATCAGAAACAGAATTAGCCGTCGACGTCTGAACAACTTTTTTTTGAAAAAATCCCTAAGCCGCGTGGTCAGAATTTCAGCAAAAATCTGACATTCTGGAATTCACTCAAAAATGGTGCCAAACTGTTGCAAGCGATCCCCTGAAAGGTTTTTCGGTGGAAACAGGTCGTTTTTTATCATCAGAAACAGAATTAGCCGTCAACGTCTGAAACACTTTTTTTTGAAAAAATCCCTAAGCCGCGCGGTCACAATTTCAGCAAATATCTGGCGTTTTGGAATTCACTCAAGAATGGTGCCAAACTGTTGCAAACGATCCCCTGAAAGGTTTTTCGGTGGAAAGAGATGGGTTTTTAACATCAGAAAGAGAATTAGCCGTCGACGTCTGAACAACTTTTTTTTGAAAAAATCCCTAAGCCGCGCGGTCAGAATTTCAGCAAAAATCTGACATTCTGGAATTCACTCAAAAATGGGGCCAAACTGTAGCAAACGATCCCCTGAAAGGTTTTTTGGCGGAAACAGGTGGGTTTTTATCATCAGAAACAGAATTAGCCGTCGACGTCTGAACAACTTTTTTTTGAAAAAATCCCTAAGCCGTGCGGTCAGAATTTCAGCAAAAATCTGACATTCTGGAATTCACTCAGAGATGGTGCCAAACTGTTGCAAACGATCCCCTGAAAGGTTTTTTGGTGGAAAGAGATGGGTTTTTAACATCAGAAAGAGAATTAGCCGTCGACGTCTGAACAACTTTTTTTTAAAAAAATCCCTAAGCCGCGCGGTCAGAATTTCAGCAAAAATCTGACATTCTGGAATTCACTCAAAAATGGGGCCAAACTGTTGCAAACGATCCCCTGAAAGGTTTTTTGGCGGAAACAGGTGGGTTTTTATCATCAGAAACAGAATTAGCCGTCAACGTCTGAACAACTTTTTTTAAAAAAAATCCCTAAGCCGCGCGGTCAGAATTTCAGCAAAAATCTGACATTCTGGAATTCACTCAAAAATGGTGCCAAACTGTTGCAAACGATCCCCTGAAAGGTTTTTTTTTGGCGGAAACAGGTGGGTTTTTATCATCAGAAACAGAATTAGCCGTCGACGTCTGAAGAACTTTTTTTAAAAAAATCCCTAAGCCGCGCGGTCACAATTTCAGCAAAAATCTGGCGTTTTTTGAATTCACTCAAAAATGGTGCCAAACTGTTGCAAACGATCCCCTGAAGGGTTTTTTGGAGGAAACAGATGGGTTTTTATCATTGGAAACAGAATTAGCCCTCTATGTCTGAACAACTTTTTTATTAAAAAAATCCCTAAGCCGCGCGGTCACAATTTCAGCAGAAATCTGGCGTTTTGGAATTCACTCAAAAATGGTGCCAAACTGTTGCAAATGATCCCCTGAAAGGTTTTTTGGCGGAAACAGGTGGGTTTTTATCATCAGAAACAGAATTAGCCGTCGACGTCTGAACAACTTTTTTTTGAAAAAATCCCTAAGCCGCGCGGTCAGAATTTCAGCAAAAATCTGACATTCTGGAATTCACTGAAAAATGGGGCCAAACTGTTGCAAACGATCCCCTGAAAGGTTTTTCGGTGGAGACAGGTGGGTTTTTATCATCAGAAACAGAATTAGCCGTCCTCGTCTGAACAACTTTTTTTAAAAAAATCTCTAAGCCGCACGGTCACAATTTCAGCAAAAATCTGACATTCCGGAATTCACTCAAAAATGGTACCAAACTGTTGCAAACAATCCCCCGAAAGGTTTTTTGGCGGAAATAGATGGGTTTTTATCATCAGAAACAGAATTAGCCCTCGACGTCTGAACAACTTTTTTTTGAAAAAATCCCAAGCCGCGTTGTCAGAATTTCAGCAAAAATCTGACATTCTGGAATTCACTCAAAAATGGTGCCAAACTGTAGCAAACGATCCCCTGAAAGGTTTTTTGGCGGAAACAGGTGGGTTTTTATCATCAGAAACAGAATTAGCCGTCGACGTCTGAACAACTTTTTTTTGAAAAAATCCCTAAGCCGCGCGGTCAGAATTTCAGCAAAAATCTGACATTCTGGAATTCACTCAGAAATGGTGCCAAACTGTTGCAAACGATCCCCTGAAAGGTTTTTTGGTGGAAAGAGATGGGTTTTTAACATCAGAAAGAGAATTAGCCGTCGACGTCTGAACAACTTTTTTTTAAAAAAATCCCTAAGCCGCGCGGTCAGAATTTCAGCAAAAATCTGACATTCTGGAATTCACTCAAAAATGGGGCCAAACTGTTGCAAAAGATCCCCTGAAAGGTTTTTTGGCGGAAACAGGTGGGTTTTTATCATCAGAAACAGAATTAGCCGTCAACGTCTGAACAACTTTTAAAAAAAAAAATCCCTAAGCCGCGCGGTCAGAATTTCAGCAAAAATCTGACATTCTGGAATTCACTCAAAAATGGGGCCAAACTGTTGCAAACGATCCCCTGAAAGGTTTTTTGGCGGAAACAGGTGGGTTTTTATCATCAGAAACAGAATTAGCCGTCAACGTCTGAACAACTTTTTAAAAAAAAAATCCCTAAGCCGCGCGGTCAGAATTTCAGCAAAAATCTGACATTCTGGAATTCACTCAAAAATGGTGCCAAACTGTTGCAAACGATCCCCTGAAAGGTTTTTTTGGCGGAAACAGGTGGGTTTTTATCATCAGAAACAGAATTAGCCGTCGACGTCTGAACAACTTTTTTTAAAAAAATCCCTAAGCCGCGCGGTCACAATTTCAGCAAAAATCTGGGGTTTTTTGAATTCACTCAAAAATGGTGCCAAACTGTTGCAAACGATCCCCTGAAGGGTTTTTTGGAGGAAACAGATGGGTTTTTATCATTGGAAACAGAATTAGCCCTCTATGTCTGAACAACTTTTTTATTAAAAAAATCCCTAAGCCGCGCGGTCACAATTTCAGCAGAAATCTGGCGTTTTGGAATTCACTCAAAAATTGTGCCAAACTGTTGCAAATGATCCCCTGAAAGGTTTTTTGGCGGAAACAGGTGGGTTTTTATCATCAGAAACAGAATTAGCCGTCGACGTCTGAACAACTTTTTTTTGAAAAAATCCCTAAGCCGCGCGGTCAGAATTTCAGCAAAAATCTGACATTCTGGAATTCACTCAAAAATGGGGCCAAACTGTTGCAAACGATCCCCTGAAAGGTTTTTCGGTGGAGACAGGTGGGTTTTTATCATCAGAAACAGAATTAGCCGTCCTCGTCTGAACAACTTTTTTTAAAAAAATCCCTAAGCCACACGGTCAGAATTTCAGCAAAAATCTGACATTCTGGAATTCACTCAGAAATGGTGCCAAACTGTTGCAAACGATCCCCTGAAAGGTTTTTTGGTGGAAAGAGATGGGTTTTTAACATCAGAAAGAGAATTAGCCGTCGACGTCTGAACAACTTTTTTTTAAAAAAATCCCTAAGCCGCGCGGTCAGAATTTCAGCAAAAATCTGACATTCTGGAATTCACTCAAAAATGGGGCCAAACTGTTCCAAACGATCCCCTGAAAGGTTTTTTGGCGGAAACAGGTGGGTTTTTATCATCAGAAACAGAATTAGCCGTCAACGTCTGAACAACTTTTTTTAAAAAAATCCCTAAGCCGCGCGGTCAGAATTTCAGCAAAAATCTGACATTCTGGAATTCACTCAAAAATGGTGCCAAACTGTTGCAAACAATCCCCTGAAAGGTTTTTTTTTGGCGGAAACAGGTGGGTTTTTATCATCAGAAACAGAATTAGCCGTCGACGTCTGAACAACTTTTTTTAAAAAAATCCCTAAGCCGCGCGGTCACAATTTCAGCAAAAATCTGGCGTTTTTTGAATTCACTCAAAAATGGTGCCAAACTGTTGCAAACGATCCCCTGAAGGGTTATTTGGAGGAAACAGATGGGTTTTTATCATTGGAAACAGAATTAGCCCTCTATGTCTGAACAACTTTTTTTTAAAAAAACTCCCTAAGCCGCGCGGTCACAATTTCAGCAGAAATCTGGCGTTTTGGAATTCACTCAAAAATGGTGCCAAACTGTTGCAAACGATCCCCTGAAAGGTTTTTTGGCGGAAACAGGTGGGTTTTTATCATCAGAAACAGAATTAGCCGTCAACGTCTGAAACACTTTTTTTTGAAAAAATCCCTAAGCCGCGCGGTCACAATTTCAGCAAATATCTGGCGTATTGGAATTCACTCAAGAATGTTGCCAAACTGTTGCAAACGATCCCCTGAAAGGTTTTTCGGTGGAAAGAGTTAGGTTTTTAACATCAGAAAGAGAATTAGCCGTCGACGTCTGAACAACTTTTTTTTAAAAAAATCCCTAAGCCGCACGATCAGAATTTCAGCAAAAATCTGACATTCTGGAATTCACTCAAAAATGGGGCCAAACTGTTGCAAACGATCCCCTGAAAGGTTTTTCGGTGGAGACAGGTGGGTTTTTATCATCAGAAACAGAATTAGCCGTCCTCGTCTGAACAACTTTTTTTAAAAAAATCCCTAAGCCGCACGGTCACAATTTCAGCAAAAATCTGACATTCCGGAATTCACTCAAAAATGGTACCAAACTGTTGCAAACAATCCCCCAAAAGGTTTTTTGGCGGAAATAGATGGGTTTTTATCATCAGAAACAGAATTAGCCCTCGACGTCTGAACAACTTTTTTTTGAAAAAATCCCTAAGCCGCGTGGTCAGAATTTCAGCAAAAATCTGACATTCTGGAATTCACTCAAAAATGGTGCCAAACTGTAGCAAACGATCCCCTGAAAGGTATTTTGGCGGAAACAGGTGGGTTTTTATCATCAGAAACAGAATTAGCCGTCGACGTCTGAACAACTTTTTTTTGAAAAAATCCCTAAGCCGCGCGGTCAGAATTTCAGCAAAAATCTGACATTCTGGAATTCACTCAGAAATGGTGCCAAACTGTTGCAAACGATCCCCTGAAAGGTTTTTTGGTGGAAAGAGATGGGTTTTTAACATCAGAAAGAGAATTAGCCGTCGACGTCTCAACAACTTTTTTTTTAAAAAATCCCTAAGCCGCGCGGTCAGAATTTCAGCAAAAATCTGACATTCTGGAATTCACTCAAAAATGGTGCCAAACTGTAGCAAACGATCCCCTGAAAGGTTTTTTGGCGGAAACAGGTGGGTTTTTATCATCAGAAACAGAATTAGCCGTCGACGTCTGAACAACTTTTTTTTGAAAAAATCCCTAAGCCGCGCGGTCAGAATTTCATCAAAAATCTGGCGTTTTTTGAATTCACTCAAAAATGGTGCCAAACTGTTGCAAACGATCCCCTGAAGGGTTTTTTGGAGGAAACAGATGGGTTTTTATCATTGGAAACAGAATTAGCCCTCTATGTCTGAACAACTTTTTTATTAAAAAAATCCCTAAGCCGCGCGGTCACAATTTCAGCAGAAATCTGGCGTTTTGGAATTCACTCAAAAATGGTGCCAAACTGTTGCAAATGATCCCCTGAAAGGTTTTTTGGCGGAAACAGGTGGGTTTTTATCATCAGAAACAGAATTAGCCGTCGACGTCTGAACAACTTTTTTTTGAAAAAATCCCTAAGCCGCGCGGTCAGAATTTCAGCAAAAATCTGACATTCTGGAATTCACTCAAAAATGGGGCCAAACTGTTGCAAACGATCCCCTGAAAGGTTTTTCGGTGGAGACAGGTGGGTTTTTATCATCAGAAACAGAATTAGCCGTCCTCGTCTGAACAACTTTTTTTAAAAAAATCCCTAAGCCGCACGGTCACAATTTCAGCAAAAATCTGACATTCCGGAATTCACTCAAAAATGGTACCAAACTGTTGCAAACAATCCCCCGAAAGGTTTTTTGGCGGAAATAGATGGGTTTTTATCATCAGAAACAGAATTAGCCGTCGACGTCTGAACAACTTTTTTTTGAAAAAATCCCTAAGCCGCGCGGTCAGAATTTCAGCAAAAATCTGACATTCTGGAATTCACTCAGAAATGGTGCCAAACTGTTGCAAACGATCCCCTGAAAGGTTTTTTGGTGGAAAGAGATGGGTTTTTAACATCAGAAAGAGAATTAGCCGTCGACGTCTGAACAACTTTTTTTTAAAAAAATCCCTAAGCCGCGCGGTCAGAATTTCAGCAAAAATCTGACATTCTGGAATTCACTCAAAAATGGGGCCAAACTGTTGCAAACGATCCCCTGAAAGGTTTTTTGGCGGAAACAGGTGGGTTTTTATCATCAGAAACAGAATTAGCCGTCAACGTCTGAACAACTTTTTAAAAAAAAAATCCCTAAGCCGCGCGGTCAGAATTTCAGCAAAAATCTGACATTCTGGAATTCACTCAAAAATGGGGCAAAACTGTTGCAAACGATCCCCTGAAAGGTTTTTTGGCGGAAACAGGTGGGTTTTTATCATCAGAAACAGAATTAGCCGTCAACGTCTGAACAACTTTTTAAAAAAAAAATCCCTAAGCCGCGCGGTCACAATTTCAGCAGAAATCTGGCGTTTTGGAATTCACTCAAAAATGGTGCCAAACTGTTGCAAATGATCCCCTGAAAGGTTTTTTGGCGGAAACAGGTGGGTTTTTATCATCAGAAACAGAATTAGCCGTCGACGTCTGAACAACTTTTTTTTGAAAAAATCCCTAAGCCGCGCGGTCAGAATTTCAGCAAAAATCTGACATTCTGGAATTCACTCAAAAATGGGGCCAAACTGTTGCAAACGATCCCCTGAAAGGTTTTTCGGTGGAGACAGGTGGGTTTTTATCATCAGAAACAGAATTAGCCGTCCTCGTCTGAACAACTTTTTTTAAAAAAATCCCTAAGCCACATGGTCACAATTTCAGCAAAAATCTGACATTCCGGAATTCACTCAAAAATGGTACCAAACTGTTGCAAACAATCCCCCGAAAGGTTTTTTGGCGGAAATAGATGGGTTTTTATCATCAGAAACAGAATTAGCCCTCGACGTCTGAACAACTTTTTTTTGAAAAAATCCCAAGCCGCGTGGTCAGAATTTCAGCAAAAATCTGACATTCTGGAATTCACTCAAAAATGGGGCCAAACTGTTGCAAACGATCCCCTGAAAGGTTTTTCGGTGGAGACAGGTGGGTTTTTATCATCAGAAACAGAATTAGCCGTCCTCGTCTGAACAACTTTTTTTAAAAAAATCCCTAAGCCACACGGTCAGAATTTCAGCAAAAATCTGACATTCTGGAATTCACTCAGAAATGGTGCCAAACTGTTGCAAACGATCCCCTGAAAGGTTTTTTGGTGGAAAGAGATGGGTTTTTAACATCAGAAAGAGAATTAGCCGTCGACGTCTGAACAACTTTTTTTTAAAAAAATCCCTAAGCCGCGCGGTCAGAATTTCAGCAAAAATCTGACATTCTGGAATTCACTCAAAAATGGGGCCAAATTGTTGCAAACGATCCCCTGAAAGGTTTTTTGGCGGAAACAGGTGGGTTTTTATCATCAGAAACAGAATTAGCCGTCCTCGTCTGAACAACTTTTTTTAAAAAAATCCCTAAGCCGCACGGTCACAATTTCAGCAAAAATCTGACATTCCGGAATTCACTCAAAAATGGTACCAAACTGTTGCAAACAATCCCCCGAAAGGTTTTTTGGCGGAAATAGATGGGTTTTTATCATTGGAAACAGAATTAGCATTCGACGTCTGAACAACTTTTTAAAAAAAAAATCCCTAAGCCGCGCGGTCAGAATTTCAGCAAAAATCTGACATTCTGGAATTCACTCAAAAATGGTGCCAAACTGTTGCAAACGATCCCCTGAAAGGTTTTTTTTTGGCGGAAACAGGTGGGTTTTTATCATCAGAAACAGAATTAGCCGTCGACGTCTGAACAACTTTTTTTAAAAAAATCCCTAAGCCGCGCGGTCACAATTTCAGCAAAAATCTGGCGTTTTTTGAATTCACTCTAAAATGGTGCCAAACTGTTGCAAACGATCCCCTGAAGGGTTTTTTGGAGGAAACAGATGGGTTTTTATCATTGGAAACAGAATTAGCCCTCTATGTCTGAACAACTTTTTTTTAAAAAAAATCCCTAAGCCGCGCGGTCACAATTTCAGCAGAAATCTGGCGTTTTGGAATTCACTCAAAAATGGTGCCAAACTGTTGCAAACGATCCCCTGAAAGGTTTTTTGGCGGAAACAGGTGGGTTTTTATCATCAGAAACAGAATTAGCCGTCGACGTCTGAACAACTTTTTTAAAAAAAATCCCTAAGCCGCGCGGTCACAATTTCAGCAAAAATCTGGCGTTTTTTGAATTCACTCAAAAATGGTGCCAAACTGTTGCAAACGATCCCCTGAAGGGTTTTTTGGAGGAAACAGATGGGTTTTTATCATTGGAAACAGAATTAGCCCTCTATGTCTGAACAACTTTTTTATTAAAAAAATCCCTAAGCCGCGCGGTCACAATTTCAGCAGAAATCTGGCGTTTTGGAATTCACTCAAAAATGGTGCCAAACTGTTGCAAATGATCCCCTGAAAGGTTTTTTGGCGGAAACTGGTGGGTTTTTATCATCAGAAACAGAATTAGCCGTCGACGTCTGAACTACTTTTTTTTGAAAAAATCCCTAAGCCGCGCGGTCAGAATTTCAGCAAAAATCTGACATTCTGGAATTCACTCAAAAATGGGGCCAAACTGTTGCAAACGATCCCCTGAAAGGTTTTTCGGTGGAGACAGGTGGGTTTTTATCATCAGAAACAGAATTAGCCGTCCTCGTCTGAACAACTTTTTTTAAAAAAATCCCTAAGCCGCACGGTCACAATTTCAGCAAAAATCTGACATTCCGGAATTCACTCAAAAATGGTACCAAACTGTTGCAAACAATCCCCCGAAAGGTTTTTTGGCGGAAATAGATGGGTTTTTATCATCAGAAACAGAATTAGCCCTCGACGTCTGAACAACTTTTTTTTGAAAAAATCCCAAGCCGCGTGGTCAGAATTTCAGCAAAAATCTGACATTCTGGAATTCACTCAAAAATGGTGCCAAACTGTAGCAAACGATCCCCTGAAAGGTTTTTTGGCGGAAACAGGTGGGTTTTTATCATCAGAAACAGAATTAGCCGTCGACGTCTGAACAACTTTTTTTTGAAAAAATCCCTAAGCCGCGCGGTCAGAATTTCAGCAAAAATCTGACATTCTGGAATTCACTCAGAAATGGTGCCAAACTGTTGCAAACGATCCCCTGAAAGGTTTTTTGGTGGAAAGAGATGGGTTTTTAACATCAGAAAGAGAATTAGCCGTCGACGTCTGAACAACTTTTTTTAAAAAAAATCCCTAAGCCGCGCGGTCAGAATTTCAGCAAAAATCTGACATTCTGGAATTCACTCAAAAATGGGGCCAAACTGTTGCAAACGATCCCCTGAAAGGTTTTTTGGCGGAAACAGGTGGGTTTTTATCATCAGAAACAGAATTAGCCGTCAACGTCTGAACAACTTTTTAAAAAAAAAATCCCTAAGCCGCGCGGTCAGAATTTCAGCAAAAATCTGACATTCTGGAATTCACTCAAAAATGGGGCCAAACTGTTGCAAACGATCCCCTGAAAGGTTTTTTGGCGGAAACAGGTGGGTTTTTATCATCAGAAACAGAATTAGCCATCAACGTCTGAACAACTTTTTAAAAAAAAAAATCCCTAAGCCGCGCGGTCAGAATTTCAGCAAAAATCTGACATTCTGGAATTCACTCAAAAATGGTGCCAAACTGTTGCAAACGATCCCCTGAAAGGTTTTTTTGGCGGAAACAGGTGGGTTTTTATCATCAGAAACAGAATTAGCCGTCGAGGTCTGAACAACTTTTTTTGAAAAAATCCCTAAGCCGCGCGGTCACAATTTCAGCAAAAATCTGGCGTTTTTTGAATTCACTCAAAAATGGTGCCAAACTGTTGCAAACGATCCCCTGAAGGGTTTTTTGGAGGAAACAGATGGGTTTTTATCATTGGAAACAGAATTAGCCCTCTATGTCTGAACAACTTTTTTATTAAAAAAATCCCTAAGCCGCGCGGTCACAATTTCAGCAAATATCTGGCGTATTGGAATTCACTCAAGAATGGTGCCAAACTGTTGCAAACGATCCCCTGAAAGGTTTTTCGGTGGAAAGAGTTAGGTTTTTAACATCAGAAAGAGAATTAGCCGTCGACGTCTGAACAACTTTTTTTTAAAAAAATCCCTAAGCCGCGCGGTCAGAATTTCAGCAAAAATCTGACATTCTGGAATTCACTCAAAAATGGGGCCAAACTGTTGCAAACGATCCCCTGAAAGGTTTTTCGGTGGAGACAGGTGGGTTTTTATCATCAGAAACAGAATTAGCCGTCCTCGTCTGAACAACTTTTTTTAAAAAAATCCCTAAGCCGCACGGTCACAATTTCAGCAAAAATCTGACATTCCGGAATTCACTCAAAAATGGTACCAAACTGTTGCAAACAATCCCCCAAAAGGTTTTTTGGCGGAAATAGATGGGTTTTTATCATCAGAAACAGAATTAGCCCTCGACGTCTGAACAACTTTTTTTTGAAAAAATCCCTAAGCCGCGTGGTCAGAATTTCAGCAAAAATCTGACATTCTGGAATTCACTCAAAAATGGTGCCAAACTGTAGCAAACGATCCCCTGAAAGGTTTTTTGGCGGAAACAGGTGGGTTTTTATCATCAGAAACAGAATTAGCCGTCGACGTCTGAACAACTTTTTTTTGAAAAAATCCCTAAGCCGCGCGGTCAGAATTTCAGCAAAAATCTGACATTCTGGAATTCACTCAGAAATGCTGCCAAACTGTTGCAAACGATCCCCTGAAAGGTTTTTTGGTGGAAAGAGATGGGTTTTTAACATCAGAAAGAGAATTAGCCGTCGACGTCTCAACAACTTTTTTTTAAAAAAATCCCTAAGCCGAGCGGTCAGAATTTCAGCAAAAATTTGACATTCTGGAATTCACTCAAAAATGGGGCCAAACTGTTGCAAACGATCCCCTGAAAGGTTTTTTGGCGGAAACAGGTGGGTTTTTATCATCAGAAACAGAATTAGCCGTCAACGTCTGAACAACTTTTTTTTAAAAAAATCCCTAAGCCGCGCGGTCAGAATTTCAGCAAAAATCTGACATTCTGGAATTCACTCAAAAATGGTGCCAAACTGTTGCAAACGATCCCCTGAAAGGTTTTTTTGGCGGAAACAGGTGGGTTTTTATCATCAGAAACAGAATTAGCCGTCGACGTCTGAACAACTTTTTTAAAAAAAATCCCTAAGCCGCGCGGTCACAATTTCAGCAAAAATCTGGCGTTTTTTGAATTCACTCAAAAATGGTGCCAAACTGTTGCAAACGATCCCCTGAAGGGTTTTTTGGAGGAAACAGATGGGTTTTTATCATTGGAAACAGAATTAGCCCTCTATGTCTGAACAACTTTTTTATTAAAAAAATCCCTAAGCCGCGCGGTCACAATTTCAGCAGAAATCTGGCGTTTTGGAATTCACTCAAAAATGGTGCCAAACTGTTGCAAATGATCCCCTGAAAGGTTTTTTGGCGGAAACAGGTGGGTTTTTATCATCAGAAACAGAATTAGCCGTCGACGTCTGAACAACTTTTTTTTGAAAAAATCCCTAAGCCGCGCGGTCAGAATTTCAGCAAAAATCTGACATTCTGGAATTCACTCAAAAATGGTGCCAAACTGTTGCAAATGATCCCCTGAAAGGTTTTTTGGCGGAAACAGGTGGGTTTTTATCATCAGAAACAGAATTAGCCGTCCTCGTCTGAACAACTTTTTTTAAAAAAATCCCTAAGCCACACGGTCACAATTTCAGCAAAAATCTGACATTCCGGAATTCACTCAAAAATCGTACCAAACTGTTGCAAACAATCCCCCGAAAGGTTTTTTGGCGGAAATAGATGGGTTTTTATCATCAGAAACAGAATTAGCCCTCGACGTCTGAACAACTTTTTTTTGAAAAAAATCCCAAGCCGCGTGATCAGAATTTCAGCAAAAATCTGACATTCTGGAATTCACTCAAAAATGGTGCCAAACTGTAGCAAACGATCCCCTGAAAGGTTTTTTGGCGGAAACAGGTGGGTTTTTATCATCAGAAACAGAATTAACCGTCGACGTCTGAACAACTTTTTTTTGAAAAAATCCCTAAGCCGCGCGGTCAGAATTTCAGCAAAAATCTGACATTCTGGAATTCACTCAGAAATGGTGCCAAACTGTTGCAAACGATCCCCTGAAAGGTTTTTTGGTGGAAAGAGATGGGTTTTTAACATCAGAAAGAGAATTAGCCGTCGACGTCTGAACAACTTTTTTTTAAAAAAATCCCTAAGCCGCGCGGTCACAATTTCAGCAAAAATCTGACATTCTGGAATTCACTCAAAAATGGGGCCAAACTGTTGCAAACGATCCCCTGAAAGGTTTTTTGGCGGAAACAGGTGGGTTTTTATCATCAGAAACAGAATTAGCCGTCAACGTCTGAACAACTTTTTAAAAAAAAAATCCCTAAGCCGCGCGGTCAGAATTTCAGCAAAAATCTGACATTCTGGAATTCACTCAAAAATGGTGCCAAACTGTTGCAAACGATCCCCTGAAAGGTTTTTTTGGCGGAAACAGGTGGGTTTTTATCATCAGAAACAGAATTAGCCGTCGACGTCTGAACAACTTTTTTAAAAAAAATCCCTAAGCCGCGCGGTCACAATTTCAGCAAAAATCTGGCGTTTTTTGAATTCACTCAAAAATGGTGCCAAACTGTTGCAAACGATCCCCTGAAGGGTTTTTTGGAGGAAACAGATGGGTTTTTATCATTGGAAACAGAATTAGCCCTCTATGTCTGAACAACTTTTTTATTAAAAAAATCCCTAAGCCGCGCGGTCACAATTTCAGCAGAAATCTGGCGTTTTGGAATTCACTCAAAAATGGTGCCAAACTGTTGCAAACGATCCCCTGAAAGGTTTTTCGGCGGAAACAGGTGGGTTTTTATCATCAGAAACAGAATTAGCCTTCGACGTCTGAACAACTTTTTTTAAAAAAAATCCCTAAGCCGCGCGGTCAGAATTTCAGCAAAAATCTGACATTCTGGAATTCACTCAAAAATGGTGCCAAACTGTTGCAAACGATCCCCTGAAAGGTTTTTTGGCGGAAACAGGTGGGTTTTTATCATCAGAAACAGAATTAGCCGTCGACGTCTGAACAACTTTTTTTTGAAAAAATCCCTAAGCCGCGCGGTCAGAATTTCAGAAAAAATCTGACATTCTGGAATTCACTCAAAAATGGTGCCAAACTGTTGCAAACGATCCCCTGAAAGGTTTTTCTGTGGAAACAGGTGGTTTTTTATCATCAGAAACAGAATTAGCCGTCAACGTCTGAAACACTTTTTTTTGAAAAAATCCCTAAGCCGCGCGGTCACAATTTCAGCAAATATCTGGCGTTTTGGAATTCACTCAAGAATGGTGCCAAACTGTTGCAAACGATCCCCTGAAAGGTTTTTCGGTGGAAAGAGTTGGGTTTTTAACATCAGAAAGAGAATTAGCCGTCGACGTCTGAACAACTTTTTTTAAAAAAAATTCCTAAGCCGCGCGGTCAGAATTTCAGCAAAAATCTGACATTCTGGAATTCACTCAAAAATGGGGCCAAACTGTTGCAAACGATCCCCTGAAAGATTTTTCGGTGGAGACAGGTGGGTTTTTATCATCAGAAACAGAATTAGCCGTCCTCGTCTGAACAACTTTTTTTAAAAAAATCCCTAAGCCGCACGGTCACAATTTCAGCAAAAATCTGACATTCCGGAATTCACTCAAAAATGGTACCAAACTGTTGCAAACAATCCCCCGAAAGGTTTTTTGGCGGAAATAGATGGGTTTTTATCATTGGAAACAGAATTAGCATTCGACGTCTGAACACCTTTTTTTGCAAAAAATCCCTAAACCGCGCGGTCACAATTTCAGCAAAAATCTGGCGTTTTGGAATTCACTCAAAAATGGTGACAAACTGTTGCAAACGATCCCCTGAAAGGTTTTTTGGTGGAAACAGATGGGTTTTATCATCAGAAACAGAATTAGCCCTCGACTTCTGAACAATTTTTTTTTAAAAAAAATCCCTAAGCCGCGTGGTCAGAATTTCAGCAAAAATCTGACATTCTGGAATTCACTCAAAAATGGTGCCAAACTGTTGCAAACGATCCCCTGAAAGGTTTTTCGGTGGAAAGAGATGGGTTTTTATCATTGGAAACAGAATTAGCCCTCGATGTCTGAACAACTTTTTTTTGAAAAAATCCCTAAGCCGCGCGGTCACAATTTCAGCAGAAATCTGGCGTTTTGGAATGCACTCAAAAATGGTGCCAAACTGTTGCAAACGATCCCCTGAAAGGTTTTTCGGTGGAAAGAGATGGGTTTTTATCATTGGAAACAGAATTAGCCCTCGATGTCTGAACAACTTTTTTTTGAAAAAATCCCTAAGCCGCGCGGTCACAATTTCAGCAGAAATCTGGCGTTTTGGAATTCACTCAAAAATGGTGCCAAACTGTTGCAAACGATCCCCTGAAAGGTTTTTTGGTGGAAAAAGATGGGTTTTTAACATCAGAAAGAGAATTAGCCGTCAACGTCTGAACAACTTTTTAAAAAAAAAATCCCTAAGCCGCGCGGTCAGAATTTCAGCAAAAATCTGACATTCTGGAATTCACTCAAAAATGGTGCCAAACTGTTGCAAACAATCCCCTGAAAGGTTTTTTTGGCGGAAACAGGTGGGTTTTTATCATCAGAAACAGAATTAGCCGTCGACGTCTGAACAACTTTTTTTAAAAAAATCCCTAAGCCGCGCGGTCATAATTTCAGCAAAAATGTGGCGTTTTTTGAATTCACTCAAAAATGGTGCCAAACTGTTGCAAACGATCCCCTGAAGGGTTTTTTGGAGGAAACAGATGGGTTTTTATCATTGGAAACAGAATTAGCGCTCTATGTCTGAACAACTTTTTTTAAAAAAAAATCCCTAAGCCGCGCGGTCACAATTTCAGGAGAAATCTGGCGTTTTGGAATTCACTCAAAAATGGTGCCAAACTGTTGCAAACGATCCCCTGAAAGGTTTTTTGGCGGAAACAGGTGGGTTTTTATCATCAGAAACAGAATTAGCCGTCGACGTCTGAACAACTTTTTTTTGAAAAAATCCCTAAGCCGCGCGGTCAGAATTTCAGCAAAAATCTGACATTCAGGAATTCACTCAAAAATGGTGCCAAACTGTTGCAAACGATCCCCTGAAAGGTTTTTCTGTGGAAACAGGTGGTTTTTTATCATCAGAAACAGAATTAGCCGTCAACGTCTGAAACACTTTTTTTTGAAAAAATCCCTAAGCCGCGCGGTCACAATTTCAGCAAATATCTGGCGTTTTGGAATTCACTCAAGAATGGTGCCAAACTGTTGCAAACGATCCCCTGAAAGGTTTTTCGGTGGAAAGAGTTGGGTTTTTAACATCAGAAAGAGAATTAGCCGTCGACGTCTGAACAACTTTTTTTAAAAAAAATCCCTAAGCCGCGCGGTCAGAATTTCAGCAAAAATCTGACATTCTGGAATTCACTCAAAAATGGGGCCAAACTGTTGCAAACGATCCCCTGAAAGGTTTTTCGGTGGAGACAGGTGGGTTTTTATCATCAGAAACAGAATTAGCCGTCCTCGTCTGAACAACTTTTTTAAAAAAAATCCCTAAGCCGCACGGTCACAATTTCAGCAAAAATCTGACATTCCGGAATTCACTCAAAAATGGTACCAAACTGTTGCAAACAATCCCCCGAAAGGTTTTTTGGCGGAAATAGATGGGTTTTTATCATCAGAAACAGAATTAGCCGTCGACGTCTGAACAACTTTTTTTAAAAAAATCCCTAAGCCGCGCGGTCACAATTTCAGCAAAAATCTGGCGTTTTTTGAATTCACTCAAAAATGGTGCCAAACTGTTGCAAACGATCCCCTGAAGGGTTTTTTGGAGGAAACAGATGGGTTTTTATCATTGGAAACAGAATTAGCCCTCTATGTCTGAACAACTTTTTTATTAAAAAAATCCCTAAGCCGCGGGGTCACAATTTCAGCAGAAATCTGGCGTTTTGGAATTCACTCAAAAATGGTGCCAAACTGTTGCAAACGATCCCCTGAAAGGTTTTTCGGCGGAAACAGGTGGGTTTTTATCATCAGAAACAGAATTAGCCTTCGACGTCTGAACAACTTTTTTTAAAAAAAATCCCTAAGCCGCGCGGTCAGAATTTCAGCAAAAATCTGACATTCTGGAATTCACTCAAAAATGGTGCCAAACTGTTGCAAACGATCCCCTGAAAGGTTTTTTGGCGGAAACAGGTGGGTTTTTATCATCAGAAACAGAATTAGCCGTCGACGTCTGAACAACTTTTTTTTGAAAAAATCCCTAAGCCGCGCGGTCAGAATTTCAGAAAAAATCTGACATTCTGGAATTCACTCAAAAATGGTGCCAAACTGTTGCAAACGATCCCCTGAAAGGTTTTTCTGTGGAAACAGGTGGTTTTTTATCATCAGAAACAGAATTAGCCGTCAACGTCTGAAACACTTTTTTTTGAAAAAATCCCTAAGCCGCGCGGTCACAATTTCAGCAAATATCTGGCGTTTTGGAATTCACTCAAGAATGGTGCCAAACTGTTGCAAACGATCCCCTGAAAGGTTTTTCGGTGGAAAGAGTTGGGTTTTTAACATCAGAAAGAGAATTAGCCGTCGACGTCTGAACAACTTTTTTTAAAAAAAATCCCTAAGCCGCGCGGTCAGAATTTCAGCAAAAATCTGACATTCTGGAATTCACTCAAAAATGGGGCCAAACTGTTGCAAACGATCCCCTGAAAGGTTTTTCGGTGGAGACAGGTGGGTTTTTATCATCAGAAACAGAATTAGCCGTCCTCGTCTGAACAACTTTTTTTAAAAAAATCCCTAAGCCGCACGGTCACAATTTCAGCAAAAATCTGACATTCCGGAATTCACTCAAAAATGGTACCAAACTGTTGCAAACAATCCCCCGAAAGGTTTTTTGGCGGAAATAGATGGGTTTTTATCATTGGAAACAGAATTAGCATTCGACGTCTGAACACCTTTTTTTGCAAAAAATCCCTAAACCGCGCGGTCACAATTTCAGCAAAAATCTGGCGTTTTGGAATTCACTCAAAAATGGTGACAAACTGTTGCAAATGATCCCCTGAAAGGTTTTTTGGTGGAAACAGATGGGTTTTATCATCAGAAACAGAATTAGCCCTCGACTTCTGAACAATTTTTTTTAAAAAAAAATCCCTAAGCCGCGTGGTCAGAATTTCAGCAAAAATCTGACATTCTGAAATTCACTCAAAAATGGTGCCAAACTGTTGCAAACGATCCCCTGAAAGGTTTTTCGGTGGAAAGAGATGGGTTTTTATCATTGGAAACAGAATTAGCCCTCGATGTCTGAACAACTTTTTTTTGAAAAAATCCCTAAGCCGCGCGGTCACAATTTCAGCAGAAATCTGGCGTTTTGGAATTCACTCAAAAATGGTGCCAAACTGTTGCAAACGATCCCCTGAAAGGTTTTTCGGTGGAAAGAGATGGGTTTTTATCATTGGAAACAGAATTAGCCCTCGATGTCTGAACAACTTTTTTTTGAAAAAATCCCTAAGCCGCGCGGTCACAATTTCAGCAGAAATCTGGCGTTTTGGAATTCACTCAAAAATGGTGCCAAACTGTTGCAAACGATCCCCTGAAAGGTTTTTTGGTGGAAAGAGATGGGTTTTTAACATCAGAAAGAGAATTAGCCGTCAACGTCTGAACAACTTTTAAAAAAAAAAATCCCTAAGCCGCGCGGTCAGAATTTCAGCAAAAATCTGACATTCTGGAATTCACTCAAAAATGGTGCCAAACTGTTGCAAACGATCCCCTGAAAGGTTTTTTTGGCGGAAACAGGTGGGTTTTTATCATCAGAAACAGAATTAGCCGTCGACGTCTGAACAACTTTTTTTAAAAAAATCCCTAAGCCGCGCGGTCATAATTTCAGCAAAAATGTGGCGTTTTTTGAATTCACTCAAAAATGGTGCCAAACTGTTGCAAACGATCCCCTGAAGGGTTTTTTGGAGGAAACAGATGGGTTTTTATCATTGGAAACAGAATTAGCCCTCTATGTCTGAACAACTTTTTTTTAAAAAAAATCCCTAAGCCGCGCGGTCACAATTTCAGGAGAAATCTGGCGTTTTGGAATTCACTCAAAAATGGTGCCAAACTGTTGCAAACGATCCCCTGAAAGGTTTTTTGGCGGAAACAGGTGGGTTTTTATCATCAGAAACAGAATTAGCCGTCAACGTCTGAAACACTTTTTTTTGAAAAAATCCCTAAGCCGCGCGGTCACAATTTCAGCAAATATCTGGCGTTTTGGAATTCACTCAAGAATGGTGCCAAACTGTTGCAAACGATCCCCTGAAAGGTTTTTCGGTGGAAATAGATGGGTTTTTATCATTGGAAACAGAATTAGCATTCGACGTCTGAACACCTTTTTTTGAAAAAATCCCTAAACCGCGCGGTCACAATTTCAGCTAAAATCTGGCGTTTTGGAATTCACTCAAAAATGGTGACAAACTGTTGCAAATGATCCCCTGAAAGGTTTTTTGGTGGAAACAGATGGGTTTTATCATCAGAAAGAGAATTAGCCGTCGACGTCTGAACAACTTTTTTTTAAAAAAACCCCTAAGCCGCGCGGTCAGAATTTCAGCAAAAATCTGACATTCTGGAATTTACTCAAAAATGGGGCCAAACTGTTGCAAACGATCCCCTGAAAGGTTTTTTGGCGGAAACAGGTGGGTTTTTATCATCAGAAACAGAATTAGCCGTCCTCGTCTGAACAACTTTTTTTAAAAAAATCCCTAAGCCGCACGGTCACAATTTCAGCAAAAATCTGACATTCCGGAATTCACTCAAAAATGGTACCAAACTGTTGCAAACGATCCCCTGAAAGGTTTTTCTGTGGAAACAGGTGGTTTTTTATCATCAGAAACAGAATTAGCCGTCAACGTCTGAAACACTTTTTTTTGAAAAAATCCCTAAGCCGCGCGGTCAGAATTTCAGCAAATATCTGGCGTTTTGGAATTCACTCAAGAATGGTGCCAAACTGTTGCAAACGTTCCCCTGAAAGGTTTTTCGGTGGAAAGAGTTGGGTTTTTAACATCAGAAAGAGAATTAGCTGTCGACGTCTGAACAACTTTTTTTAAAAAAAATCCCTAAGCCGCGCGGTCAGAATTTCAGCAAAAATCTGACATTCTGGAATTCACTCAAAAATGGGGCCAAACTGTTGCAAACGATCCCCTGAAAGGTTTTTTGGTGGAGACAGGTGGGTTTTTATCATCAGAAACAGAATTAGCCGTCCTCGTCTGAACAACTTTTTTTAAAAAAATCCCTAAGCCGCACGGTCACAATTTCAGCAAAAATCTGACATTCCGGAATTCACTCAAAAATGGTACCAAACTGTTGCAAACAATCCCCCGAAAGGTTTTTTGGCGGAAATAGATGGGTTTTTATCATCAGAAACAGAATTAGCCCTCGACGTCTGAACAACTTTTTTTTGAAAAAATCCCTAAGATGCGTGGTTAGAATTTCAGCAAAAATCTGGCGTTTTGGAATTCACTCAAAAATGGTGCCAAACTGTTGCAAACGATCCCCTGAAAGGTTTTTTGGTGGAAAGAGATGGGTTTTTAACATCACAAAGAGAATTAGCCGTCGACGTCTGAACAACTTTTTTTTAAAAAAATCCCTCAGCCGCGCGATCAGAATTTCAGCAAAAATCTGACATTCTGGAATTCACTCAAAAATGGGGCCAAACTGTTGCAAACGATCCCCTGAAAGGTTTTTTGGCGGAAACAGGTGGGTTTTTATCATCAGAAACAGAATTAGCCGTCAACGTCTGAACAACTTTTTTAAAAAAAAATCCCTAAGCCGCGCGGTCAGAATTTCAGCAAAAATCTGACATTCTGGAATTCACTCAAAAATGGTGCCAAACTGTTGCAAACGATCCCCTGAAAGGTTTTTTTGGCGGAAACAGGTGGGTTTTTATCATCAGAAACAGAATTAGCCGTCGACGTCTGAACAACTTTTTTTAAAAAAATCCCTAAGCCGCGCGGTCATAATTTCAGCAAAAATCTGGCGTTTTTTGAATTCACTCAAAAATGGTGCCAAACTGTTGCAAACGATCCCCTGAAGGGTTTTTTGGAGGAAACAGATGGGTTTTTATCATTGGAAACAGAATTAGCCCTCTATGTCTGAACAACTTTTTTTAAAAAAAAATCCCTAAGCCGCGCGGTCACAATTTCAGGAGAAATCTGGCGTTTTGGAATTCACTCAAAAATGGTGCCAAACTGTTGCAAACGATCCCCTGAAAGGTTTTTTGGCGGAAACAGGTGGGTTTTTATCATCAGAAACCGAATTAGCCGTCGACGTCTGAACAACTTTTTTTTGAAAAAATCCCTAAGCCGCGCGGTCAGAATTTCAGCAAAAATCTGACATTCAGGAATTCACTCAAAAATGGTGCCAAACTGTTGCAAACGATCCCCTGAAAGGTTTTTCTGTGGAAACAGGTGGTTTTTTATCATCAGAAACAGAATTAGCCGTCAACGTCTGCAACACTTTTTTTTGAAAAAATCCCTAAGCCGCGCGGTCACAATTTCAGCAAATATCTGGCGTTTTGGAATTCACTCAAGAATGGTGCCAAACTGTTGCAAACGATCCCCTGAAAGGTTTTTCGGTGGAAAGAGTTGGGTTTTTAACATCAGAAAGAGAATTAGCCGTCGACGTCTGAACAACTTTTTTTAAAAAAAATCCCTAAGCCGCGCGGTCAGAATTTCAGCAAAAATCTGACATTCTGGAATTCACTCAAAAATGGGGCCAAACTGTTGCAAACGATCCCCTGAAAGGTTTTTCGTTGGAGACAGGTGGGTTTTTATCATCAGAAACAGAATTAGCCGTCCTCGTCTGAACAACTTTTTTTAAAAAAATCCCTAAGCCGCACGGTCACAATTTCAGCAAAAATCTGACATTCCGGAATTCACTCAAAAATGGTACCAAACTGTTGCAAACAATCCCCCGAAAGGTTTTTTGGCGGAAATAGATGGGTTTTTATCATTGGAAACAGAATTAGCATTCGACGTCTGAACACCTTTTTTTGAAAAAATCCCGAAGCCGCGCGGTCACAATTTCAGCAAAAATCTGGCGTTTTGGAATTCACTCAAAAATGGTGACAAACTGTTGCAAATGATCCCCTGAAAGGTTTTTTGGTGGAAACAGATGGGTTTTATCATCAGAAACAGAATTAGCCGTCGACGTCTGAACAACTTTTTTTTAAAAAAATCCCTAAGCCGCGCGGTCAGAATTTCAGCAAAAATCTGACATTCTGGAATTCACTCAAAAATGGGGCCAAACTGTTGCAAACGATCCCCTGAAAGGTTTTTTGGCGGAAACAGGTGGGTTTTTATCATCAGAAACAGAATTAGCCGTCCTCGTCTGAACAACTTTTTTTAAAAAAATCCCTAAGCCGCACGGTCACAATTTCAGCAAAAATCTGACATTCCGGAATTCACTCAAAAATGGTACCAAACTGTTGCAATCAATCCCCCGAAAGGTTTTTTGGCAGAAATAGATGGGTTTTTATCATTGGAAACAGAATTAGCATTCGACGTCTGAACACCTTTTTTTGAAAAAATCCCTAAACCGCGCGGTCACAATTTCAGCAAAAATCTGGCGTTTTGGAATTCACTCAAAAATGGGGCCAAACTGTTGCAAACGATCCCCTGAAAGGTTTTTTGGCGGAAACAGGTGGGTTTTTATCATCAGAAACAGAATTAGCCGTCAACGTCTGAACAACTTTTTTTAAAAAAAATCCCTAAGCCGCGCGGTCAGAATTTCAGCAAAAATCTGACATTCTGGAATTCACTCAAAAATGGTGCCAAACTGTTGCAAACGATCCCCTGAAAGGTTTTTTTGGCGGAAACAGGTGGGTTTTTATCATCAGAAACAGAATTAGCCGTCGACGTCTGAACAACTTTTTTAAAAAAAATCCCTAAGCCGCGCGGTCACAATTTCAGCAAAAATCTGGCGTTTTTTGAATTCACTCAAAAATGGTGCCAAACTGTTGCAAACGATCCCCTGAAGGGTTTTTTGGAGGAAACAGATGGGTTTTTATCATTGGAAACAGAATTAGCCCTCTATGTCTGAACAACTTTTTTTAAAAAAAAATCCCTAAGCCGCGCGGTCACAATTTCAGCAGAAATCTGGCGTTTTGGAATTCACTCAAAAATGGTGCCAAACTGTTGCAAACGATCCCCTGAAAGGTTTTTTGGCGGAAACAGGTGGGTTTTTATCATCAGAAACAGAATTAGCCGTCGACGTCTGAACAACTTTTTTTTGAAAAAATCCCTAAGCCGCGCGGTCAGAATTTCAGCAAAAATCTGACATTCTGGAATTCACTCAAAAATGGTTCCAAACTGTTGCAAACGATCCCCTGAAAGGTTTTTCTGTGGAAACAGGTGGTTTTTTATCATCAGAAACAGAATTAGCCGTCAACGTCTGAAACACTTTTTTTTGAAAAAATCCCTAAGCCGCGCGGTCATAATTTCAGCAAATATCTGGTGTTTTGGAATTCACTCAAGAATGGTGCCAAACTGTTGCAAACGATCCCCTGAAAGGTTTTTCGGTGGAAAGAGTTGGGTTTTTAACATCAGAAAGAGAATTAGCCGTCGACGTCTGAACAACTTTTTTTAAAAAAAATCCCTAAGCCGCGCGGTCAGAATTTCAGCAAAAATCTGACATTCTGGAATTCACTCAAAAATGGGGCCGAACTGTTGCAAACGATCCCCTGAAAGGTTTTTCGGTGGAGGCAGGTGGGTATTTATCATCAGAAACAGAATTAGCCGTCCTCGTCTGAACAACTTTTTTTAAAAAAATCCCTAAGCCGCACGGTCACAATTTCAGCAAAAATCTGACATTCTGGAATTCACTCAAAAATGGTGCCAAACTGTAGCAAACGATCCCCTGAAAGGTTTTTTGGCGGAAACAGGTGGGTTTTTATCATCAGAAACAGAATTAGCCGTCGACGTCTGAACATCTTTTTGAAAAAATCCCTAAGCCGCGCGGTCAGAATTTCAGCAAAAATCTGACATTCTGGAATTCACTCAGAAATGGTGCCAAACTGTTGCAAACGATCCCCTGAAAGGTTTTTTGGTGGAAAGAGATGGGTTTTTAACATCAGAAAGAGAATTAGCCGTCGACGTCTGAACAACTTTTTTTTAAAAAAATCCCTAAGCCGCGCGGTCAGAATTTCAGCAAAAATCTGACATTCTGGAATTCACTCAAAAATGGTGCCAAACTGTTGCAAACGATCCCCTGAAAGGTTTTTTTGGCGGAAACAGGTGGGTTTTTATCATCAGAAACAGAATTAGCCGTCGACGTCTGAACAACTTTTTTTAAAAAAATCCCTAAGCCGCGCGGTCACAATTTCAGCAAAAATCTGGCGTTTTTTGAATTCACTCAAAAATGGTGCCAAACTGTTGCAAACGATCCCCTGAAGGGTTTTTTGGAGGAAACAGGTGGGTTTTTATCATCAGAAACAGAATTAGCCGTCGACGTCTGAACAACTTTTTTAAAAAAAAATCCCTAAGCCGCGCGGTCAGAATTTCAGCAAAAATCTGACATTCTGGAATTCACTCAAAAATGGGGCCAAACTGATGCAAACGATCCCCTGAAAGGTTTTTCGGTGGAGACAGGTGGGTATTTATCATCAGAAACAGAATTAGCCGTCCTCGTCTGAACAACTTTTTTTAAAAAAATCCCTAAGCCGCACGGTCACAATTTCAGCAAAAATCTGACATTCTGGAATTCACTCAGAAATGGTGCCAAACTGTTGCAAACGATCCCCTGAAAGGTTTTTTGGTGGAAAGAGATGGGTTTTTAACATCAGAAAGAGAATTAGCCGTCGACGTCTGAACAACTTTTTTTTAAAAAAATCCCTAAGCCGCGCGGTCAGAATTTCAGCAAAAATCTGACATTCTGGAATTCACTCAAAAATGGGGCCAAACTGTTGCAAACGATCCCCTGAAAGGTTTTTTGGCGGAAACAGGTGGGTTTTTATCATCAGAAACAGAATTAGCCGTCAACGTCTGAACAACTTTTTAAAAAAAAAATCCCTAAGCCGCGCGGTCAGAATTTCAGCAAAAATCTGACATTCTGGAATTCACTCAAAAATGGTGCCAAACTCTTGCAAACGATCTCCTGAAAAGTTTTTTTGGCGGAAACAGGTGGGTTTTTATCATCAGAAACAGAATTAGCCGTCGACGTCTGAACAACTTTTTTTAAAAAAATCCCTAAGCCGCGCGGTCACAATTTCAGCAAAAATCTGGCGTTTTTTGAATTCACTCAAAAATGGTGCCAAACTGTTGCAAACGATCCCCTGAAGGGTTTTTTGGAGGAAACAGATGGGTTTTTATCATTGGAAACAGAATTAGCCCTCTATGTCTGAACAACTTTTTTTAAAAAAAAATCCCTAAGCCGCGCGGTCAGAATTTCAGCAAATATCTGACATTCTGGAATTCACTCAAAAATGGTGCCAAACTGTTGCAAACGATCCCCTGAAAGGTTTTTTTGGCGGAAACAGGTGGGTTTTTATCATCAGAAACAGAATTAGCCGTCGACGTCTGAACAACTTTTTTAAAAAAAATCCCTAAGCCGCGCGGTCACAATTTCAGCAAAAATCTGGCGTTTTTTGAATTCACTCAAAAATGGTGCCAAACTGTTGCAAACGATCCCCTGAAGGGTTTTTTGGAGGAAACAGATGGGTTTTTATCATTGGAAACAGAATTAGCCCTCTATGTCTGAACAACTTTTTTTTTAAAAAAATCCCTAAGCCGCGCGGTCACAATTTCAGCAGAAATCTGGCGTTTTGGAATTCACTCAAAAATGGTGCCAAACTGTTGCAAACGATCCCCTGAAAGGTTTTTCGGTGGAAAGAGTTGGGTTTTTAACATCAAAAAGAGAATTAGCCGTCGACGTCTGAACAACTTTTTTTTAAAAAAATCCCTAAGCCGCGCGGTCAGAATTTCAGCAAAAATCTGACATTCTGGAATTCACTCAAAAATGGGGCCAAACTGTTGCAAACGATCCCCTGAAAGGTTTTTCGGTGGAGACAGGTGGGTTTTTATCATCAGAAACAGAATTAGCCGTCCTCGTCTGAACAACTTTTTTTAAAAAAATCCCTAAGCCGCACGGTCACAATTTCAGCAAAAATCTGACATTCCGGAATTCACTCAAAAATGGTACCAAACTGTTGCAAACAATCCCCCGAAAGGTTTTTTGGCAGAAATAGATGGGTTTTTATCATCAGAAACAGAATTAGCCCTCGACGTCTGAACAACTTTTTTTTGAAAAAATCCCTAAGCCGCGTGGTCAGAATTTCAGCAAAAATCTGACATTCTGGAATTCACTCAAAAATGGTGCCAAACTGTAGCAAACGATCCCCTGAAAGGTTTTTTGGCGGAAACAGGTGGGTTTTTATCATCAGAAACAGAATTAGCCGTCGACGTCTGAACAACATCTTTTTGAAAAAATCCCTAAGCCGCGCGGTCAGAATTTCAGCAAAAATCTGACATTCTGGAATTCACTCAGAAATGGTGCCAAACTGTTGCAAACGATCCCCTGAAAGGTTTTTTGGTGGAAAGAGATGGGTTTTTAACATCAGAAAGAGAATTAGCCGTCGACGTCTGAACAACTTTTTTTTAAAAAAATCCCTAAGCCGCGCGGTCAGAATTTCAGCAAAAATCTGACATTCTGGAATTCACTCAAAAATGGGGCCAAACTGTTGCAAACGATCCCCTGAAAGGTTTTTTGACGGAAACAGGTGGGTTTTTATCATCAGAAACAGAATTAGCCGTCGACGTCTGAACAACTTTTTTTAAAAAAATCCCTAAGCCGCGCGGTCACAATTTCAGCAAAAATCTGGCGTTTTTTGAATTCACTCAAAAATGGTGCCAAACTGTTGCAAACGATCCCCTGAAGGGTTTTTTGGAGGAAACAGATGGGTTTTTATCATTGGAAACAGAATTAGCCCTCTATGTCTGAACAACTTTTTTTTTAAAAAAATCCCTAAGCCGCGCGGTCACAATTTCAGCAGAAATCTGGCGTTTTGGAATTCACTCAAAAATGGTGCCAAACTGTTGCAAATGATCCCCTGAAAGGTTTTTTGGCGGAAACAGGTGGGTTTTTATCATCAGAAACAGAATTAGCCGTCAACGTCTGAAACACTTTTTTTTGAAAAAATCCCTAAGCCGCGCGGTCACAATTTCAGCAAATATCTGGTGTTTTGGAATTCACTCAAGAATGGTGCCAAACTGTTGCAAACGATCCCCTGAAAGGTTTTTCGGTAGAAAGAGTTGGGTTTTTAACATCAGAAAGAGAATTAGCCGTCGACGTCTGAACAACTTTTTTTTAAAAAAATCCCTAAGCCGCGCGGTCAGAATTTCAGCAAAAATCTGACATTCTGGAATTCACTCAAAAATGGGGCCAAACTGTTGCAAACGATCCCCTGAAAGGTTTTTTGGCGGAAACAGGTGGGTTTTTATCATCAGAAACAGAATTAGCCGTCGACGTCTGAACAACTTTTTTTAAAAAAATCCCTAAGCCGCGCGGTCACAATTTCAGCAAAAATCTGGCGTTTTTTGAATTCACTCAAAAATGCTGCCAAACTGTTGCAAACGATCCCCTGAAGGGTTTTTTGGAGGAAACAGATGGGTTTTTATCATTGGAAACAGAATTAGCCCTCTATGTCTGAACAACTTTTTTTTTAAAAAAATCCCTAAGCCGCGCGGTCACAATTTCAGCAGAAATCTGGCGTTTTGGAATTCACTCAAAAATGGTGCCAAACTGTTGCAAATGATCCCCTGAAAGGTTTTTTGGCGGAAACAGGTGGGTTTTTATCATCAGAAACAGAATTAGCCGTCAACGTCTGAAACACTTTTTTTTGAAAAAATCCCTAAGCCGCGCGGTCACAATTTCAGCAAATATCTGGTGTTTTGGAATTCACTCAAGAATGGTGCCAAACTGTTGCAAACGATCCCCTGAAAGGTTTTTCGGTGGAAAGAGTTGGGTTTTTAACATCAGAAAGAGAATTAGCCGTCGACGTCTGAACAACTTTTTTTTAAAA
This sequence comes from Podarcis tiliguerta, assembly GCF_965153285.1. Taxonomy (NCBI): domain Eukaryota; kingdom Metazoa; phylum Chordata; class Lepidosauria; order Squamata; family Lacertidae; genus Podarcis; species Podarcis tiliguerta. The sequence goes on along the minus strand of NC_139539.1, from coordinate 87,913,499 downwards.
AAATCCCTAAGCCGCGCGGTCAGAATTTCAGCAAAAATCTGACATTCTGGAATTCACTCAAAAATGGGGCCAAACTGTTGCAAACGATCCCCTGAAAGGTTTTTCGGTGGAGACAGGTGGGTTTTTATCATCAGAAACAGAATTAGCCGTCCTCGTCTGAACAACTTTTTTTAAAAAAATCCCTAAGCCGCACGGTCACAATTTCAGCAAAAATCTGACATTCCGGAATTCACTCAAAAATGGTACCAAACTGTTGCAAACAATCCCCCGAAAGGTTTTTTGGCGGAAATAGATGGGTTTTTATCATCAGAAACAGAATTAGCCCTCGACGTCTGAACAACTTTTTTTTGAAAAAATCCCTAAGCCGCGTGGTCAGAATTTCAGCAAAAATCTGACATTCTGGAATTCACTCAAAAATGGTGCCAAACTGTAGCAAACGATCCCCTGAAAGGTTTTTTGGCGGAAACAGGTGGGTTTTTATCATCAGAAACAGAATTAGCCGTCGACGTCTGAACAACATCTTTTTGAAAAAATCCCTAAGCCGCGCGGTCAGAATTTCAGCAAAAATCTGACATTCTGGAATTCACTCAGAAATGGTGCCAAACTGTTGCAAACGATCCCCTGAAAGGTTTTTTGGTGGAAAGAGATGGGTTTTTAACATCAGAAAGAGAATTAGCCGTCGACGTCTGAACAACTTTTTTTTAAAAAAACCCTAAGCCGCGCGGTCAGAATTTCAGCAAAAATCTGACATTCTGGAATTCACTCAAAAATGGGGCCAAACTGTTGCAAACGATCCCCTGAAAGGTTTTTTGGCGGAAACAGGTGGGTTTTTATCATCAGAAACAGAATTAGCCGTCGACGTCTGAACAACTTTTTTTAAAAAAATCCCTAAGCCGCGCGGTCACAATTTCAGCAAAAATCTGGCGTTTTTTGAATTCACTCAAAAATGGTGCCAAACTGTTGCAAACGATCCCCTGAAGGGTTTTTTGGAGGAAACAGGTGGGTTTTTATCATCAGAAACAGAATTAGCCGTCGACGTCTGAACAACTTTTTTTAAAAAAAATCCCTAAGCCGCGCGGTCAGAATTTCAGCAAAAATCTGACATTCTGGAATTCACTCAAAAATGGGGCCAAACTGTTGCAAACGATCCCCTGAAAGGTTTTTCGGTGGAGACAGGTGGGTTTTTATCATCAGAAACAGAACTAGCCGTCCTCGTCTGAACAACTTTTTTTAAAAAAATCCCTAAGCCGCACGGTCACAATTTCAGCAAAAATCTGACATTCCGGAATTAACTCAAAAATGGTACCAAACTGTTGCAAACAATCCCCCGAAAGGTTTTTTGGCGGAAATAGATGGGTTTTTATCATCAGAAACAGAATTAGCCCTCGACGTCTGAACAACTTTTTTTTGAAAAAATCCCTAAGCCGCGTGGTCAGAATTTCAGCAAAAATCTGACATTCTGGAATTCACTCAAAAATGGTGCCAAACTGTAGCAAACGATCCCCTGAAAGGTTTTTTGGCGGAAACAGGTGGGTTTTTATCATCAGAAACAGAATTAGCCGTCGACGTCTGAACAACATCTTTTTGAAAAAATCCCTAAGCCGCGCGGTCACAATTTCAGCAAAAATCTGGCGTTTTTTGAATTCACTCAAAAATGGTGCCAAACTGTTGCAAACGATCCCCTGAAGGGTTTTTTGGAGGAAACAGATGGGTTTTTATCATTGGAAACAGAATTAGCCCTCTATGTCTGAACAACTTTTTTTTAAAAAAAATCCCTAAGCCGCGCGGTCACAATTTCAGCAAATATCTGGCGTTTTGGAATTCACTCAAGAATGGTGCCAAACTGTTGCAAACGATCCCCTGAAAGGTTTTTCGGTGGAAAGAGTTGGGTTTTTAACATCAGAAAGAGAATTAGCCGTCGACGTCTGAACAACTTTTTTTAAAAAAAATCCCTAAGCCGCGCGGTCAGAATTTCAGCAAAAATCTGACATTCTGGAATTCACTCAAAAATGGGGCCAAACTGTTGCAAACGATCCCCTGAAAGGTTTTTCGGTGGAGACAGGTGGGTTTTTATCATCAGAAACAGAATTAGCCGTCCTCGTCTGAACAACTTTTTTTAAAAAAATCCCTAAGCCGCACGGTCACAATTTCAGCAAAAATCTGACATTCCGGAATTCACTCAAAAATGGTACCAAACTGTTGCAAACAATCCCCCGAAAGGTTTTTTGGCGGAAATAGATGGGTTTTTATCATTGGAAACAGAATTAGCATTCGACGTCTGAACACCGTTTTTTGAAAAAATCCCTAAACCGCGTGGTCACAATTTCAGCAAAAATCTGGCATTTTGGAATTCACTCAAAAATGGTGACAAACTGTTGCAAATGATCCCCTGAAAGGTTTTTTGGTGGAAACAGATGGGTTTTATCATCAGAAACAGAATTAGCCCTCGACTTCTGAACAATTTTTTTTTTAAAAAAATCCCTAAGCCGCGTGGTCAGAATTTCAGCAAAAATCTGACATTCTGGAATTCACTCAAAAATGGTGCCAAACTGTTGCAAATGATCCCCTGAAAGGTTTTTTGGTGGAAACAGATGGGTTTTTATCATCAGAAACAGAATTAGCCGTCCTCGTCTGAACACCTTTTTTTGAAAAAATCCCTAAGCCGCGCGGTCACAATTTCAACAAAAATCTGGCGTTTTGGAATTCACTCAAAAATGGTGCCAAACTGTTGCAAACGATCCCCTGAAAGGTTTTTCGGTGGAAAGAGATGGGTTTTTATCATTGGAAACAGAATTAGCCGTCCTCGTCTGAACAACTTTTTTTAAAAAAATCCCTAAGCCGCGTGGTCAGAATTTCAGCAAAAATCTGACATTCTGGAATTCACTCAAAAATGGGGCCAAACTGTTGCAAACGATAACCTGAAAGGTTTTTTGGCGGAAACAGGTGGGTTTTTATCATCAGAAACAGAATTAGCCGTCAACGTCTGAACAACTTTTTTTTAAAAAAATCCCTAAGCCGCGCGGTCAGAATTTCAGCAAAAATCTGACATTCTGGAATTCACTCAAAAATGGGGCCAAACTGTTGCAAACGATCCCCTGAAAGGTTTTTCGGTGGAGACAGGTGGGTTTTTATCATCAGAAACAGAATTAGCCGTCCTCGTCTGAACAACTTTTTTTAAAAAAATCCCTAAGCCGCACGGTCACAATTTCAGCAAAAATCTGACATTCCGGAATTCACTCAAAAATGGTACCAAACTGTTGCAAACAATCCCCCGAAAGGTTTTTTGGCGGAAACAGATGGGTTTTATCATCAGAAACAGAATTAGCCCTCGACTTCTGAACAATTTTTTTTTAAAAAAAATCCCTAAGCCACGTGGTCAGAATTTCAGCAAAAATCTGACATTCTGGAATTCACTCAAAAATGGTGCCAAACTGTTGCAAATGATCCCCTGAAAGGTTTTTTGGTGGAAACAGATGGGTTTTTATCATCAGAAACAGAATTAGCCGTCCTCGTCTGAACACCTTTTTTTGAAAAAATCCCTAAGCCGCGCGGTCAGAATTTCAGCAAAAATCTGACATTCTGGAATTCACTCAAAAATGGTGCCAAACTGTTGCAAACAATCCCCTGAAAGGTTTTTCGGTGGAAACAGGTGGGTTTTTATCATCAGAAACAGAATTAGCCGTCGACGTCTGAACAACTTTTTTTAAAAAAATCCCTAAGCCGCGCGGTCACAATTTCAGCAAAAATCTGGCGTTTTGGAATTCACTCAAAAATGGTGCCAAACTGTTGCAAACGATCCCCTGAAAGGTTTTTCGGTGGAAACAGGTGGGCTTTTAACATCAGAAACAGAATTAGCCGTCGACGTCTGAAACACTTTTTTTGAAAAAATCCCGAAGCCGCGCGGTCACAATTTCAGCAAAAATCTGGTGTTTTGGAATTCACTCAAAAATGGTGCCAAACTGTTGCAAACGATCCCCTGAAAGGTTTTTCGGTGGAAAGAGATGGGTTTTTATCATCAGAAAGAGAATTAGCCGTCAACGTCTGAACAACTTTTTTTTAAAAAAATCCCTAAGCCGCGCGGTCAGAATTTCAGCAAAAATCTGGCGTTTTGGAATTCACTCAAAAATCGTGCCAAACTGTTGCAAACGATCCCCTGAAAGATTTTTCGGTGGAAAGAGATGGGCTTTTATCATTGGAAACAGAATTAGCCCTCGATGTCTGAACAACTTTTTTTTGAAAAAATCGCTAAGCCGCGCGGTCACAATTTCAGCAGAAATCTGGCGTTTTGGAATTCACTCAAAAATGGTGCCAAACTGTTGCAAACGATCCCCTGAAAGGTTTTTCGGTGGAAACAGGTGGGCTTTTAACATCAGAAACAGAATTAGCCGTTGACGTCTGAAACACTTTTTTTGAAAAAATCCCGAAGCCGCGCGGTCACAATTTCAGCAAAAATCTGGTGTTTTGGAATTCACTCAAAAATGGTGCCAAACTGTTGCAAACGATCCCCTGAAAGGTTTTTCGGTGGAAAGAGATGGGTTTTTATCATCAGAAAGAGAATTAGCCGTCAACGTCTGAACAACTTTTTTTTAAAAAAATCCCTAAGCCGCGCGGTCAGAATTTCAGCAAAAATCTGGCGTTTTGGAATTCACTCAAAAATCGTGCCAAACTGTTGCAAACGATCCCCTGAAAGATTTTTCGGTGGAAAGAGATGGGCTTTTATCATTGGAAACAGAATTAGCCCTCGATGTCTGAACAACTTTTTTTTGAAAAAATCGCTAAGCCGCGCGGTCACAATTTCAGCAGAAATCTGGCGTTTTGGAATTCACTCAAAAATGGTGCCAAACTGCTGCAAACGATCCCCTGAAAGGTTTTTTGGCGGAAACAGGTGGGTTTTTATCATCAGAAACAGAATTAGCCGTCGACGTCTGAACACCTTTTTTAAAAAAAAATCCCTAAGCCGCGCGGTCAGAATTTCAGCAAAAATCTGACATTCTGGAATTCACTCAAAAATGGTGCCAAACTGTTGCAAACGATCCCCTGAAAGGTTTTTCGGTGGAAACAGATGGGTTTTTATCATCGGAAACAGAATTAGCCCTCGACGTCTGAACACATTTTTTTGAAAAAATCCCTAAACCGTGCGGTCAGAATTTCAGCAAAAATCTGGCGTTTTGGAATTCACTCAAAAATGGTGACAAACTGTTGAAAATGATCCCCCGAAAGGTTTTATGGTGGAAACAGATGGGTTTTTATCATCAGAAACAGAATTAGCCCTCGACGTCTGAACAACTTTTTTTTGAAAAAATCCCTAAGCCGAGTGGTCAGAATTTCAGCAAAAATCTGACATTCTGGAATTCACTCAAAAATGGTGCCAAACTGTAGCAAACGATCCCCTGAAAGGTTTTTTGGCGGAAACAGGTGGGTTTTTATCATCAGAAACAGAATTAGCCGTCGACGTCTGAACAACTTTTTTTTGAAAAAATCCCTAAGCCGCGCGGTCAGAATCTCAGCAAAAATCTGACATTCTGGAATTCACTCAGAAATGGTGCCAAACTGTTGCAAACGATCCCCTGAAAGGTTTTTTGGTGGAAAGAGATGGGTTTTTAACATCAGAAAGAGAATTAGCCGTCAACGTCTGAACAACATTTTTTTAAAAAAATCCCTAAGCCGCGCGGTCAGAATTTCAGCAAAAATCTGACATTCTGGAATTCACTCAAAAATGGGGCCAAACTGTTGCAAACGATCCCCTGAAAGGTTTTTTGGCGGAAACAGGTGGGTTTTTATCATCAGAAACAGAATTAGCCGTCAACGTCTGAACAACTTTTTTAAAAAAAAATCCCTAAGCCGAGCGGTCAGAATTTCAGCAAAAATCTGACATTCTGGAATTCACTCAAAAATGGTGCCAAACTGTTGCAAACGATCCCCTGAAAGGTTTTTTTGGCGGAAACAGGTGGGTTTTTATCATCAGAAACAGAATTAGCCGTCGACGTCTGAACACCTTTTTTAAAAAAAATCCCTAAGCCGCGCGGTCACAATTTCAGCAAAAATCTGGCTTTTTTTGAATTCACTCAAAAATGGTGCCAAACTGTTGCAAACGATCCCCTGAAGGGTTTTTTGGAGGAAACAGATGGGTTTTTATCATTGGAAACAGAATTAGCCCTCTATGTCTGAACAACTTTTTTTTGAAAAAATCGCTAAGCCGCGCGGTCACAATTTCAGCAGAAATCTGGCGTTTTGGAATTCACTCAAAAATGGTGCCAAACTGTAGCAAACGATCCCCTGAAAGGTTTTTTGGCGGAAACAGGTGGGTTTTTATCATCAGAAACAGAAATAGCCTTCGACTTCTGAACAACTTTTTTTTAAAAAAATCCCTAAGCCGCGCGGTCAGAATTTCAGCAAAATTCTGACATTCTGGAATTCACTCAAAAATGGTGCCAAACTGTTGCAAACGATCCCCTGAAAGGTTTTTTGGCGGAAACAGGTGGGTTTTTATCATCAGAAACAGAATTAGCCGTTGACGTCTGAACAACTTTTTTTTTTAAAAAATCCCTAAGCCGCGCGGTCAGAATTTCAGCAAAAATCTGACATTCTGGAATTCACTCAAAAATGGTACCAAACTGTTGCAAACGATCCCCTGAAAGGTTTTTCTGTGGAAACAGGTGGTTTTTTATCATCAGAAACAGAATTAGCCGTCAACGTCTGAAACACTTTTTTTTGAAAAAATCCCTAAGCCGCGCGGTCACAATTTCAGCAAATATCTGGCGTTTTGGAATTCACTCAAGAATGGTGCCAAACTGTTACAAACGATCCCCTGAAAGGTTTTTTGTTGGATAGAGATGGGTTTTTAACGTCAGAAAGAGAATTAGCCGTCGACGTCTGAACAACTTTTTTTAAAAAAAATCCCTAAGCCGCGCGGTCAGAATTTCAGCAAAAATCTGACATTCTGGAATTCACTCAGAAATGGTGCCAAACTGTTGCAAACGATCCCCTGAAAGGTTTTCTGGCGGAAACAGGTGGGTTTTTATCATCAGAAACAGATTTAGCCGTCGACGTCTGAACAACTTTTTTTTAAAAAAATCACTAAGCCGCGCGGTCAGAATTTCAGCAAAAATCTGACATTCTGGAATTCACTCAAAAATGGTGCCAAACTGTTGCAAACGATCCCCTGAAAGGTTTTTCGGTGGAAACAGGTGGGTTTTTATCATCAGAAACAGAATTAGCCGTCGACGTCTGAAGAACTTTTTTTAAAAAAATCCCTAAGCCGCGCGGTCACAATTTCAGCAAAAATCTGGCGTTTTGGAATTCACTCAAAAATGGTGCCAAACTGTTGCAAACGATCCCCTGAAAGGTTTTTCGGCGGAAACAGGTGGGTTTTTATCATCAGAAACAGAATTAGCCGTCGACGTCTGAACAACTTTTTTTTGAAAAAATCCCAATGCCGCGCGGTCACAATTTCAGCAAAAATCTGGTGTTTTGGAATTCACTCAAAAATGGTGCCAAACTGTTGCAAACGATCCCCTGAAAGGTTTTTCGGTGGAAAGAGATGGGCTTTTATCATTGGAAACAGAATTAGCCCTCGATGTCTGAACAACTTTTTTTTGAAAAAATCGCTAAGCCGCGCGGTCACAATTTCAGCAGACATCTGGCGTTTTGGAATTCACTCAAAAATGGTGCCAAACTGTTGCAAACGATCCCCTGAAAGGTTTTTTGGCGGAAACAGGTGGGTTTTTATCATCAGAAACAGAATTAGCCGTCGACGTCTGAACAACTTTTTTTTTAAAAAATCCCTAAGCCGCGCGGTCAGAATTTCAGCAAAAATCTGACATTCTGGAATTCACTCAAAAATGGTGCCAAACTGTTGCAAACGATCCCCTGAAAGGTTTTTCTGTGGAAACAGGTGGTTTTTTATCATCAGAAACAGAATTAGCCGTCAACGTCTGAAACACTTTTTTTTGAAAAAATCCCTAAGCCGCGCGGTCACAATTTCAGCAAATACTTGGCGTTTTGGAATTCACTCAAGAATGGTGCCAAACTGTTGCAAACGATCCCCTGAAAGGTTTTTCGTTGGATAGAGATGGGTTTTTAACGTCAGAAAGAGAATTAGCCGTCGACGTCTGAACAACTTTTTTTAAAAAAAATCCCTAAGCCGCGCGGTCAGAATTTCAGCAAAAATCTGACATTCTGGAATTCACTCAGAAATGGTGCCAAACTGTTGCAAACGATCCCCTGAAAGGTTTTTTGGCGGAAACAGGTGGGTTTTTATCATCAGAAACAGAATTAGCCGTCGACGTCTGAACAACTTTTTTTTTAAAAAATCACTAAGCCGCGCGGTCAGAATTTCAGCAAAAATCTGACATTCTGGAATTCACTCAAAAATGGTGCCAAACTGTTGCAAACGATCCCCTGAAAGGTTTTTCGGTGGAAACAGTTGGGTTTTTATCATCAGAAACAGAATTAGCCGTCGACGTCTGAACAATTTTTTTTAAAAAAATCCCTAAGCCGCGCGGTCACAATTTCAGCAAAAATCTGGCGTTTTGGAATTCACTCAAAAATGGTGCCAAACTGTTGCAAACGATCCCCTGAAAGGTTTTTCGGCGGAAACAGGTGGGTTTTTATCATCAGAAACAGAATTAGCCGTCGACGTCTGAACAACATTTTTTTAAAAAAATCCCTAAGCCGCGCGGTCAGAATTTCAGCAAAAATCTGGCGTTTTGGAATTCACTCAAAAATCGTGCCAAACTGTTGCAAACGATCCCCTGAAAGGTTTTTCGGTGGAAAGAGATGGGTTTTTATCATCAGAAAGAGAATTAGCCGTCAACGTCTGAACAACTTTTTTTTAAAAAAATCCCTAAGCCGCGCGGTCAGAATTTCAGCAAAAATCTGGCGTTTTGGAATTCACTCAAAAATCGTGCCAAACTGTTGCAAACGATCCCCTGAAAGATTTTTCGGTGGAAAGAGATGGGCTTTTATCATTGGAAACAGAATTAGCCCTCGATGTCTGAACAACTTTTTTTTGAAAAAATCGCTAAGCCGCGCGGTCACAATTTCAGCAGAAATCTGGCGTTTTGGAATTCACTCAAAAATGGTGCCAAACTGTTGCAAACGATCCCCTGAAAGGTTTTTCGGTGGAAAGAGATGGGTTTTTATCATCAGAAAGAGAATTAGCCGTCAACGTCTGAACACCTTTTTTAAAAAAAAATCCCTAAGCCGCGCGGTCAGAATTTCAGCAAACATCTGACATTCTGGAATTCACTCAAAAATGGTGCCAAACTGTTGCAAACGATCCCCTGAAAGGTTTTTCGGTGGAAACAGATGGGTTTTTATCATCGGAAACAGAATTAGCCCTCGACGTCTGAACACATTTTTTTGAAAAAATCCCTAAACCCTGCGGTCAGAATTTCAGCAAAAATCTGGCGTTTTGGAATTCACTCAAAAATGGTGACAAACTGTTGCAAATGATCCCCCGAAAGGTTTTATGGTGGAAACAGATGGGTTTTTATCATCAGAAACAGAATTAGCCCTCGACGTCTGAACAACTTTTTTTTGAAAAAATCCCTAAGCCGAGTGGTCAGAATTTCAGCAAAAATCTGACATTCTGGAATTCACTCAAAAATGGTGCCAAACTGTAGCAAACGATCCCCTGAAAGGTTTTTTGGCGGAAACAGGTGGGTTTTTATCATCAGAAACAGAATTAGCCGTCGACGTCTGAACAACTTTTTTTTGAAAAAATCCCTAAGCCGCGCGGTCAGAATCTCAGCAAAAATCTGACATTCTGGAATTCACTCAGAAATGGTGCCAAACTGTTGCAAACGATCCCCTGAAAGGTTTTTTGGTGGAAAGAGATGGGTTTTTAACATCAGAAAGAGAATTAGCCGTCAACGTCTGAACAACATTTTTTTAAAAAAATCCCTAAGCCGCGCGGTCAGAATTTCAGCAAAAATCTGACATTCTGGAATTCACTCAAAAATGGGGCCAAACTGTTGCAAACGATCCCCTGAAAGGTTTTTTGGCGGAAACAGGTGGGTTTTTATCATCAGAAACAGAATTAGCCGTCAACGTCTGAACAACTTTTTTTAAAAAAAATCCCTAAGCCGAGCGGTCAGAATTTCAGCAAAAATCTGACATTCTGGAATTCACTCAAAAATGGTGCCAAACTGTTGCAAACGATCCCCTGAAAGGTTTTTTTGGCGGAAACAGGTGGGTTTTTATCATCAGAAACAGAATTAGCCGTCGACGTCTGAACACCTTTTTTAAAAAAAATCCCTAAGCCGCGCGGTCACAATTTCAGCAAAAATCTGGCTTTTTTTGAATTCACTCAAAAATGGTGCCAAACTGTTGCAAACGATCCCCTGAAGGGTTTTTTGGAGGAAACAGATGGGTTTTTATCATTGGAAACAGAATTAGCCCTCTATGTCTGAACAACTTTTTTTTTGAAAAAATCCCTAAGCCGCGCGGTCACAATTTCAGCAGAAATCTGGCGTTTTGGAATTCACTCAAAAATGGTGCCAAACTGTTGCAAACGATCCCCTGAAAGGTTTTTTGGCGGAAACAGGTGGGTTTTTATCATCAGAAACAGAAATAGCCTTCGACTTCTGAACAACTTTTTTTTAAAAAAATCCCTAAGCCGCGCGGTCAGAATTTCAGCAAAATTCTGACATTCTGGAATTCACTCAAAAATGGTGCCAAACTGTTGCAAACGATCCCCTGAAAGGTTTTTTGGCGGAAACAGGTGGGTTTTTATCATCAGAAACAGAATTAGCCGTCGACGTCTGAACAACTTTTTTTTTAAAAAATCCCTAAGCCGCGCGGTCAGAATTTCAGCAAAAATCTGACATTCTGGAATTCACTCAAAAATGGTGCCAAACTGTTGCAAACGATCCCCTGAAAGGTTTTCTGTTGGAAACAGATGGGTTTTTAGCATCGGAAACAGAATTAGCCCTCGACGTCTGAACACCTTTTTGTGAAAAAATCCCTAAGCCGCGCGGTCACAATTTCAGCAAATACTTGGTGTTTTGGAATTCACTCAAGAATGGTGCCAAACTGTTGCAAACGATCCCCTGAAAGGTTTTTCGTTGGATAGAGATGGGTTTTTAACGTCAGAAAGAGAATTAGCCGTCGACGTCTGAACAACTTTTTTTTAAAAAAATCCCTAAGCCGCGCGGTCAGAATTTCAGCAAAAATCTGACATTCTGGAATTCACTCAGAAATGGTGCCAAACTGTTGCAAACGATCCCCTGAAAGGTTTTTCGGTGGAAACAGTTGGGTTTTTATCATCAGAAACAGAATTAGCCGTCGACGTCTGAACAACTTTTTTTAAAAAAATCCCTAAGCCGCGCGGTCACAATTTCAGCAAAAATCTGGCGTTTTGGAATTCACTCAAAAATGGTGCCAAACTGTTGCAAACGATCCCCTGAAAGGTTTTTCGGCGGAAACAGGTGGGTTTTTATCATCAGAAACAGAATTAGCCGTCGACGTCTGAACAACTTTTTTTTTAAAAAATCACTAAGCCGCGCGGTCACAATTTAAGCAAAAATCTGGTGTTTTGGAATTCACTCAAAAATGGTGCCAAACTGTTGCAAACGATCCCCTGAAAGGTTTTTCGGTGGAAAGAGATGGGTTTTTATCATCAGAAAGAGAATTAGCCGTCAACGTCTGAACAACTTTTTTAAAAAAAAATCCCTAAGCCGCGCGGTCACAATTTCAGCAAAAATCTGGCGTTTTGGAATTCACTCAAAAATCGTGCCAAACTGTTGCAAACGATCCCCTGAAAGATTTTTCGGTGGAAAGAGATGGGCTTTTATCATTGGAAACAGAATTAGCCCTCGATGTCTGAACAACTTTTTTTTGAAAAAATCGCTAAGCCGCGCGGTCACAATTTCAGCAGAAATCTGGCGTTTTGGAATTCACTCAAAAATGGTGCCAAACTGTAGCAAACGATCCCCTGAAAGGTTTTTTGGCGGAAACAGGTGGGTTTTTATCATCAGAAACAGAAATAGCCTTCGACTTCTGAACAACTTTTTTTAAAAAAATCCCTAAGCCGCGCGGTCAGAATTTCAGCAAAATTCTGACATTCTGGAATTCACTCAAAAATGGTGCCAAACTGTTGCAAACGATCCCCTGAAAGGTTTTTTGGCGGAAACAGGTGGGTTTTTATCATCAGAAACAGAATTAGCCGTTGACGTCTGAACAACTTTTTTTTTAAAAAAATCCCTAAGCCGCGCGGTCAGAATTTCAGCAAAAATCTGACATTCTGGAATTCACTCAAAAATGGTACCAAACTGTTGCAAACGATCCCCTGAAAGGTTTTTCTGTGGAAACAGGTGGTTTTTTATCATCAGAAACAGAATTAGCCGTCAACGTCTGAAACACTTTTTTTTGAAAAAATCCCTAAGCCGCGCGGTCACAATTTCAGCAAATATCTGGCGTTTTGGAATTCACTCAAGAATGGTGCCAAACTGTTACAAACGATCCCCTGAAAGGTTTTTTGTTGGATAGAGATGGGTTTTTAACGTCAGAAAGAGAATTAGCCGTCGACGTCTGAACAACTTTTTTTAAAAAAAATCCCTAAGCCGCGCGGTCAGAATATCAGCAAAAATCTGACATTCTGGAATTCACTCAGAAATGGTGCCAAACTGTTGCAAACGATCCCCTGAAAGGTTTTCTGGCGGAAACAGGTGGGTTTTTATCATCAGAAACAGATTTAGCCGTCGACGTCTGAACAACTTTTTTTTAAAAAAATCACTAAGCCGCGCGGTCAGAATTTCAGCAAAAATCTGACATTCTGGAATTCACTCAAAAATGGTGCCAAACTGTTGCAAACGATCCCCTGAAAGGTTTTTCGGTGGAAACAGGTGGGTTTTTATCATCAGAAACAGAATTAGCCGTCGACGTCTGAAGAACTTTTTTTAAAAAAATCCCTAAGCCGCGCGGTCACAATTTCAGCAAAAATCTGGCGTTTTGGAATTCACTCAAAAATGGTGCCAAACTGTTGCAAACGATCCCCTGAAAGGTTTTTCGGCGGAAACAGGTGGGTTTTTATCATCAGAAACAGAATTAGCCGTCGACGTCTGAACAACTTTTTTTTGAAAAAATCCCGATGCCGCGCGGTCACAATTTCAGCAAAAATCTGGTGTTTTGGAATTCACTCAAAAATGGTGCCAAACTGTTGCAAACGATCCCCTGAAAGGTTTTTCGGTGGAAAGAGATGGGCTTTTATCATTGGAAACAGAATTAGCCCTCGATGTCTGAACAACTTTTTTTTGAAAAAATCGCTAAGCCGCGCGGTCACAATTTCAGCAGAAATCTGGCGTTTTGGAATTCACTCAAAAATGGTGCCAAACTGTTGCAAACGATCCCCTGAAAGGTTTTTTGGCGGAAACAGGTGGGTTTTTATCATCAGAAACAGAATTAGCCGTCGACGTCTGAACAACTTTTTTTTTAAAAAATCCCTAAGCCGCGCGGTCAGAATTTCAGCAAAAATCTGACATTCTGGAATTCACTCAAAAATGGTGCCAAACTGTTGCAAACGATCCCCTGAAAGGTTTTTCTGTGGAAACAGGTGGTTTTTTATCATCAGAAACAGAATTAGCCGTCAACGTCTGAAACACTTTTTTTTGAAAAAATCCCTAAGCCGCGCGGTCACAATTTCAGCAAAAATCTGGCTTTTTTTGAATTCACTCAAAAATGGTGCCAAACTGTTGCAAACGATCCCCTGAAAGGTTTTTCGTTGGATAGAGATGGGTTTTTAACGTCAGAAAGAGAATTAGCCGTCGACGTCTGAACAACTTTTTTTAAAAAAAATCCCTAAGCCGCGCGGTCAGAATTTCAGCAAAAATCTGACATTCTGGAATTCACTCAGAAATGGTGCCAAACTGTTGCAAACGATCCCCTGAAAGGTTTTTTGGCGGAAACAGGTGGGTTTTTATCATCAGAAACAGAATTAGCCGTCGACGTCTGAACAACTTTTTTTTTAAAAAATCACTAAGCCGCGCGGTCAGAATTTCAGCAAAAATCTGACATTCTGGAATTCACTCAAAAATGGTGCCAAACTGTTGCAAACGATCCCCTGAAAGGTTTTTCGGTGGAAACAGTTGGGTTTTTATCATCAGAAACAGAATTAGCCGTCGACGTCTGAACAACTTTTTTTAAAAAAATCCCTAAGCCGCGCGGTCACAATTTCAGCAAAAATCTGGCGTTTTGGAATTCACTCAAAAATGGTGCCAAACTGTTGCAAACGATCCCCTGAAAGGTTTTTCGGTGGAAACAGGTGGGTTTTTATCATCAGAAACAGAATTAGCCGTCGACGTCTGAACAACATTTTTTTAAAAAAATCCCTAAGCCGCGCGGTCAGAATTTCAGCAAAAATCTGACATTCTGGAATTCACTCAAAAATGGGGCCAAACTGTTGCAAACGATCCCCTGAAAGGTTTTTTGGCGGAAACAGGTGGGTTTTTATCATCAGAAACAGAATTAGCCGTCAACGTCTGAACAACTTTTTTAAAAAAAAATCCCTAAGCCGAGCGGTCAGAATTTCAGCAAAAATCTGACATTCTGGAATTCACTCAAAAATGGTGCCAAACTGTTGCAAACGATCCCCTGAAAGGTTTTTTTGGCGGAAACAGGTGGGTTTTTATCATCAGAAACAGAATTAGCCGTCGACGTCTGAACACCTTTTTTTAAAAAAATCCCTAAGCCGCGCGGTCACAATTTCAGCAAAAATCTGGCTTTTTTTGAATTCACTCAAAAATGGTGCCAAACTGTTGCAAACGATCCCCTGAAGGGTTTTTTGGAGGAAACAGATGGGTTTTTATCATTGGAAACAGAATTAGCCCTCTATGTCTGAACAACTTTTTTTTTGAAAAAATCCCTAAGCCGCGCGGTCACAATTTCAGCAGAAATCTGGCGTTTTGGAATTCACTCAAAAATGGTGCCAAACTGTTGCAAACGATCCCCTGAAAGGTTTTTTGGCGGAAACAGGTGGGTTTTTATCATCAGAAACAGAAATAGCCTTCGACTTCTGAACAACTTTTTTTTAAAAAAATCCCTAAGCCGCGCGGTCAGAATTTCAGCAAAATTCTGACATTCTGGAATTCACTCAAAAATGGTGCCAAACTGTTGCAAACGATCCCCTGAAAGGTTTTTTGGCGGAAACAGGTGGGTTTTTATCATCAGAAACAGAATTAGCCGTCGACGTCTGAACAACTTTTTTTTTAAAAAATCCCTAAGCCGCGCGGTCAGAATTTCAGCAAAAATCTGACATTCTGGAATTCACTCAAAAATGGTGCCAAACTGTTGCAAACGATCCCCTGAAAGGTTTTCTGTTGGAAACAGATGGGTTTTTAGCATCGGAAACAGAATTAGCCCTCGACGTCTGAACACCTTTTTGTGAAAAAATCCCTAAGCCGCGCGGTCACAATTTCAGCAAATACTTGGCGTTTTGGAATTCACTCAAGAATGGTGCCAAACTGTTGCAAACGATCCCCTGAAAGGTTTTTCGTTGGATAGAGATGGGTTTTTAACGTCAGAAAGAGAATTAGCCGTCGACGTCTGAACAACTTTTTTTTAAAAAAATCCCTAAGCCGCGCGGTCAGAATTTCAGCAAAAATCTGACATTCTGGAATTCACTCAGAAATGGTGCCAAACTGTTGCAAACGATCCCCTGAAAGGTTTTTCGGTGGAAACAGTTGGGTTTTTATCATCAGAAACAGAATTAGCCGTCGACGTCTGAACAACTTTTTTTAAAAAAATCCCTAAGCCGCGCGGTCACAATTTCAGCAAAAATCTGGCGTTTTGGAATTCACTCAAAAATGGTGCCAAACTGTTGCAAACGATCCCCTGAAAGGTTTTTCGGCGGAAACAGGTGGGTTTTTATCATCAGAAACAGAATTAGCCGTCGACGTCTGAACAACTTTTTTTTGAAAAAATCCCGAAGCCGCGCGGTCACAATTTAAGCAAAAATCTGGTGTTTTGGAATTCACTCAAAAATGGTGCCAAACTGTTGCAAACGATCCCCTGAAAGGTTTTTCGGTGGAAAGAGATGGGTTTTTATCATCAGAAAGAGAATTAGCCGTCAACGTCTGAACAACTTTTTTTAAAAAAAATCCCTAAGCCGCGCGGTCACAATTTCAGCAAAAATCTGGCGTTTTGGAATTCACTCAAAAATGGTGCCAAACTGTTGCAAACGATCCCCTGAAAGGTTTTTCGGTGGAAAGAGATGGGTTTTTATCATCAGAAAGAGAATTAGCCGTCAACGTCTGAAACACTTTTTTTTGAAAAAATCCCTAAGCCGCGCGGTCACAATTTCAGCAAAAATCTGGCGTTTTGGAATTAACTCAAAAATCGTGCCAAACTGTTGCAAACGATCCCCTGAAAGATTATTCGGTGGAAAGAGATGGGCTTTTATCATTGGAAACAGAATTAGCCCTCGATGTCTGAACAACTTTTTTTTGAAAAAATCGCTAAGCCGCGCGGTCACAATTTCAGCAGAAATCTGGCGTTTTGGAATTCACTCAAAAATGGTGCCAAACTGTTGCAAACGATCCCCTGAAAGGTTTTTTGGCGGAAACAGGTGGGTTTTTATCATCAGAAACAGAATTAGCCGTCGACGTCTGAACAACTTTTTTTTAAAAAAATCCCTAAGCCGCGCGGTCAGAATTTCAGCAAAAATCTGACATTCTGGAATTCACTCAAAAATGGTGCCAAACTGTTGCAAACGATCCCCTGAAAGGTTTTTCTGTGGAAACAGGTGGTTTTTTATCATCAGAAACAGAATTAGCCGTCAACGTCTGAAACACTTTTTTTTGAAAAAATCCCTAAGCCGCGCGGTCACAATTTCAGCAAATACTTGGCGTTTTGGAATTCACTCAAGAATGGTGCCAAACTGTTGCAAACGATCCCCTGAAAGGTTTTTCGTTGGATAGAGATGGGTTTTTAACGTCAGAAAGAGAATTAGCCGTCGACGTCTGAACAACTTTTTTTTAAAAAAATCCCTAAGCCGCGCGGTCAGAATTTCAGCAAAAATCTGACATTCTGGAATTCACTCAGAAATGGTGCCAAACTGTTGCAAACGATCCCCTGAAAGGTTTTTTGGCGGAAACAGGTGGGTTTTTATCATCAGAAACAGAATTAGCCGTCGACGTCTGAACAACTTTTTTTTTAAAAAATCACTAAGCCGCGCGGTCAGAATTTCAGCAAAAATATGACATTCTGGAATTCACTCAAAAATGTTGCCAAACTGTTGCAAACGATCCCCTGAAAGGTTTTTCGGTGGAAACAGTTGGGTTTTTATCATCAGAAACAGAATTAGCCGTCGACGTCTGAACAACTTTTTTTAAAAAAATCCCTAAGCCGCGCGGTCACAATTTCAGCAAAAATCTGGCGTTTTGGAATTCACTCAAAAATGGTGCCAAACTGTTGCAAACGATCCCCTGAAAGGTTTTTCGGCGGAAACAGGTGGGTTTTTATCATCAGAAACAGAATTAGCCGTCGACGTCTGAACAACATTTTTTTAAAAAAATCCCTAAGCCGCGCGGTCAGAATTTCAGCAAAAATCTGACATTCTGGAATTCACTCAAAAATGGGGCCAAACTGTTGCAAACGATCCCCTGAAAGGTTTTTTGGCGGAAACAGGTGGGTTTTTATCATCAGAAACAGAATTAGCCGTCAACGTCTGAACAACTTTTTAAAAAAAAATCCCTAAGCCGAGCGGTCAGAATTTCAGCAAAAATCTGACATTCTGGAATTCACTCAAAAATGGTGCCAAACTGTTGCAAACGATCCCCTGAAAGGTTTTTTTGGCGGAAACAGGTGGGTTTTTATCATCAGAAACAGAATTAGCCGTCGACGTCTGAACAACTTTTTTTAAAAAAATCCCTAAGCCGCGCGGTCACAATTTCAGCAAAAATCTGGCTTTTTTTGAATTCACTCAAAAATGGTGCCAAACTGTTGCAAACGATCCCCTGAAGGGTTTTTTGGAGGAAACAGATGGGTTTTTATCATTGGAAACAGAATTAGCCCTCTATGTCTGAACAACTTTTTTTTTGAAAAAATCCCTAAGCCGCGCGGTCACAATTTCAGCAGAAATCTGGCGTTTTGGAATTCACTCAAAAATGGTGCCAAACTGTTGCAAACGATCCCCTGAAAGGTTTTTTGGCGGAAACAGGTGGGTTTTTATCATCAGAAACAGAAATAGCCTTCGACTTCTGAACAACTTTTTTTTAAAAAAATCCCTAAGCCGCGCGGTCAGAATTTCAGCAAAATTCTGACATTCTGGAATTCACTCAAAAATGGTGCCAAACTGTTGCAAACGATCCCCTGAAAGGTTTTTTGGCGGAAACAGGTGGGTTTTTATCATCAGAAACAGAATTAGCCGTCGACGTCTGAACAACTTTTTTTTTTAAAAATCCCTAAGCCGCGCGGTCAGAATTTCAGCAAAAATCTGACATTCTGGAATTCACTCAAAAATGGTGCCAAACTGTTGCAAACGATCCCCTGAAAGGTTTTCTGTTGGAAACAGATGGGTTTTTAGCATCGGAAACAGAATTAGCCCTCGACGTCTGAACACCTTTTTGTGAAAAAATCCCTAAGCCGCGCGGTCACAATTTCAGCAAATACTTGGCGTTTTGGAATTCACTCAAGAATGGTGCCAAACTGTTGCAAACGATCCCCTGAAAGGTTTTTCGTTGGATAGAGATGGGTTTTTAACGTCAGAAAGAGAATTAGCCGTCGACGTCTGAACAACTTTTTTTAAAAAAAATCCCTAAGCCGCGCGGTCAGAATTTCAGCAAAAATCTGACATTCTGGAATTCACTCAGAAATGGTGCCAAACTGTTGCAAACGATCCCCTGAAAGGTTTTTCGGTGGAAACAGTTGGGTTTTTATCATCAGAAACAGAATTAGCCGTCGACGTCTGAACAACTTTTTTTAAAAAAATCCCTAAGCCGCGCGGTCACAATTTCAGCAAAAATCTGGCGTTTTGGAATTCACTCAAAAATGGTGCCAAACTGTTGCAAACGATCCCCTGAAAGGTTTTTCGGCGGAAACAGGTGGGTTTTTATCATCAGAAACAGAATTAGCCGTCGACGTCTGAACAACTTTTTTTTAAAAAATCACTAAGCCGCGCGGTCAGAATTTCAGCAAAAATCTGACATTCTGGAATTCACTCAAAAATGGTGCCAAACTGTTGCAAACGATCCCCTGAAAGGTTTTTCGGTGGAAACAGGTGGGTTTTTATCATCAGAAACAGAATTAGCCGTCGACGTCTGAAGAACTTTTTTTAAAAAAATCCCTAAGCCGCGCGGTCACAATTTCAGCAAAAATCTGGCGTTTTGGAATTCACTCAAAAATGGTGGCCAAACTGTTGCAAACGATCCCCTGAAAGGTTTTTCGGCGGAAACAGGTGGGTTTTTATCATCAGAAACAGAATTAGCCGTCGACGTCTGAACAACTTTTTTTTGAAAAAATCCCGATGCCGCGCGGTCACAATTTCAGCAAAAATCTGGTGTTTTGGAATTCACTCAAAAATGGTGCCAAACTGTTGCAAACGATCCCCTGAAAGGTTTTTCGGTGGAAAGAGATGGGTTTTTATCATCAGAAAGAGAATTAGCCGTCAACGTCTGAAACACTTTTTTTTGAAAAAATCCCTAAGCCGCGCGGTCACAATTTCAGCAAAAATCTGGCGTTTTGGAATTCACTCAAAAATCGTGCCAAACTGTTGCAAACGATCCCCTGAAAGATTTTTCGGTGGAAAGAGATGGGCTTTTATCATTGGAAACAGAATTAGCCCTCGATGTCTGAACAACTTTTTTTTGAAAAAATCGCTAAGCCGCGCGGTCACAATTTCAGCAGAAATCTGGCGTTTTGGAATTCACTCAAAAATGGTGCCAAACTGTTGCAAACGATCCCCTGAAAGGTTTTTTGGCGGAAACAGGTGGGTTTTTATCATCAGAAACAGAATTAGCCGTCGACGTCTGAACAACTTTTTTTTTAAAAAATCCCTAAGCCGCGCGGTCAGAATTTCAGCAAAAATCTGACATTCTGGAATTCACTCAAAAATGGTGCCAAACTGTTGCAAACGATCCCCTGAAAGGTTTTTCTGTGGAAACAGGTGGTTTTTTATCATCAGAAACAGAATTAGCCGTCAACGTCTGAAACACTTTTTTTTGAAAAAATCCCTAAGCCGCGCGGTCACAATTTCAGCAAATACTTGGCGTTTTGGAATTCACTCAAGAATGGTGCCAAACTGTTGCAAACGATCCCCTGAAAGGTTTTTCGTTGGATAGAGATGGGTTTTTAACGTCAGAAAGAGAATTAGCCGTCGACGTCTGAACAACTTTTTTTAAAAAAAATCCCTAAGCCGCGCGGTCAGAATTTCAGCAAAAATCTGACATTCTGGAATTCACTCAGAAATGGTGCCAAACTGTTGCAAACGATCCCCTGAAAGGTTTTTTGGCGGAAACAGGTGGGTTTTTATCATGAGAAACAGAATTAGCCGTCGACGTCTGAACAACTTTTTTTTTAAAAAATCACTAAGCCGCGCGGTCAGAATTTCAGCAAAAATCTGACATTCTGGAATTCACTCAGAAATGGTGCCAAACTGTTGCAAACGATCCCCTGAAAGGTTTTTCGGTGGAAACAGTTGGGTTTTTATCATCAGAAACAGAATTAGCCGTCGACGTCTGAACAACTTTTTTTAAAAAAATCCCTAAGCCGCGCGGTCACAATTTCAGCAAAAATCTGGCGTTTTGGAATTCACTCAAAAATGGTGCCAAACTGTTGCAAACGATCCCCTGAAAGGTTTTTCGGCGGAAACAGGTGGGTTTTTATCATCAGAAACAGAATTAGCCGTCGACGTCTGAACAACTTTTTTTTTAAAAAATCACTAAGCCGCGCGGTCACAATTTAAGCAAAAATCTGGTGTTTTGGAATTCACTCAAAAATGGTGCCAAACTGTTGCAAACGATCCCCTGAAAGGTTTTTCGGTGGAAAGAGATGGGTTTTTATCATCAGAAAGAGAATTAGCCGTCAACGTCTGAACAACTTTTTTTAAAAAAAATCCCTAAGCCGCGCGGTCACAATTTCAGCAAAAATCTGGCGTTTTGGAATTCACTCAAAAATCGTGCCAAACTGTTGCAAACGATCCCCTGAAAGATTTTTCGGTGGAAAGAGATGGGCTTTTATCATTGGAAACAGAATTAGCCCTCGATGTCTGAACAACTTTTTTTGAAAAAATCGCTAAGCCGCGCGGTCACAATTTCAGCAGAAATCTGGCGTTTTGGAATTCACTCAAAAATGGTGCCAAACTGTAGCAAACGATCCCCTGAAAGGTTTTTTGGCGGAAACAGGTGGGTTTTTATCATCAGAAACAGAAATAGCCTTCGACTTCTGAACAACTTTTTTTTTAAAAAAATCCCTAAGCCGCGCGGTCAGAATTTCAGCAAAATTCTGACATTCTGGAATTCACTCAAAAATGGTGCCAAACTGTTGCAAACGATCCCCTGAAAGGTTTTTTGGCGGAAACAGGTGGGTTTTTATCATCAGAAACAGAATTAGCCGTTGACGTCTGAACAACTTTTTTTTTAAAAAAATCCCTAAGCCGCGCGGTCAGAATTTCAGCAAAAATCTGACATTCTGGAATTCACTCAAAAATGGTACCAAACTGTTGCAAACGATCCCCTGAAAGGTTTTTCTGTGGAAACAGGTGGTTTTTTATCATCAGAAACAGAATTAGCCGTCAACGTCTGAAACACTTTTTTTTGAAAAAATCCCTAAGCCGCGCGGTCACAATTTCAGCAAATATCTGGCGTTTTGGAATTCACTCAAGAATGGTGCCAAACTGTTACAAACGATCCCCTGAAAGGTTTTTTGTTGGATAGAGATGGGTTTTTAACGTCAGAAAGAGAATTAGCCGTCGACGTCTGAACAACTTTTTTTAAAAAAAATCCCTAAGCCGCGCGGTCAGAATTTCAGCAAAAATCTGACATTCTGGAATTCACTCAGAAATGGTGCCAAACTGTTGCAAACGATCCCCTGAAAGGTTTTTTGGCGGAAACAGGTGGGTTTTTATCATCAGAAACAGAATTAGCCGTCGAC
The DNA here is from genome assembly GCF_965153285.1 of Podarcis tiliguerta. NCBI lineage: Eukaryota > Metazoa > Chordata > Lepidosauria > Squamata > Lacertidae > Podarcis > Podarcis tiliguerta. Next base: position 87,891,413 of record NC_139539.1, on the reverse strand, counting down.
GTCTGAACAACTTTTTTTTTTAAAAAATCACTAAGCCGCGCGGTCAGAATTTCAGCAAAAATCTGACATTCTGGAATTCACTCAAAAATGGTGCCAAACTGTTGCAAACGATCCCCTGAAAGGTTTTTCGGTGGAAACAGGTGGGTTTTTATCATCAGAAACAGAATTAGCCGTCGACGTCTGAAGAACTTTTTTTAAAAAAATCCCTAAGCCGCGCGGTCACAATTTCAGCAAAAATCTGGCGTTTTGGAATTCACTCAAAAATGGTGCCAAACTGTTGCAAACGATCCCCTGAAAGGTTTTTCGGCGGAAACAGGTGGGTTTTTATCATCAGAAACAGAATTAGCCGTCGACGTCTGAACAACTTTTTTTTGAAAAAATCCCGATGCCGCGCGGTCACAATTTCAGCAAAAATCTGGTGTTTTGGAATTCACTCAAAAATGGTGCCAAACTGTTGCAAACGATCCCCTGAAAGGTTTTTCGGTGGAAAGAGATGGGTTTTTATCATCAGAAAGAGAATTAGCCGTCAACGTCTGAAACACTTTTTTTTGAAAAAATCCCTAAGCCGCGCGGTCACAATTTCAGCAAAAATCTGGCGTTTTGGAATTCACTCAAAAATCGTGCCAAACTGTTGCAAACGATCCCCTGAAAGATTTTTCGGTGGAAAGAGATGGGCTTTTATCATTGGAAACAGAATTAGCCCTCGATGTCTGAACAACTTTTTTTTGAAAAAATCGCTAAGCCGCGCGGTCACAATTTCAGCAGAAATCTGGCGTTTTGGAATTCACTCAAAAATGGTGCCAAACTGTTGCAAACGATCCCCTGAAAGGTTTTTTGGCGGAAACAGGTGGGTTTTTATCATCAGAAACAGAATTAGCCGTCGACGTCTGAACAACTTTTTTTTTAAAAAATCCCTAAGCCGCGCGGTCAGAATTTCAGCAAAAATCTGACATTCTGGAATTCACTCAAAAATGGTGCCAAACTGTTGCAAACGATCCCCTGAAAGGTTTTTCTGTGGAAACAGGTGGTTTTTTATCATCAGAAACAGAATTAGCCGTCAACGTCTGAAACACTTTTTTTTGAAAAAATCCCTAAGCCGCGCGGTCACAATTTCAGCAAATACTTGGCGTTTTGGAATTCACTCAAGAATGGTGCCAAACTGTTGCAAACGATCCCCTGAAAGGTTTTTCGTTGGATAGAGATGGGTTTTTAACGTCAGAAAGAGAATTAGCCGTCGACGTCTGAACAACTTTTTTTAAAAAAAATCCCTAAGCCGCGCGGTCAGAATTTCAGCAAAAATCTGACATTCTGGAATTCACTCAGAAATGGTGCCAAACTGTTGCAAACGATCCCCTGAAAGGTTTTTTGGCGGAAACAGGTGGGTTTTTATCATCAGAAACAGAATTAGCCGTCGACGTCTGAACAACTTTTTTTTTAAAAAATCACTAAGCCGCGCGGTCAGAATTTCAGCAAAAATCTGACATTCTGGAATTCACTCAAAAATGGTGCCAAACTGTTGCAAACGATCCCCTGAAAGGTTTTTCGGTGGAAACAGTTGGGTTTTTATCATCAGAAACAGAATTAGCCGTCGACGTCTGAACAACTTTTTTTAAAAAAATCCCTAAGCCGCGCGGTCACAATTTCAGCAAAAATCTGGCGTTTTGGAATTCACTCAAAAATGGTGCCAAACTGTTGCAAACGATCCCCTGAAAGGTTTTTCGGCGGAAACAGGTGGGTTTTTATCATCAGAAACAGAATTAGCCGTCGACGTCTGAACAACTTTTTTTTGAAAAAATCCCGAAGCCGCGCGGTCACAATTTAAGCAAAAATCTGGTGTTTTGGAATTCACTCAAAAATGGTGCCAAACTGTTGCAAACGATCCCCTGAAAGGTTTTTCGGTGGAAAGAGATGGGTTTTTATCATCAGAAAGAGAATTAGCCGTCAACGTCTGAACAACTTTTTTTAAAAAAAATCCCTAAGCCGCGCGGTCACAATTTCAGCAAAAATCTGGCGTTTTGGAATTCACTCAAAAATCGTGCCAAACTGTTGCAAACGATCCCCTGAAAGATTTTTCGGTGGAAAGAGATGGGCTTTTATCATTGGAAACAGAATTAGCCCTCGATGTCTGAACAACTTTTTTTTGAAAAAATCGCTAAGCCGCGCGGTCACAATTTCAGCAGAAATCTGGCGTTTTGGAATTCACTCAAAAATGGTGCCAAACTGTTGCAAACGATCCCCTGAAAGGTTTTTTGGCGGAAACAGGTGGGTTTTTATCATCAGAAACAGAAATAGCCTTCGACTTCTGAACAACTTTTTTTTAAAAAAATCCCTAAGCCGCGCGGTCAGAATTTCAGCAAAATTCTGACATTCTGGAATTCACTCAAAAATGGTGCCAAACTGTTGCAAACGATCCCCTGAAAGGTTTTTTGGCGGAAACAGGTGGGTTTTTATCATCAGAAACAGAATTAGCCGTCGACGTCTGAACAACTTTTTTTTGAAAAAATCCCTAAGCCGCGCGGTCAGAATTTCAGCAAAAATCTGACATTCTGGAATTCACTCAAAAATGGTACCAAACTGTTGCAAACGATCCCCTGAAAGGTTTTTCTGTGGAAACAGGTGGTTTTTTATCATCAGAAACAGAATTAGCCGTCAACGTCTGAAACACTTTTTTTTGAAAAAATCCCTAAGCCGCGCGGTCACAATTTCAGCAAAAATCTGGCGTTTTGGAATTCACTCAAAAATGGTGCCAAACTGTTGCAAACGATCCCCTGAAAGGTTTTTCGGCGGAAACAGGTGGGTTTTTATCATCAGAAACAGAATTAGCCGTCGACGTCTGAACAACTTTTTTTTGAAAAAATCCCGATGCCGCGCGGTCACAATTTCAGCAAAAATCTGGTGTTTTGGAATTCACTCAAAAATGGTGCCAAACTGTTGCAAACGATCCCCTGAAAGGTTTTTCGGTGGAAAGAGATGGGTTTTTATCATCAGAAAGAGAATTAGCCGTCAACGACTGAACAACTTTTTTTAAAAAAATCCCTAAGCCGCGCGGTCACAATTTCAGCAAAAATCTGGCGTTTTGGAATTCACTCAAAAATCGTGCCAAACTGTTGCAAATGATCCCCTGAAAGATTTTTCGGTGGAAAGAGATGGGCTTTTATCATAGGAAACAGAATTAGCCCTCGATGTCTGAACAACTTTTTTTTGAAAAAATCGCTAAGCCGCGCGGTCACAATTTCAGCAGAAATCTGGCGTTTTGGAATTCACTCAAAAATGGTGCCAAACTGCTGCAAACGATCCCCTGAAAGGTTTTTTGGCGGAAACAGGTGGGTTTTTATCATCAGAAACAGAATTAGCCGTCGACGTCTGAACACCTTTTTTTAAAAAAAATCCCTAAGCCGCGCGGTCAGAATTTCAGCAAAAATCTGACATTCTGGAATTCACTCAAAAATGGTGCCAAACTGTTGCAAACGATCCCCTGAAAGGTTTTTCGGTGGAAACAGATGGGTTTTTATCATCGGAAACAGAATTAGCCCTCGACGTCTGAACACATTTTTTTGAAAAAATCCCTAAACCGTGCGGTCAGAATTTCAGCAAAAATCTGGCGTTTTGGAATTCACTCAAAAATGGTGACAAACTGTTGCAAATGATCCCCCGAAAGGTTTTATGGTGGAAACAGATGGGTTTTTATCATCAGAAACAGAATTAGCCCTCGACGTCTGAACAACTTTTTTTTGAAAAAATCCCTAAGCCGCGTGGTCAGAATTTCAGCAAAAATCTGACATTCTGGAATTCACTCAAAAATGGTGCCAAACTGTAGCAAACGATCCCCTGAATGGTTTTTTGGCGGAAACAGGTGGGTTTTTATCATCAGAAACAGAATTAGCCGTCGACGTCTGAACAACTTTTTTTTGACAAAATCCCTAAGCCGCGCGGTCAGAATTTCAGCAAAAATCTGACATTCTGGAATTCACTCAGAAATGGTGCCAAACTGTTGCAAACGATCCCCTGAAAGGTTTTTTGGTGGAAAGAGATGGGTTTTTAACATCAGAAAGAGAATTAGCCGTCGACGTCTGAACAACATTTTTTTTTAAAAATCCCTAAGCCGCGCGGTCAGAATTTCAGCAAAAATCTGACTTTCTGGAATTCACTCAAAAATGGGGCCAAACTGTTGCAAACGATCCCCTGAAAGGTTTTTTGGCGGAAACAGGTGGGTTTTTATCATCAGAAACAGAATTAGCCGTCAACGTCTGAACAACTTTTTTAAAAAAAAAATCCCTAAGCCGCGCGGTCAGAATTTCAGCAAAAATCTGACATTCTGGAATTCACTCAAAAATGGTGCCAAACTGTTGCAAACGATCCCCTGAAAGGTTTTTTTGGCGGAAACAGGTGGGTTTTTATCATCAGAAACAGAATTAGCCGTCGACGTCTGAACAACTTTTTTTAAAAAAATCCCTAAGCCGCGCGGTCACAATTTCAGCAAAATTCTGACATTCTGGAATTCACTCAAAAATGGTGCCAAACTGTTGCAAACGATCCCCTGAAAGGTTTTTTGGCGGAAACAGGTGAGTTTTTATCATCAGAAACAGAATTAGCCGTCGACGTCTGAACAACTTATTTTTAAAAAAATCACTAAGCCGCGCGGTCAGAATTTCAGCAAAAATCTGACATTCAGGAATTCACTCAAAAATGGTGCCAAACTGTTGCAAACGATCCCCTGAAAGGTTTTTCGGTGGAAACAGGTGGTTTTTTATCATCAGAAACAGAATTAGCCGTCAACGTCTGAAACACTTTTTTTTGAAAAAATCCCTAAGCCGCGCGGTCACAATTTCAGCAAATATCTGGCGTTTTGGAATTCACTCAAGAATGGTGCCAAACTGTTGCAAACGATCCCCTGAAAGGTTTTTCGTTGGATAGAGATGGGTTTTTATCATCAGAAAGAGAATTAGCCGTCGACGTCTGAACAACTTTTTTTAAAAAAAATCCCTAAGCCGCGCGGTCAGAATTTCAGCAAAAATCTGACATTCTGGAATTCACTCAAAAATGGGGCCAAACTGTTGCAAACGATAACCTGAAAGGTTTTTTGGCGGAAACAGGTGGGTTTTTATCATCAGAAACAGAATTAGCCGTCAACGTCTGAACAACTTTTTTTTAAAAAAATCCCTAAGCCGCGCGGTCAGAATTTCAGCAAAAATCTGACATTCTGGAATTCACTCAAAAATGGTGCCAAACTGTTGCAAACGATCCCCTGAAAGGTTTTTCGGTGGAGACAGGTGGGTTTTTATCATCAGAAACAGAATTAGCCGTCCTCGTCTGAACAACTTTTTTTAAAAAAATCCCTAAGCCGCACGGTCACAATTTCAGCAAAAATCTGACATTCCGGAATTCACTCAAAAATGGTACCAAACTGTTGCAAACAATCCCCCGAAAGGTTTTTTGGCGGAAATAGATGGGTTTTTATCATTGGAAACAGAATTAGCATTCGACGTCTGAACACCTTTTTTTGAAAAAATCCCTAAACCGCGCGGTCACAATTTCAGCAAAAATCTGGCGTTTTGGAATTCACTCAAAAATGGTGACAAACTGTTGCAAATGATCCCCTGAAAGGTTTTTTGGTGGAAACAGATGGGTTTTATCATCAGAAACAGAATTAGCCCTCGACTTCTGAACAATTTTTTTTAAAAAAAAATCCCTAAGCCGCGCGGTCAGAATTTCAGCAAAAATCGGACATTCTGGAATTCACTCAAAAATGGTGCCAAACTGTTGCAAACGATCCGCTGAAAGGTTTTTTGGTGGAAACAGATGGGTTTTTATCATCAGAAACAGAATTAGCCGTCCTCGTCTGAACACCTTTTTTTGAAAAAATCCCTAAGCCGCGCGGTCACAATTTCAACAAAAATCTGGCGTTTTGGAATTCACTAAAAAATGGTGCCAAACTGTTGCAAACGATCCCCTGAAAGGTTTTTCGGTGGAAAGAGATGGGTTTTTATCATTGGAAACAGAATTAGCCCTCGATGTCTGAACAACTTTTTTTTGAAAAAATCCCTAAGCCGCGCGGTCACAATTTCAGCAGAAATCTGGCGTTTTGGAATTCACTCAAAAATGGTGCCAAACTGTTGCAAACGATCCCATGAAAGGTTTTTTGGCAGAAACAGGTGGGTTTTTATCATCAGAAACAGAATTAGCCGTCGACGTCTGAACAACTTTTTTTAAAAAAAATCCCTAAGCCGCGCGGTCAGAATTTCAGCAAAAATCTGACATTCTGGAATTCACTCAAAAATGGTGCCAAACTGTTGCAAACGATCCCCTGAAAGGTTTTTTGGTGGAAACAGATGGGTTTTTATCATCAGAAACAGAATTAGCCGTCCTCGTCTGAACACCTTTTTTTGAAAAAATCCCTAAGCCGCGCGGTCACAATTTCAACAAAAATCTGGCGTTTTGGAATTCACTAAAAAATGGTGCCAAACTGTTGCAAACGATCCCCTGAAAGGTTTTTCGGTGGAAAGAGATGGGTTTTTATCATTGGAAACAGAATTAGCCCTCGATGTCTGAACAACTTTTTTTTGAAAAAATCCCTAAGCCGCGCGGTCACAATTTCAGCAGAAATCTGGCGTTTTGGAATTCACTCAAAAATGGTGCCAAACTGTTGCAAACGATCCCCTGAAAGGTTTTTTGGCAGAAACAGGTGGGTTTTTATCATCAGAAACAGAATTAGCCGTCGACGTCTGAACAACTTTTTTAAAAAAAAATCCCTAAGCCGCGCGGTCAGAATTTCAGCAAAAATCTGACATTCTGGAATTCACTCAAAAATGGTGCCAAACTGTTGCAAACGATCCCCTGAAAGGTTTTTCGGTGGAAACAGGTGGGTTTTTATCATCAGAAACAGAATTAGCCGTCGACGTCTGAACACCTTTTTAAAAAAAAAATCCCTAAACCGCGCGGTCAGAATTTCAGCAAAAATCTGACATTCTGGAATTCACTCAAAAATGGTGCCAAACTGTTGCAAACGATCCCCTGAAAGGTTTTTCGGTGGAAACAGATGGGTTTTTATCATCGGAAACAGAATTAGCCCTCGATGTCTGAACAACTTTTTTTTGAAAAAATCCCTAAACCGTGCGGTCAGAATTTCAGCAAAAATCTGGCGTTTTGGAATTCACTCAAAAATGGTGACAAACTGTTGCAAATGATCCCCCGAAAGGTTTTATGGTGGAAACAGATGGGTTTTTATCATCAGAAACAGAATTAGCCCTCGACGTCTGAACAACTTTTTTTTGAAAAAATCCCTATGCCGCGCGGTCAGAATTTCAGCAAAAATCTGACATTCTGGAATTCACTCAGAAATGGTGCCAAACTGTAGCAAACGATCCCCTGAAAGGTTTTTTGGCGGAAACAGGTGGGTTTTTATCATCAGAAACAGAATTAGCCGTCGACGTCTGAACAACTTTTTTTTGAAAAAATCCCTATGCCGCGCGGTCAGAATTTCAGCAAAAATCTGACATTCTGGAATTCACTCAGAAATGGTGCCAAACTGTTGCAAACGATCCCCTGAAAGGTTTTTCGGTGGAAACAGGTGGGTTTTTATCATCAGAAACAGAATTAGCCTTCGACGTCTGAACAACGGTTTTTTGAAAAAATCCCTAAGCCGCGCGGTCAGAATTTCAGCAAAAATCTGACATTCTGGAATTCACTCAAAAATGGTGCCAAACTGTTGCAAACGATCCCCTGAAAGGTTTTTCGGTGGAAACAGGTGGGTTTTTATCATCAGAAACAGAATTAGCCGTCGACGTCTGAACAACTTTTTTAAAAAAACAAAACCCTAAGCCGCGCGGTCAGAATTTCAGCAAAAATCTGACATTCTGGAATTCACTCAAAAATGGTGCCAGACTGTTGCAAACGATCCGCTGAAAGGTTTTTCGGTGGAAACAGATGGGTTTTTATCATCGGAAACAGAATTAGCCCTCGACGTCTGAACACCTTTTTTTTGAAAAAATCCCTAAACCGAGCGGTCACAATTTCAGCAAAAATCTGGCGTTTTGGAATTCACTCAAAAATGGTGCCAAACTGTTGCAAACGATCCCCTGAAAGGTTTTTCGGCGGAAACAGGTGGGTTTTTATCATCAGAAACAGAATTAGCCTTCGACGTCTGAACAACTTTTTTTTAAAAAAAATCCCAAAGCCGCGCGGTCGGAATTTCAGCAGAAATCTGGCGTTTTGGAATTCACTCAAAAATGGTGCCAAACTGTTGCAAACGATCCCCTGAAAGGTTTTTTGGCAGAAACAGGTGGGTTTTTATCATCAGAAACAGAATTAGCCGTCGACGTCTGAACAACTTTTTTTAAAAAAAATCCCTAAGCCGCGCGGTCAGAATTTCAGCAAAAATCTGACATTCTGGAATTCACTCAAAAATGGTGCCAAACTGTTGCAAACGATCCCCTGAAAGGTTTTTCGGTGGAAACAGGTGCGTTTTTATCATCAGAAACAGAATTAGCCGTCGACGTCTGAACAACTTTTTTAAAAAAAATCCCTAAGCCGCGCGGTCACAATTTCAGCAGAAATCTGGCGTTTTGGAATTCACTCAAAAATGGTGCCAAACTGTTGTAAACGATTTTCTGAAAGGTTTTTTTCGCGGAAACAGATGGGTTTTTATCATCAGAAACAGAATTAGTCCTCGATGTCTGAACAACTTTTTTTTGAAAAAATCCCTAAGCCGCGCGGTCACAATTTCAGCAAAAATCTGGCGTTTTGGAATTCACTCAAAAATGGTGCCAAACTGTTGCAAACGATCCCCTGAATGGTTTTTCGGCAGAAACAAGTGGGTTTTTATCATCAGAAACAGAATTAGCCTTCGACGTCTGAACAACTTTTTTTTTAAAAAAATCCCAAAGCCGCGCGGTCGGAATTTCAGCAGAAATCTGGCGTTTTGGAATTCACTCAAAAATGGTGCCAAACTGTTGCAAACGATCCCCTGAAAGGTTTTTTGGCAGAAACAGGTGGGTTTTTATCATCAGAAACAGAATTAGCCGTCGACGTCTGAACAACTTTTTTTTTAAAAAAACCCCTAAGCCGCGCGGTCAGAATTTCAGCAAAAATCTGACATTCTGGAATTCACTCAAAAATGGTGCCAAACTGTTGCAAACGATCCCCTGAAAGGTTTTTCGGTGGAAACAGGTGGGTTTTTATCATCAGAAACAGAATTAGCCGTCGACGTCTGAACAACTTTTTTAAAAAAATCCCTAAGCCGCGCGGTCAGAATTTCAGCAAAAATCTGACATTCTGGAATTCACTCAAAAATGGTGCCAAACTGTTGCAAACGATCCCCTGAAAGGTTTTTCTGTGGAAACAGGTGGTTTTTTATCATCAGAAACAGAATTAGCCATCCACGTCTAAAACACTTTTTTTTGAAAAAATCCCTAAGCCGCGCGGTCACAATTTCAGCAAAAATCTGGCGTTTTGGAATTCACTCAAAAATGGTGCCAAACTGTTGCAAACGATCCCCTGAAAGGTTTTTCGTTGGATAGAGATGGGTTTTTAACATCAGAAAGAGAATTAGCGGTCGACGTCTGAACAACTTTTTTTAAAAAAAATCCCTAAGCCGCGCGGTCAGAATTTCAGCAAAAATCTGACATTCTGGAATTCACTCAAAAATGGGGCCAAACTGTTGCAAACGATAACCTGAAAGGTTTTTTGGCGGAAACAGGTGGGTTTTTATCATCAGAAACAGAATTAGCCGTCAACGTCTGAACAACTTTTTTTTTAAAAAATCCCTAAGCCGCGCGGTCAGAATTTCAGCAAAAATCTGACATTCCGGAATTCACTCAAAAATGGTACCAAACTGTTGCAAACAATCCCCCGAAAGGTTTTTTGGCGGAAATAGATGGGTTTTTATCATTGGAAACAGAATTAGCATTCGACGTCTGAACACCTTTTTTTGAAAAAAACCCTAAACCGCGGGGTCACAATTTCAGCAGAAATCTGGCGTTTTGGAATTCACTCAAAAATGGTGCCAAACTGTTGCAAACGATCCCCTGAAAGGTTTTTCGGCGGAAACAGGTGGGTTTTTATCATCAGAAACAGAATTAGCCTTCGACGTCTGAACAACTTTTTTTTAAAAAAAATCCCAAAGCCGCGCGGTCAGAATTTCAGCAAAAATCTGACATTCTTGAATTCACTCAAAAATGGGGCCAAACTGTTGCAAACAATCCCCTGAAAGGTTTTTCGGTGGAAACAGGTGGGTTTTTATCATCAGAAACAGAATTAGCCGTCGACGTCTGAACAACTTTTTTTTTAAAAAATCACTAAGCCGCGCGGTCAGAATTTCAGCAAAAATCTGACATTCTGGAATTCACTCAAAAATGGTGCCAAACTGTTGCAAACGATCCCCTGAAAGGTTTTTCGGTGGAAACAGGTGGGTTTTTATCATCAGAAACAGAATTAGCCGTCGACGTCTGAAGAACTTTTTTTAAAAAAATCCCTAAGCCGCGCGGTCACAATTTCAGCAAAAATCTGGCGTTTTGGAATTCACTCAAAAATGGTGCCAAACTGTTGCAAACGATCCCCTGAAAGGTTTTTCGGCGTTAACAGGTGGGTTTTTATCATCAGAAACAGAATTAGCCGTCGACGTCTGAACAACTTTTTTTTGAAAAAATCCCGATGCCGCGCGGTCACAATTTCAGCAAAAATCTGGTGTTTTGGAATTCACTCAAAAATGGTGCCAAACTGTTGCAAACGATCCCCTGAAAGGTTTTTCGGTGGAAAGAGATGGGTTTTTATCATCAGAAAGAGAATTAGCCGTCAACGTCTGAACAACTTTTTTAAAAAAAAATCCCTAAGCCGCGCGGTCACAATTTCAGCAAAAATCTGGCGTTTTGGAATTCACTCAAAAATCGTGCCAAACTGTTGCAAACGATCCCCTGAAAGATTTTTCGGTGGAAAGAGATGGGCTTTTATCATTGGAAACAGAATTAGCCCTCGATGTCTGAACAACTTTTTTTTGAAAAAATCGCTAAGCCGCGCGGTCACAATTTCAGCAGAAATCTGGCGTTTTGGAATTCACTCAAAAATGGTGCCAAACTGTTGCAAACGATCCCCTGAAAGGTTTTTTGGCGGAAACAGGTGGGTTTTTATCATCAGAAACAGAATTAGCCGTCGACGTCTGAACAACTTTTTTTTTAAAAAATCCCTAAGCCGCGCGGTCAGAATTTCAGCAAAAATCTGACATTCTGGAATTCACTCAAAAATGGTGCCAAACTGTTGCAAACGATCCCCTGAAAGGTTTTTCTGTGGAAACAGGTGGTTTTTTATCATCAGAAACAGAATTAGCCGTCAACGTCTGAAACACTTTTTTTTGAAAAAATCCCTAAGCCGCGCGGTCAGAATTTCAGCAAAAATCTGACATTCTGGAATTCACTCAGAAATGGTGCCAAACTGTTGCAAACGATCCCCTGAAAGGTTTTTTGGCGGAAACAGGTGGGTTTTTATCATCAGAAACAGAATTAGCCGTCGACGTCTGAACAACTTTTTTTTTAAAAAATCACTAAGCCGCGCGGTCAGAATTTCAGCAAAAATCTGACATTCTGGAATTCACTCAAAAATGGTGCCAAACTGTTGCAAACGATCCCCTGAAAGGTTTTTCGGTGGAAACAGTTGGGTTTTTATCATCAGAAACAGAATTAGCCGTCGACGTCTGAACAACTTTTTTTAAAAAAATCCCTAAGCCGCGCGGTCACAATTTCAGCAAAAATCTGGCGTTTTGGAATTCACTCAAAAATGGTGCCAAACTGTTGCAAACGATCCCCTGAAAGGTTTTTCGGCGGAAACAGGTGGGTTTTTATCATCAGAAACAGAATTAGCCGTCGACGTCTGAACAACTTTTTTTTGAAAAAATCCCGAAGCCGCGCGGTCACAATTTAAGCAAAAATCTGGTGTTTTGGAATTCACTCAAAAATGGTGCCAAACTGTTGCAAACGATCCCCTGAAAGGTTTTTCGGTGGAAAGAGATGGGTTTTTATCATCAGAAAGAGAATTAGCCGTCAACGTCTGAACAACTTTTTTTAAAAAAAATCCCTAAGCCGCGCGGTCACAATTTCAGCAAAAATCTGGCGTTTTGGAATTCACTCAAAAATCGTGCCAAACTGTTGCAAACGATCCCCTGAAAGATTTTTCGGTGGAAAGAGATGGGCTTTTATCATTGGAAACAGAATTAGCCCTCGATGTCTGAACAACTTTTTTTTGAAAAAATCGCTAAGCCGCGCGGTCACAATTTCAGCAGAAATCTGGCGTTTTGGAATTCACTCAAAAATGGTGCCAAACTGTTGCAAACGATCCCCTGAAAGGTTTTTTGGCGGAAACAGGTGGGTTTTTATCATCAGAAACAGAAATAGCCTTCGACTTCTGAACAACTTTTTTTTAAAAAAATCCCTAAGCCGCGCGGTCAGAATTTCAGCAAAATTCTGACATTCTGGAATTCACTCAAAAATGGTGCCAAACTGTTGCAAACGATCCCCTGAAAGGTTTTTTGGCGGAAACAGGTGGGTTTTTATCATCAGAAACAGAATTAGCCGTCGACGTCTGAACAACTTTTTTTTTAAAAAATCCCTAAGCCGCGCGGTCAGAATTTCAGCAAAAATCTGACATTCTGGAATTCACTCAAAAATGGTACCAAACTGTTGCAAACGATCCCCTGAAAGGTTTTTCTGTGGAAACAGGTGGTTTTTTATCATCAGAAACAGAATTAGCCGTCAACGTCTGAAACACTTTTTTTTGAAAAAATCCCTAAGCCGCGCGGTCACAATTTCAGCAAATATCTGGCGTTTTGGAATTCACTCAAGAATGGTGCCAAACTGTTACAAACGATCCCCTGAAAGGTTTTTTGTTGGATAGAGATGGGTTTTTAACGTCAGAAAGAGAATTAGCCGTCGACGTCTGAACAACTTTTTTTTAAAAAAATCCCTAAGCCGCGCGGTCAGAATTTCAGCAAAAATCTGACATTCTGGAATTCACTCAGAAATGGTGCCAAACTGTTGCAAACGATCCCCTGAAAGGTTTTTTGGCGGAAACAGGTGGGTTTTTATCATCAGAAACAGAATTAGCCGTCGACGTCTGAACAACTTTTTTTTAAAAAAATCACTAAGCCGCGCGGTCAGAATTTCAGCAAAAATCTGACATTCTGGAATTCACTCAAAAATGGTGCCAAACTGTTGCAAACGATCCCCTGAAAGGTTTTTCGATGGAAACAGGTGGGTTTTTATCATCAGAAACAGAATTAGCCGTCGACGTCTGAACAACTTTTTTTAAAAAAATCCCTAAGCCGCGCGGTCACAATTTCAGCAAAAATCTGGCGTTTTGGAATTCACTCAAAAATGGTGCCAAACTGTTGCAAACGATCCCCTGAAAGGTTTTTCGGCGGAAACAGGTGGGTTTTTATCATCAGAAACAGAATTAGCCGTCGACGTCTGAACAACTTTTTTTTGAAAAAATCCCGATGCCGCGCGGTCACAATTTCAGCAAAAATCTGGTGTTTTGGAATTCACTCAAAAATGGTGCCAAACTGTTGCAAACGATCCCCTGAAAGGTTTTTCGGTGGAAAGAGATGGGTTTTTATCATCAGAAAGAGAATTAGCCGTCAACGTCTGAACAACTTTTTTTAAAAAAATCCCTAAGCCGCGCGGTCACAATTTCAGCAAAAATCTGGCGTTTTGGAATTCACTCAAAAATCGTGCCAAACTGTTGCAAATGATCCCCTGAAAGATTTTTCGGTGGAAAGAGATGGGCTTTTATCATTGGAAACAGAATTAGCCCTCGATGTCTGAACAACTTTTTTTTGAAAAAATCGCTAAGCCGCGCGGTCACAATTTCAGCAGAAATCTGGCGTTTTGGAATTCACTCAAAAATGGTGCCAAACTGCTGCAAACGATCCCCTGAAAGGTTTTTTGGCGGAAACAGGTGGGTTTTTATCATCAGAAACAGAATTAGCCGTCGACGTCTGAACACCTTTTTTTAAAAAAAATCCCTAAGCCGCGCGGTCAGAATTTCAGCAAAAATCTGACATTCTGGAATTCACTCAAAAATGGTGCCAAACTGTTGCAAACGATCCCCTGAAAGGTTTTTCGGTGGAAACAGATGGGTTTTTATCATCGGAAACAGAATTAGCCCTCGACGTCTGAACACATTTTTTTGAAAAAATCCCTAAACCGTGCGGTCAGAATTTCAGCAAAAATCTGGCGTTTTGGAATTCACTCAAAAATGGTGACAAACTGTTGCAAATGATCCCCCGAAAGGTTTTATGGTGGAAACAGATGGGTTTTTATCATCAGAAACAGAATTAGCCCTCGACGTCTGAACAACTTTTTTTTGAAAAAATCCCTAAGCCGCGTGGTCAGAATTTCAGCAAAAATCTGACATTCTGGAATTCACTCAAAAATGGTGCCAAACTGTAGCAAACGATCCCCTGAATGGTTTTTTGGCGGAAACAGGTGGGTTTTTATCATCAGAAACAGAATTAGCCGTCGACGTCTGAACAACTTTTTTTTGACAAAATCCCTAAGCCGCGCGGTCAGAATTTCAGCAAAAATCTGACATTCTGGAATTCACTCAGAAATGGTGCCAAACTGTTGCAAACGATCCCCTGAAAGGTTTTTTGGTGGAAAGAGATGGGTTTTTAACATCAGAAAGAGAATTAGCCGTCGACGTCTGAACAACTTTTTTTAAAAAAAATCCCTAAGCCGCGCGGTCAGAATTTCAGCAAAAATCTGACATTCTGGAATTCACTCAAAAATGGGGCCAAACTGTTGCAAACGATAACCTGAAAGGTTTTTTGGCGGAAACAGGTGGGTTTTTATCATCAGAAACAGAATTAGCCGTCAACGTCTGAACAACTTTTTTTTAAAAAAATCCCTAAGCCGCGCGGTCAGAATTTCAGCAAAAATCTGACATTCTGGAATTCACTCAAAAATGGTGCCAAACTGTTGCAAACGATCCCCTGAAAGGTTTTTCGGTGGAGACAGGTGGGTTTTTATCATCAGAAACAGAATTAGCCGTCCTCGTCTGAACAACTTTTTTAAAAAAATCCCTAAGCCGCACGGTCACAATTTCAGCAAAAATCTGACATTCCGGAATTCACTCAAAAATGGTACCAAACTGTTGCAAACAATCCCCCGAAAGGTTTTTTGGCGGAAATAGATGGGTTTTTATCATTGGAAACAGAATTAGCATTCGACGTCTGAACACCTTTTTTGAAAAATCCCTAAACCGCGCGGTCACAATTTCAGCAAAAATCTGGCGTTTTGGAATTCACTCAAAAATGGTGACAAACTGTTGCAAATGATCCCCTGAAAGGTTTTTTGGTGGAAACAGATGGGTTTTATCATCAGAAACAGAATTAGCCCTCGACTTCTGAACAATTTTTTTTTTAAAAAAATCCCTAAGCCGCGCGGTCAGAATTTCAGCAAAAATCTGACATTCTGGAATTCACTCAAAAATGGTGCCAAACTGTTGCAAACGATCCGCTGAAAGGTTTTTTGGTGGAAACAGATGGGTTTTTATCATCAGAAACAGAATTAGCCGTCCTCGTCTGAACACCTTTTTTTGAAAAAATCCCTAAGCCGCGCGGTCACAATTTCAACAAAAATCTGGCGTTTTGGAATTCACTAAAAAATGGTGCCAAACTGTTGCAAACGATCCCCTGAAAGGTTTTTCGGTGGAAAGAGATGGGTTTTTATCATTGGAAACAGAATTAGCCCTCGATGTCTGAACAACTTTTTTTTGAAAAAAATCCCTAAGCCGCGCGGTCACAATTTCAGCAGAAATCTGGCGTTTTGGAATTCACTCAAAAATGGTGCCAAACTGTTGCAAACGATCCCCTGAAAGGTTTTTTGGCAGAAACAGGTGGGTTTTTATCATCAGAAACAGAATTAGCCGTCGACGTCTGAACAACTTTTTTAAAAAAAATCCCTAAGCCGCGCGGTCAGAATTTCAGCAAAAATCTGACATTCTGGAATTCACTCAAAAATGGTGCCAAACTGTTGCAAACGATCCCCTGAAAGGTTTTTCGGTGGAAACAGGTGGGTTTTTATCATCAGAAACAGAATTAGCCGTCGACGTCTGAACACCTTTTTAAAAAAAAAATCCCTAAACCGCGCGGTCAGAATTTCAGCAAAAATCTGACATTCTGGAATTCACTCAAAAATGGTGCCAAACTGTTGCAAACGATCCCCTGAAAGGTTTTTCGGTGGAAACAGATGGGTTTTTATCATCGGAAACAGAATTAGCCCTCGATGTCTGAACAACTTTTTTTGAAAAAATCCCTAAACCGTTCGGTCAGAATTTCAGCAAAAATCTGGCGTTTTGGAATTCACTCAAAAATGGTGACAAACTGTTGCAAATGATCCCCCGAAAGGTTTTATGGTGGAAACAGATGGGTTTTTATCATCAGAAACAGAATTAGCCCTCGACGTCTGAACAACTTTTTTTTGAAAAAATCCCTAAGCCGCGTGGTCAGAATTTCAGCAAAAATCTGACATTCTGGAATTCACTCAAAAATGGTGCCAAACTGTAGCAAACGATCCCCTGAAAGGTTTTTTGGCGGGAACAGGTGGGTTTTTATCATCAGAAACAGAATTAGCCGTCGACGTCTGAACAACTTTTTTTTGAAAAAATCCCTATGCCGCGCGGTCAGAATTTCAGCAAAAATCTGACATTCTGGAATTCACTCAGAAATGGTGTCAAACTGTTGCAAACGATCCCCTGAAAGGTTTTTCGGTGGAAACAGGTGGGTTTTTATCATCAGAAACAGAATTAGCCTTCGACGTCTGAACAACGGTTTTTTGAAAAAATCCCTAAGCCGCGCGGTCAGAATTTCAGCAAAAATCTGACATTCTGGAATTCACTCAAAAATGGTGCCAAACTGTTGCAAACGATCCCCTGAAAGGTTTTTCGGTGGAAACAGGTGGGTTTTTATCATCAGAAACAGAATTAGCCGTCGACGTCTGAACAACTTTTTTAAAAAAACAAAACCCTAAGCCGCGCGGTCAGAATTTCAGCAAAAATCTGACATTCTGGAATTCACTCAAAAATGGTGCCAGACTGTTGCAAACGATCCGCTGAAAGGTTTTTCGGTGGAAACAGATGGGTTTTTATCATCGGAAACAGAATTAGCCCTCGACGTCTGAACACCTTTTTTTTGAAAAAATCCCTAAACCGAGCGGTCACAATTTCAGCAAAAATCTGGCGTTTTGGAATTCACTCAAAAATGGTGCCAAACTGTTGCAAACGATCCCCTGAAAGGTTTTTCGGCGGAAACAGGTGGGTTTTTATCATCAGAAACAGAATTAGCCTTCGAAGTCTGAACAACTTTTTTTTTAAAAAAATCCCAAAGCCGCGCGGTCGGAATTTCAGCAGAAATCTGGCGTTTTGGAATTCACTCAAAAATGGTGCCAAACTGTTGCAAACGATCCCCTGAAAGGTTTTTTGGCAGAAACAGGTGGGTTTTTATCATCAGAAACAGAATTAGCCGTCGACGTCTGAACAACTTTTTTTAAAAAAAATCCCTAAGCCGCGCGGTCAGAATTTCAGCAAAAATCTGACATTCTGGAATTCACTCAAAAATGGTGCCAAACTGTTGCAAACGATCCCCTGAAAGGTTTTTCGGTGGAAACAGGTGGGTTTTTATCATCAGAAACAGAATTAGCCGTCGACGTCTGAACAACTTTTTTAAAAAAAATCCCTAAGCCGCGCGGTCACAATTTCAGCAGAAATCTGGCGTTTTGGAATTCACTCAAAAATGGTGCCAAACTGTTGTAAACGATTTTCTGAAAGGTTTTTTTCGCGGAAACAGATGGGTTTTTATCATCAGAAACAGAATTAGTCCTCGATGTCTGAACAACTTTTTTTTGAAAAAATCCCTAAGCCGCGCGGTCACAATTTCAGCAAAAATCTGGCGTTTTGGAATTCACTCAAAAATGGTGCCAAACTGTTGCAAACGATCCCCTGAAAGGTTTTTCGGCAGAAACAGGTGGGTTTTTATCATCAGAAACAGAATTAGCCTTCGACGTCTGAACAACTTTTTTTTTAAAAAAATCCCAAAGCCGCGCGGTCGGAATTTCAGCAGAAATCTGGCGTTTTGGAATTCACTCAAAAATGGTGCCAAACTGTTGCAAACGATCCCCTGAAAGGTTTTTTGGCAGAAACAGGTGGGTTTTTATCATCAGAAACAGAATTAGCCGTCGACGTCTGAACAACTTTTTTTTTAAAAAAATCCCTAAACCGAGCGGTCACAATTTCAGCAAAAATCTGGCGTTTTGGAATTCACTCAAAAATGGTGCCAAACTGTTGCAAACGATCCCCTGAATGGTTTTTCGGCGGAAACAGGTGGGTTTTTATCATCAGAAACAGAATTAGCCTTCGACGTCTGAACAACTTTTTTTTTAAAAAAATCCCAAAGCCGCGCGGTCGGAATTTCAGCAGAAATCTGGCGTTTTGGAATTCACTCAAAAATGGTGCCAAACTGTTGCAAACGATCCCCTGAAAGGTTTTTTGGCAGAAACAGGTGGGTTTTTATCATCAGAAACAGAATTAGCCGTCGACGTCTGAACAACTTTTTTTAAAAAAAATCCCTAAGCCGCGCGGTCAGAATTTCAGCAAAAATCTGACATTCTGGAATTCACTCAAAAATGGTGCCAAACTGTTGCAAACGATCCCCTGAAAGGTTTTTCGGTGGAAACAGGTGGGTTTTTATCATCAGAAACAGAATTAGCCGTCGACGTCTGAACAACTTTTTTAAAAAAAATCCCTAAGCCGCGCGGTCACAATTTCAGCAGAAATCTGGCGTTTTGGAATTCACTCAAAAATGGTGCCAAACTGTTGTAAACGATTTTCTGAAAGGTTTTTTTCGCGGAAACAGATGGGTTTTTATCATCAGAAACAGAATTAGTCCTCGATGTCTGAACAACTTTTTTTTGAAAAAATCCCTAAGCCGCGCGGTCACAATTTCAGCAAAAATCTGGCGTTTTGGAATTCACTCAAAAATGGTGCCAAACTGTTGCAAACGATCCCCTGAAAGGTTTTTCGGCAGAAACAGGTGGGTTTTTATCATCAGAAACAGAATTAGCCTTCGACGTCTGAACAACTTTTTTTTTAAAAAAATCCCAAAGCCGCGCGGTCGGAATTTCAGCAGAAATCTGGCGTTTTGGAATTCACTCAAAAATGGTGCCAAACTGTTGCAAACGATCCCCTGAAAGGTTTTTTGGCAGAAACAGGTGGGTTTTTATCATCAGAAACAGAATTAGCCGTCGACGTCTGAACAACTTTTTTTTTAAAAAAATCCCTAAGCCGCGCGGTCAGAATTTCAGCAAAAATCTGACATTCTGGAATTCACTCAAAAATGGTGCCAAACTGTTGCAAACGATCCCCTGAAAGGTTTTTCTGTGGAAACAGGTGGTTTTTTATCATCAGAAACAGAATTAGCCATCCACGTCTAAAACACTTTTTTTTGAAAAAATCCCTAAGCCGCGCGGTCACAATTTCAGAAAAAATCTGGCGTTTTGGAATTCACTCAAAAATGGTGCCAAACTGTTGCAAACGATCCCCTGAAAGGTTTTTCGTTGGATAGAGATGGGTTTTTAACATCAGAAAGAGAATTAGCGGTCGACGTCTGAACAACTTTTTTTTTAAAAAATCCCTAAGCCGCGCGGTCAGAATTTCAGCAAAAATCTGACATTCCGGAATTCACTCAAAAATGGTACCAAACTGTTGCAAACAATCCCCCGAAAGGTTTTTTGGCGGAAATAGATGGGTTTTTATCATTGGAAACAGAATTAGCATTCGACGTCTGAACACCTTTTTTTGAAAAAAACCCTAAACCGCGGGGTCACAATTTCAGCAGAAATCTGGCGTTTTGGAATTCACTCAAAAATGGTGCCAAACTGTTGCAAACGATCCCCTGAAAGGTTTTTCGGCGGAAACAGGTGGGTTTTTATCATCAGAAACAGAATTAGCCGTCGACGTCTGAACAACTTTTTTAAAAAAAATCCCTAAGCCGCGCGGTCAGAATTTCAGCAAAAATCTGACATTCTGGAATTCACTCAAAAATGGGGCCAAACTATTGCAAACGATCCCCTGAAAGGTTTTTTGGAGGAAACAGATGGGTTTTTATCATTGGAAACAGAATTAGCCCTCGATGTCTGAACAACTTTTTTTGAAAAAATCCCTGAGCCGCGCGGTCACAATTTCAGCAGAAATCTGGTGTTTTGGAATTCACTCAAAAATGGTGCCAAACTGTTGCAAACGATCCCCTGAAAGGTTTTTCGGTGGAAACAGGTGGGTTTTTATCATCAGAAACAGAATTAGCCTTCGACGTCTGAACAACGGTTTTTTGAAAAAATCCCTAAGCCGCGCGGTCAGAATTTCAGCAAAAATCTGACATTCTGGAATTCACTCAAAAATGGTGCCAAACTGTTGCAAACGATCCCCTGAAAGGTTTTTTGGTGGAAACAGGTGGGTTTTTATCATCAGAAACAGAATTAGCCTTCGACGTCTGAACAACGGTTTTTTGAAAAAATCCCTAAGCCGCGCGGTCAGAATTTCAGCAAAAATCTGACATTCTGGAATTCACTCAAAAATGGTGCCAGACTGTTGCAAACGATCCGCTGAAAGGTTTTTCGGTGGAAACAGGTGGGTTTTTATCATCGGAAACAGAATTAGCCCTCGACGTCTGAACACCTTTTTTTTGAAAAAATCCCTAAACCGAGCGGTCACAATTTCAGCAAAAATCTGGCGTTTTGGAATTCACTCAAAAATGGTGCCAAACTGTTGCAAACGATCCCCTGAAAGGTTTTTCGGCGGAAACAGGTGGGTTTTTATCATCAGAAACAGAATTAGCCTTCGACGTCTGAACAACTTTTTTTTTAAAAAAATCCCAAAGCCGCGCGGTCGGAATTTCAGCAGAAATCTGGCGTTTTGGAATTCACTCAAAAATGGTGCCAAACTGTTGCAAACGATCCCCTGAAAGGTTTTTTGGCAGAAACAGGTGGGTTTTTATCATCAGAAACAGAATTAGCCGTCGACGTCTGAACAACTTTTTTTTAAAAAAATCCCTAAGCCGCGCGGTCAGAATTTCAGCAAAAATCTGACATTCTGGAATTCACTCAAAAATGGTGCCAAACTGTTGCAAACGATCCCCTGAAAGGTTTTTCGGTGGAAACAGGTGGGTTTTTATCATCAGAAACAGAATTAGCCGTCGACGTCTGAACAACTTTTTTTAAAAAAATCCCTAAGCCGCGCGGTCACAATTTCAGCAGAAATCTGGCGTTTTGGAATTCACTCAAAAATGGTGCCAAACTGTTGCAAACGATCCCCTGAAAGGTTTTTCGGTGGAAACAGGTGGGTTTTTATCATCAGAAACAGAATTAGCCTTCGACGTCTGAACAACGGTTTTTTGAAAAAATCCCTAAGCCGCGCGGTCAGAATTTCAGCAAAAATCTGACATTCTGGAATTCACTCAAAAATGGTGCCAAACTGTTGCAAACGATCCCCTGAAAGGTTTTTTGGTGGAAACAGGTGGGTTTTTATCATCAGAAACAGAATTAGCCTTCGACGTCTGAACAACGGTTTTTTGAAAAAATCCCTAAGCCGCGCGGTCAGAATTTCAGCAAAAATCTGACATTCTGGAATTCACTCAAAAATGGTGCCAAACTGTTGCAAACGATCCCCTGAAAGGTTTGTCGGTGGAAACAGGTGGGTTTTTATCATCAGAAACAGAATTAGCCGTCGACGTCTGAACAACTTTTTAAAAAAAACAAAACCCTAAGCCGCGCGGTCAGAATTTCAGCAAAAATCTGACATTCTGGAATTCACTCAAAAATGGTGCCAGACTGTTGCAAACGATCCGCTGAAAGGTTTTTCGGTGGAAACAGGTGGGTTTTTATCATCGGAAACAGAATTAGCCCTCGACGTCTGAACACCTTTTTTTTGAAAAAATCCCTAAACCGAGCGGTCACAATTTCAGCAAAAATCTGGCGTTTTGGAATTCACTCAAAAATGGTGCCAAACTGTTGCAAACGATCCCCTGAAAGGTTTTTCGGCGGAAACAGGTGGGTTTTTATCATCAGAAACAGAATTAGCCTTCGACGTCTGAACAACTTTTTTTTTAAAAAAATCCCAAAGCCGCGCGGTCGGAATTTCAGCAGAAATCTGGCGTTTTGGAATTCACTCAAAAATGGTGCCAAACTGTTGCAAACGATCCCCTGAAAGGTTTTTTGGCAGAAACAGGTGGGTTTTTATCATCAGAAACAGAATTAGCCGTCGACGTCTGAACAACTTTTTTTTAAAAAAATCCCTAAGCCGCGCGGTCAGAATTTCAGCAAAAATCTGACATTCTGGAATTCACTCAAAAATGGTGCCAAACTGTTGCAAACGATCCCCTGAAAGGTTTTTCGGTGGAAACAGGTGGGTTTTTATCATCAGAAACAGAATTAGCCGTCGACGTCTGAACAACTTTTTTTAAAAAAATCCCTAAGCCGCGCGGTCACAATTTCAGCAGAAATCTGGCGTTTTGGAATTCACTCAAAAATGGTGCCAAACTGTTGTAAACGATCTTCTGAAAGGTTTTTTTCGCGGAAACAGATGGGTTTTTATCATCAGAAACAGAATTAGCCTTCGACGTCTGAACAACTTTTTTTTTAAAAAAATCCCAAAGCCGCGCGGTCGGAATTTCAGCAGAAATCTGGCGTTTTGGAATTCACTCAAAAATGGTGCCAAACTATTGCAAACGATCCCCTGAAAGGTTTTTTGGCAGAAACAGGTGGGTTTTTATAATCAGAAACAGAATTAGCCGTCGACGTCTGAACAACTTTTTTTAAAAAAAATCCCTAAGCCGCGCGGTCAGAATTTCAGCAAAAATCTGACATTCTGGAATTCACTCAAAAATGGGGCCAAACTGTTGCAAACGATCCCCTGAAAGGTTTTTTGGCGGAAACAGGTGGGTTTTTATCATCAGAAACAGAATTAGCCGTCAACGTCTGAACAACTTTTTAAAAAAAAAATCCCTAAGCCGCGCGGTCAGAATTTCAGCAAAAATCTGACATTCTGGAATTCACTCAAAAATGGTGCCAAACTGTTGCAAACGATCCCCTGAAAGGTTTTTCGGTGGAAACAGGTGGGTTTTTATCATCAGAAACAGAATTAGCCATCGACGTCTGAACAACTTTTTTTAAAAAAATCCCTAAGCCGCGCGGTCACAATTTCAGCAAAAATCTGGCGTTTTGGAATTCACTCAAAAATGGTGCCAAACTGTTGCAAACGATACCCTGAAAGGTTTTTCGGTGGAAAGAGATGGGTTTTTAACA
This sequence comes from Podarcis tiliguerta, assembly GCF_965153285.1. Lineage (NCBI taxonomy): Eukaryota > Metazoa > Chordata > Lepidosauria > Squamata > Lacertidae > Podarcis > Podarcis tiliguerta. Next base: position 87,868,080 of record NC_139539.1, on the reverse strand, counting down.
TCAGAAAAAGAATTAGCCGTCGACGTCTGAACAACTTTTTTTTAAAAAAATCCCTAAACCGCGCGGTCAGAATTTTAGCAAAAATCTGACATTCTGGAATTCACTCAAAAATGGTGCCAAACTGTAGCAAAAGATCCCCTGAAAGGTTTTTCGGCGGAAACAGGTGGGTTTTTATCATCAGAAACAGAATTAGCCTTCGACGTCTGAACACCTTTTTTTAAAAAAAATCCCTAAGCCGCGCGGTCAGAATTTCAACAAAAATCTGACATTCTGGAATTCACTCAAAAATGGTGCCAAACTGTTGCAAATTTTCCCCTGAAAGGTTTTTTGGTGGAAACAGTTGGGTTTTTATCATCAGAAACAGAATTAGCCGTCCTCGTCTGAACACCTTTTTTTGAAAAAATCCCTAAGCCGCGCGGTCACAATTTCAGCAAATATCTGGCGTTTTGGAATTCACTCAAAAATGGTGCCAAACTGTTGCAAACGATCCCCTGAAAGATTTTTCGGTGGAAAGAGATGGTTTTTTATCATTGGAAACAGAATTTGCCCTCGATGTCTGAACAACTTTTTTTTGAAAAAATCGCTAAGCCGCGTGGTCACAATTTCAGCAGAAATCTGGCGTTTTGAAATTCACTCAAAAATGGTGCCAAACTGCTGCAAACGATGCCCTGAAAGGTTTTTTGGCGGAAACAGGTGGGTTTTTATCATCAGAAACAGAATTAGCCGTCGACGTCTGAACACCTTTTTTTAAAAAAAATCCCTAAGCCGCGCGGTCAGAATTTCAGCAAAAATCTGACATTCTGGAATTCACTCACAAATGGTGCCAAACTGTTGCAAACGATCCCCTGAAAGGTTTTTCGTTGGAAACAGGTGGTTTTTTATCATCAGAAACAGAATTAGCCATCAACGTCTGAAACATTTTTTTGGAAAAAATCCCTAAGCCGCGCGGTCACAATTTCAGCAAATATCTGGCGTTTTGGAATTCACTCAAGAATGGTGCCAAACTGTTGCAAACGATCCCCTGAAAGGTTTTTCGGTGGAAAGAGATGGGTTTCTAACATCAGAAAGAGAATTAGCCGTCGACGTCTGAAAAACTTTTTTTTAAAAAAATCCCTAAGCCGCGCGGTCAGAATTTCAGCAAAAATCTGACATTCTGGAATTCACTCAAAAATGGTGCCAAACTGTTGCAAACGATCCCCTGAAAGGTTTTTCGGTGGAAACAGGTGGGTTTTTATCATCAGAAACAGAATTAGCCGTCGACGTCTGAACAACTTTTTTTAAAAAAATCCCTAAGCCTCGCGGTCACAATTTCAGCAAAAATCTGGCGTTTTGGAATTCACTCAAAAATGGTGCCAAACTGTTGCAAACGATCCCCTGAAAGGTTTTTTGGCGGAAAGAGGTGGGTTTTTATCATCAGAAACAGAATTAGCCTTCGACTTCTGAACAACTTTTTTTAAAAAAAATCCCTAAGCCGCGCGGTCACAATTTCAGCAAAAATCTGACATTCTGGAATTCACTCAAAAATGGTGCCAAACTGTTGCAAACGATCCCCTGAAAGGTTTTTCGGTGGAAACAGGTGGTTTTTTATCATCAGAAACAGAATTAGCCGTCAACGTCTGAAACACTTTTTTTTGAAAAAATCCCTAAGCCGCGGGGTCACAATTTCAGCAAATATATGGCGTTTTGGAATTCACTCAAGAATGGTGCCAAACTGTTGCAAACGATCCCCTGAAAGGTTTTTCGGTGGAAAGAGATGGGTTTTTAACATCAGAAAGAGAATTAGCCGTCGACGTCTGAACAACTTTTTTTTGAAAAAATCCCTAAGCCGCGCGGTCACAATTTCAGCAAAAATCTGACATTCTGGAATTCACTCAAAAATGGTGCCAAACTGTTGCAAACGATCCCCTGAAAGGTTTTTCGGTGGAAACAGGTGGGTTTTTATCATCAGAAACAGAATTAGCCGTCAACGTCTGAAACACTTTTTTTTGAAAAAATCCCTAAGCCGCTCGGTCACAATTTCAGCAAATATCTGGCGTTTTGGAATTCACTCAAGAATGGTGCCAAACTGTTGCAAACGATCCCCTGAAAGGTTTTTCGGTGGAAAGAGATGGGTTTTTAACATCAGAAAGAGAATTAGCCGTCGACGTCTGAACAACTTTTTTTTTAAAAAATCCCTAAGCCGCGCGGTCAGAATTTCAAGAAAAATCTGACATTCTGGAATTCACTCAAAAATGGTTCCAAACTGTTGCAAACGATCCCCTGAAAGGTTTTTTCTTGGAAACAGGTGGGTTTTTATCATCAGAAACGGAATTAGCCGTCAACGTCTGAACAACTTTTTTTTAAAAAAATCCCTAAGCCACGCGGTCAGAATTTCAGCAAAAATCTGACATTCTGGAATTCACTCAAAAGTGGTGCCAAACTGTTGGAAACGATCCCCTGAAAGGTTTTTCGGTGGAAACAGGTGGGTTTTTATCATCAGAAACAGAATTAGCCTTCGACGTCTGAACAACTTTTTTTTGAAAAAATCCCTAAGCTGCGCGGTCAGAATTTCAGCAAAAATCTGACATTCTGGAATTCACTCAAAAATGGTGCCAAACTGTTGCAAACGATCCCCTGAAAGGTTTTTCGGTGGAAACAGGTGGGTTTTTATCATCAGAAACAGAATTAGCCGTCGACGTCTGAACAACTTAAAAAAAAAAAAATCCCTAAGCCGCGCGGTCAGAATTTCAGCAAAAATCTGACATTCTGGAATTCACTCAAAAATGGTACCAAACTGTTGCAAACAATCCCCCGAAAGGTTTTTTGGAGGAAATAGATGGGTTTTTATCATTGGAAACAGAATTAGCATTCGACGTCTGAACACCTTTTTTTGAAAAAATCCCTAAGCCGCGCGGTCACAATTTCAGCAGAAGTCTGGCGTTTTGGAATTCACTCAAAAATGGTGCCAAACTGTTGCAAACAATCCCCTGAAAGGTTTTTTGGCGGAAACAGGTGGGTTTTTATCATCAGAAACAGAATTAGCCGTCGACGTCTGAACAACTTTTTTTTGAAAAAATCCCTAAGCCGCGCGGTCAGAATTTCAGCAAAAATCTGACATTCTAGAATTCACTCAAAAATGGTGCCAAACTGTTGCAAACGATCCCCTGAAAGGTTTTTCGGTGGAAACAGGTGGGTTTTTATCATCAGAAACAGAATTAGCCGTCAACGTCTGAAACACTTTTTTTGAAAAAATCCCTAAGCCGCGCGGTCACAATTTCAGCAAAAATCTGGCGTTTTGGAATTCACTAAAAAAGGTACCAAACTGTTGCAAACGATCCCCTGAAAGGTTTTTCGGTGGAAAGAGATGGGTTTTTAACATCAGAAAGAGAATTAGCCGTCGACGTCTGAACAACTTTTTTTTTAAAAAATCCCTAAGCTGCGCGGTCAGAATATCAGCAAAAATCTGACATTCTGGAATTCACTCAAAAATGGTGCCAAACTGTTGCAAACGATCCCCTGAAAGGTTTTTTGGCGGAAACAGGTGGGTTTTTATCATCAGAAACAGAATTAGCCGTCGACGTCTGAACAACTTTTTTTTGAAAAACTCCCTAAGCCGCGCGGTCAGAATTTCAGCAAAAATCTGACATTTTGGAATTCACTCAAAAATGGTGCCAAACTATTGCAAACGATCACCTGAAAGGTTTTTTGGAGGAAACAGATGGGTTTTTATCATTGGAAACAGAATTAGCCCTCGATGTCTGAACAACTTTTTTGAAAAAATCCCTGAGCCGCGCGGTCACAATTTCAGCAGAAATCTGGTGTTTTGGAATTCACTCAAAAATGGTGCCAAACTGTTGCAAACGATCCCCTGAAAGGTTTTTCAGTGGAAACAGGTGGGTTTTTATCATCAGAAACAGAATTAGCCTTCGACGTCTGAACAACTTTTTTTTGAAAAAATCCCTAAGCCGCGCGGTCAGAATTTCAGCAAAAATCTGACATTCTGGAATTCACTCAAAAAAGGTGCCAAACTGTTGCAAATTTTCCCCTGAAAGGTTTTTTGGTGGAAACAGATGGGTTTTTATCATCAGAAACAGAATTAGCCGTCCTCGTCTGAACACCTTTTTTTGAAAAAATCCCTAAGCCGCGCGGTCACAATTTCAGCAAATATCTGGCGTTTTGGAATTCACTCAAAAATGGTGCCAAACTGTTGCAAACGATCCCCTGAAAGATTTTTCGGTGGAAAGAGATGGTTTTTTATCATTGGAAACAGAATTTGCCCTCGATGTCTGAACAACTTTTTTTTGAAAAACTCGCTAAGCCGCGTGGTCACAATTTCAGCAGAAAACTGGCGTTTTGGAATTCACTCAAAAATGCTGCCAAACTGCTGCAAACGATCCCCTGAAAGGTTTTTTGGCGGAAACAGGTGGGTTTTTATCATCAGAAACAGAATTAGCCGTCGACGTCTGAACACCTTTTTTAAAAAAAAATCCCTAAGCCGCGCGGTCAGAATTTCAGCAAAAATCTGACATTCTGCAATTCACTCAAAAATGGTGCCAAACTGTTGCAAACGATCCCCTGAAAGGTTTTTCGGTGGAAACAGGTGGGTTTTTATCATCAGAAACAGAATTAGCCGTCGACGTCTGAACAACTTTTAAAAAAAAAAATCCCTAAGCCGCGCGGTCAGAATTTCAGCAAAAATCTGACATTCTGGAATTCACTCAAAAATGGTGCCAAACTGTTGCAAACGATCCCCTGAAAGGTTTTTCGGTGGAAACAGGTGGGTTTTTATCATCAGAAACAGAATTAGCCGTCAACGTCTGAAACACTTTTTTTGAAAAAATCCCTAAGCCGCGCGGTCACAATTTCAGCAAAAATCTGGCGTTTTGGAATTCACTAAAAAAGGTACCAAACTGTTGCAAACGATCCCCTGAAAGGTTTTTCGGTGGAAAGAGATGGGTTTTTAACATCAGAAAGAGAATTAGCCGTCGACGTCTGAACAACTTTTTTTTTAAAAAATCCCTAAGCCGCGCGGTCAGAATATCAGCAAAAATCTGACATTCTGGAATTCACTCAAAAATGGTGCCAAACTGTTGCAAACGATCCCCTGAAAGGTTTTTCGGTGGAAAGAGATGGGTTTTTAACATCAGAAACAGAATTAGCCGTCGTCTGAAGAAGTTTTTTTTGAAAAAATCCCTAAGCCGCGCGGTCACAATTTCAGCAAAAATCTGGCATTTTGGAATTCACTCAAAAATGGTGCCAAACTATTGCAAACGATCACCTGAAAGGTTTTTTGGAGGAAACAGATGGGTTTTTATCATTGGAAACAGAATTAGCCCTCGATGTCTGAACAACTTTTTTTGAAAAAATCCCTGAGCCGCGCGGTCACAATTTCAGCAGAAATCTGGTGTTTTGGAATTCACTCAAAAATGGTGCCAAACTGTTGCAAACGATCCCCTGAAAGGTTTTTCAGTGGAAACAGGTGGGTTTTTATCATCAGAAACAGAATTAGCCTTCGACGTCTGAACAACTTTTTTTTGAAAAAATCCCTAAGCCGCGCGGTCAGAATTTCAGCAAAAATCTGACATTCTGGAATTCACTCAAAAAAGGTGCCAAACTGTTGCAAATTTTCCCCTGAAAGGTTTTTTGGTGGAAACAGATGGGTTTTTATCATCAGAAACAGAATTAGCCGTCCTCGTCTGAACACCTTTTTTTGAAAAAATCCCTAAGCCGCGCGGTCACAATTTCAGCAAATATCTGGCGTTTTGGAATTCACTCAAAAATGGTGCCAAACTGTTGCAAACGATCCCCTGAAAGATTTTTCGGTGGAAAGAGATGGTTTTTTATCATTGGAAACAGAATTTGCCCTCGATGTCTGAACAACTTTTTTTTAAAAAAATCGCTAAGCCGCGTGGTCACAATTTCAGCAGAAATCTGGCGTTTTGGAATTCACTCAAAAATGGTGCCAAACTGCTGCAAACGATCCCCTGAAAGGTTTTTTGGCGGAAACAGGTGGGTTTTTATCATCAGAAACAGAATTAGCCGTCGACGTCTGAACACCTTTTTTTAAAAAAAATCCCTAAGCCGCGCGGTCAGAATTTCAGCAAAAATCTGACATTCTGGAATTCACTCAAAAATGGTGCCAAACTGTTGCAAACGATCCCCTGAAAGGTTTTTCGGTGGAAACAGGTGCGTTTTTATCATCAGAAACAGAATTAGCCGTCGACGTCTGAACAACTTTTTTTAAAAAAATCCCTAAGCCGCGCGGTCACAATTTCAGCAAAAATCTGGCGTTTTGGAATTCACTCAAAAATGGTGCCAAACTGTTGCAAACGATCCCCTGAAAGGTTTTTTGGCGGAAACAGGTGGGTTTTTATCATCAGAAACAGAATTAGCCTTCGACTTCTGTACAACTTTTTTTTAAAAAAATCCCTAAGCCGCGCGCTCAGAATTTCAGCAAAATTCTGACATTCTGGAATTCACTCAAAAATGGTGCCAAACTGTTGCAAACGATCCCCTGAAAGGTTTTTCGTTGGAAACAGGTGGTTTTTTATCATCAGAAACAGAATTAGCCGTCAACGTCTGAAACATTTTTTTGGAAAAAATCCCTAAGCCGCGCGGTCACAATTTCAGCAAATATCTGGCGTTTTGGAATTCACTCAAGAATGGTGCCAAACTGTTGCAAACGATCCCCTGAAAGGTTTTTCGGTGGAAAGAGATGGGTTTCTAACATCAGAAAGAGAATTAGCCGTCGACGTCTGAAAAACTTTTTTTAAAAAAAATCCCTAAGCCGCGCGGTCAGAATTTCAGCAAAAATCTGACATTCTGGAATTCACTCAAAAATGGTGCCAAACTGTTGCAAACGATCCCCTGAAAGGTTTTTCGGTGGAAACAGGTGGGTTTTTATCATCAGAAACAGAATTAGCCGTCGACGTCTGAACAACTTTTTTTAAAAAAATCCCTAAGCCTCGCGGTCACAATTTCAGCAAAAATCTGGCGTTTTGGAATTCACTCAAAAATGGTGCCAAACTGTTGCAAACGATCCCCTGAAAGGTTTTTTGGCGGAAAGAGGTGGGTTTTTATCATCAGAAACAGAATTAGCCTTCGACTTCTGAACAACTTTTTTTAAAAAAATCCCTAAGCCGCGCGGTCAGAATTTCAGCAAAATTCTGACATTCTGGAATTCACTCAAAAATGGTGCCAAACTGTTGCAAACGATCCCCTGAAAGGTTTTTCGGTGGAAACAGGTGGTTTTTTATCATCAGAAACAGAATTAGCCGTCAACGTCTGAAACACTTTTTTTTGAAAAAATCCCTAAGCCGCGGGGTCACAATTTCAGCAAATATATGGCGTTTTGGAATTCACTCAAGAATGGTGCCAAACTGTTGCAAACGAATCCCCTGAAAGGTTTTTCGGTGGAAAGAGATGGGTTTTTAACATCAGAAAGAGAATTAGCCGTCGACGTCTGAACAACTTTTTTTAAAAAAAATCCCTAAGCCGCGCGGTCAGAATTTCAGCAAAAATCTGACATTCTGGAATTCACTCAAAAATGGGGCCAAACTGTTGCAAACGATCCCGTGAAAGGTTTTTCGGTGGAAAGAGATGGGTTTTTATCATTGGAAACAGAATTAGCCCTCGATGTCTGAACAACTTTTTTTTGAAAAAATCCCTAAGCCGCGCGGTCACAATTTCAGCAAAAATCTGACATTCTGGAATTCACTCAAAAATGGTACCAAACTGTTGCAAACAATCCCCCGAAAGGTTTTTTGGAGGAAATAGATGGGTTTTTATCATTGGAAACAGAATTAGCATTCGACGTCTGAACACCTTTTTTTGAAAAAATCCCTAAACCGCGCGGTCACAATTTCAGCAGAAGTCTGGCGTTTTGGAATTCACTCAAAAATGGTGCCAAACTGTTGCAAACAATCCCCTGAAAGGTTTTTTGGCGGAAACAGGTGGGTTTTTATCATCAGAAACAGAATTAGCCGTCGACGTCTGAACAACTTTTTTTTGAAAAAATCCCTAAGCCGCGCGGTCAGAATTTCAGCAAAAATCTGACATTCTAGAATTCACTCAAAAATGGTGCCAAACTGTTGCAAACGATCCCCTGAAAGGTTTTTCGGTGGAAACAGGTGGGTTTTTATCATCAGAAACAGAATTAGCCGTCAACGTCTGAAACACTTTTTTTGAAAAAATCCCTAAGCCGCGCGTTCACAATTTCAGCAAAAATCTGGCGTTTTGGAATTCACTAAAAAAGGTACCAAACTGTTGCAAACGATCCCCTGAAAGGTTTTTCGGTGGAAAGAGATGGGTTTTTAACATCAGAAAGAGAATTAGCCGTCGACGTCTGAACAACTTTTTTTTTAAAAAATCCATAAGCTGCGCGGTCAGAATATCAGCAAAAATCTGACATTCTGGAATTCACTCAAAAATGGTGCCAAACTGTTGCAAACGATCCCCTGAAAGGTTTTTCGGTGGAAACAGGTGGGTTTTTATCATCAGAAACAGAATTAGCCTTCGACGTCTGAACAACTTTTTTTGAAAAAATCCCTAAGCCGCGCGATCACAATATCAGCCGAAATCTGGCGTTTTGGAATTCACTCACAAATGGTGCCAAACTGTTGCAAACGATCCCCTGAAAGGTTTTTTGGCGGAAACAGGTGGGTTTTTATCATCAGAAACAGAATTAGCCTTCGATGTCTAAACAACTTTTTTTTGAAAAAATCCCTAAGCCGCGCGGTCAGAATTTCAGCAAAAATCTGACATTCTGGAATTCACTCAAAAATGGGGCCACACTGTTGCAAACGATCCCCTGAAAGGTTTTTTGGCGGAAACAGGTGGGTTTTTATCATCAGAAACAGAATTAGCCGTCAACGTCTGAACAACTTTTTTTAAAAAAAATCCCTAAGCCGCGCGGTCAGAATTTCAGCAAAAATCTGACATTCTGCAATTCACTCAAAAATGGTGCCAAACTGTTGCAAACGATCCCCTGAAATTTTTTTCGGTGGAAACAGGTGGGTTTTTATCATCAGAAACAGAATTAGCCGTCGACGTCTGAACAACTTTAAAAAAAAAAAATCCCTAAGCCGCGCGGTCAGAATTTCAGCAAAAATCTGACATTCTGGAATTCACTCAAAAATGGTGCCAAACTGTTGCAAACGATCCCCTGAAAGGTTTTTCGTTGGAAACAGGTGGGTTTTTATCATCAGAAACAGAATTAGCCGTCCTCGTCTGAACAACTTTTTTTAAAAAATTCCCTAAGCCGCGCGGTCACAATTTCAGCAAAAATCTGACATTCCGGAATTCACTCAAAAATGGTGCCAAACTGTTGCAAACGATCCCCTGAAAGGTTTTTCGGTGGAAACAGATGGGTTTTTATCATCGGAAACAGAATTAGCCCTCGACGTCTGAACACCTTTTTTTGAAAAAATCCCTAAACCGCGCGGTCAGAATTTCAGCAAAAATCTGACATTCTGGAATTCACTCAAAAATGGTACCAAACTGTTGCAAACAATCCCCCGAAAGGTTTTTTGGAGGAAATAGATAGGTTTTTATCATTGGAAACAGAATTAGCATTCGACGTCTGAACACCTTTTTTTGAAAAAATCCCTAAACCGCGCGGTCACAATTTCAGCAAAAATCTGGCGTTTTGGAATTCACTCAAAAATAGTGCCAAACTGTTGCAAACGATGCCCTGAAAGGTTTTTCGGTGGAAAGAGATGGGTTTTTATCATTGGAAACAGAATTAGCCCTCGATGTCTGAACAACTTTTTTTTGAAAAAATCCCTAAGCCGCGCGGTCACAATTTCAGCAGAAGTCTGGCGTTTTGGAATTCACTCAAAAATGGAGCCAAACTGTTGCAAACGATCCCCTGAAAGGTTTTTTGGCGGAAACAGGTGGGTTTTTATCATCAGAAACAGAATTAGCCGTCGACGTCTGAACAACTTTTTTTTAAAAAAATCCCTAAGCCGCGCGGTCAGAATTTCAGCAAAAATCTGACATTCTGGAATTCACTCACAAATGGTGCCAAACTGTTGCAAACGATCCCCTGAAATGTTTTTCGGTGGAAACAGGTGGGTTTTTATCATCAGAAACAGAATTAGCCGTCGACGTCTGAACAACATTTTTTAAAAAAATCCCTAAGCCGCGCGGTCACAATTTCAGCAAAAATCTGGCGTTCTGGAATTCACTCAAAAATGGTGCCAAACTGTTGCAAACGATCCCCTGAAAGGTTTTTTGGCGGAAACAGGTGGGTTTTTATCATCAGAAACAGAATTAGCATTCGACGTCTGAACACCTTTTTTTGAAAAAATCCCTAAACCGCGCGGTCACAATTTCAGCAAAAATCTGGCGTTTTGGAATTCACTCAAAAATAGTGCCAAACTGTTGCAAACGATGCCCTGAAAGGTTTTTCGGTGGAAAGAGATGGGTTTTTATCATTGGAAACAGAATTAGCCCTCGATGTCTGAACAACTTTTTTTTGAAAAAATCCCTAAGCCGCGCGGTCACAATTTCAGCAGAAGTCTGGCGTTTTGGAATTCACTCAAAAATGGAGCCAAACTGTTGCAAACGATCCCCTGAAAGGTTTTTTGGCGGAAACAGGTGGGTTTTTATCATCAGAAACAGAATTAGCCGTCGATGTCTGAACAACTTTTTTTAAAAAAAATCCCTAAGCCGCGCGGTCAGAATTTCAGCAAAAATCTGACATTCTGGAATTCACTCACAAATGGTGCCAACCTGTTGCAAACGATCCCCTGAAATGTTTTTCGGTGGAAACAGGTGGGTTTTTATCATCAGAAACAGAATTAGCCGTCGACGTCTGAACAACTTTTTTTTAAAAAATCCCTAAGCCGCGCGATCACAATATCAGCCGAAATCTGGCGTTTTGGAATTCACTCACAAATGGTGCCAAACTGTTGCAAACGATCCCCTGAAAGGTTTTTTGGCGGAAACAGGTGGGTTTTTATCATCAGAAACAGAATTAGCCTTCGACGTCTAAACAACTTTTTTTTGAAAAAATCCCTAAGCCGCGCGGTCAGAATTTCAGCAAAAATCTGACATTCTGGAATTCACTCAAAAATGGGGCCAAACTGTTGCAAACGATCCCCTGAAAGGTTTTTTGGCGGAAACAGGTGGGTTTTTATCATCAGAAACAGAATTAGCCGTCAACGTCTGAACAACTTTTTTTAAAAAAAATCCCTAAGCCGCGCGGTCAGAATTTCAGCAAAAATCTGACATTCTGCAATTCACTCAAAAATGGTGCCAAACTGTTGCAAACGATCCCCTGAAATTTTTTTCGGTGGAAACAGGTGGGTTTTTATCATCAGAAACAGAATTAGCCGTCGACGTCTGAACAACTTTTTTAAAAAAAAATCCCTAAGCCGCGCGGTCAGAATTTCAGCAAAAATCTGACATTCTGGAATTCACTCAAAAATGGTGCCAAACTGTTGCAAACGATCCCCTGAAAGGTTTTTCGGTGGAAACAGGTGGGTTTTTATCATCAGAAACAGAATTAGCCGTCCTCGTCTGAACAACTTTTTTTAAAAAATTCCCTAAGCCGCGCGGTCACAATTTCAGCAAAAATCTGACATTCCGGAATTCACTCAAAAATGGTGCCAAACTGTTGCAAACGATCCCCTGAAAGGTTTTTCGGTGGAAACAGATGGGTTTTTATCATCGGAAACAGAATTAGCCCTCGACGTCTGAACACCTTTTTTTGAAAAAATCCCTAAACCGCGCGGTCAGAATTTCAGCAAAAATCTGACATTCTGGAATTCACTCAAAAATGGTACCAAACTGTTGCAAACAATCCCCCGAAAGGTTTTTTGGAGGAAATAGATAGGTTTTTATCATTGGAAACAGAATTAGCATTCGACGTCTGAACACCTTTTTTTGAAAAAATCCCTAAACCGCGCGGTCACAATTTCAGCAAAAATCTGGCGTTTTGGAATTCACTCAAAAATAGTGCCAAACTGTTGCAAACGATGCCCTGAAAGGTTTTTTGGTGGAAAGAGATGGGTTTTTATCATTGGAAACAGAATTAGCCCTCGATGTCTGAACAACTTTTTTTTGAAAAAATCCCTAAGCCGCGCGGTCACAATTTCAGCAGAAGTCTGGCGTTTTGGAATTCACTCAAAAATGGAGCCAAACTGTTGCAAACGATCCCCTGAAAGGTTTTTTGGCGGAAACAGGTGGGTTTTTATCATCAGAAACAGAATTAGCCGTCGACGTCTGAACAACTTTTTTTTAAAAAAATCCCTAAGCCGCGCGGTCAGAATTTCAGCAAAAATCTGACATTCTGGAATTCACTCACAAATGGTGCCAAACTGTTGCAAACGATCCCCTGAAATGTTTTTCGGTGGAAACAGGTGGGTTTTTATCATCAGAAACAGAATTAGCCGTCGACGTCTGAACAACTTTTTTTTAAAAAATCCCTAAGCCGCGCGATCACAATATCAGCCGAAATCTGGCGTTTTGGAATTCACTCACAAATGGTGCCAAACTGTTGCAAACGATCCCCTGAAAGGTTTTTTGGCGGAAACAGGTGGGTTTTTATCATCAGAAACAGAATTAGCCTTCGACGTCTAAACAACTTTTTTTTGAAAAAATCCCTAAGCCGCGCGGTCAGAATTTCAGCAAAAATCTGACATTCTGGAATTCACTCAAAAATGGGGCCAAACTGTTGCAAACGATCCCCTGAAAGGTTTTTTGGCGGAAACAGGTGGGTTTTTATCATCAGAAACAGAATTAGCCGTCGACGTCTGAACAACTTTTAAAAAAAAAAATCCCTAAGCCGCGCGGTCAGAATTTCAGCAAAAATCTGACATTCTGGAATTCACTCAAAAATGGTGCCAAACTGTTGCAAACGATCCCCTGAAAGGCTTTTCGGTGGAAACAGGTGGGTTTTTATTATCAGAAACAGAATTAGCCGTCCTCGTCTGAACAACTTTTTTTAAAAAATTCCCTAAGCCGCGCGGTCACAATTTCAGCAAAAATCTGACATTCCGGAATTCACACAAAAATGGTGCCAAACTGTTGCAAACGATCCCCTGAAAGGTTTTTCGGTGGAAACAGATGGGTTTTTATCATCGGAAACAGAATTAGCCCTCGACGTCTGAACACCTTTTTTTGAAAAAATCCCTAAACCGCGCGGTCAGAATTTCAGCAAAAATCTGACATTCTGGAATTCACTCAAAAATGGTACCAAACTGTTGCAAACAATCCCCTGAAAGGTTTTTTGGAGGAAATAGATGGGTTTTTATCGTTGGAAACAGATTTAGCATTCGACGTCTGAACACCTTTTTTTGAAAAAATCCCTAAGCCGCGCGGTCACAATTTCAGCAGAAGTCTGGCGTTTTGGAATTCACTCAAAAATGGTGCCAAACTGTTGCAAACAATCCCCTGAAAGGTTTTTCGGCGGAAACAGGTGGGTTTTTATCATCAGAAACAGAATTAGCCGTCGACGTCTGAACAACTTTTTTTTGAAAAAATCCCTAAGCCGCGCGGTCAGAATTTCAGCAAAAATCTGACATTCTAGAATTCACTCAAAAATGGTGCCAAACTGTTGCAAACGATCCCCTGAAAGGTTTTTTGGTGGAAACAGTTGGGTTTTTATCATCAGAAACAGAATTAGCCGTCAACGTCTGAAACACTTTTTTTGAAAAAATCCCTAAGCCGCGCGTTCACAATTTCAGCAAAAATCTGGCGTTTTGGAATTCACTAAAAAAGGTACCAAACTGTTGCAAACGATCCCCTGAAAGGTTTTTCGGTGGAAAGAGATGGGTTTTTAACATCAGAAAGAGAATTAGCCGTCGACGTCTGAACAACTTTTTTTTTAAAAAATCCCTAAGCCGCGCGATCACAATATCAGCCGAAATCTGGCGTTTTGGAATTCACTCACAAATGGTGCCAAACTGTTGCAAACGATCCCCTGAAAGGTTTTTCGGTGGAAACAGGTGGGTTTTTATCATCAGAAACAGAATTAGCCGTCGACGTCTGAACAACTTTTTTTGAAAAAATCCCTAAGCCGCGCGGTCAGAATTTCAGGAAAAATCTGACATTCTGGAATTCACTCAAAAATGGGGCCAAACTGTTGCAAACGATCCCCTGAAAGGTTTTTTGGCGGAAACAGGTGGGTTTTTATCATCAGAAACAGAATTAGCCGTCAACGTCTGAACAATTTTTTTAAAAAAAATCCCTAAGCCGCGCGGTCAGAATTTCAGCAAAAATCTGACATTCTGCAATTCACTCAAAAATGGTGCCAAACTGTTGCAAACGATCCCCTGAAATTTTTTTCGGTGGAAACAGGTGGGTTTTTATCATCAGAAACAGAATTAGCCGTCGACGTCTGAACAACTTTAAAAAAAAAAAATCCCTAAGCCGCGCGGTCAGAATTTCAGCAAAAATCTGACATTCTGGAATTCACTCAAAAATGGTACCAAACTGTTGCAAACAATCCCCCGAAAGGTTTTTTGGAGGAAATAGATAGGTTTTTATCATTGGAAACAGAATTAGCATTCGACGTCTGAACACCTTTTTTTGAAAAAATCCCTAAACCGCGCGGTCACAATTTCAGCAAAAATCTGGCGTTTTGGAATTCACTCAAAAATAGTGCCAAACTGTTGCAAACGATGCCCTGAAAGGTTTTTCGGTGGAAAGAGATGGGTTTTTATCATTGGAAACAGAATTAGCCCTCGATGTCTGAACAACTTTTTTTTGAAAAAATCCCTAAGCCGCGCGGTCACAATTTCAGCAGAAGTCTGGCGTTTTGGAATTCACTCAAAAATGGTGCCAAACTGTTGCAAACAATCCCCTGAAAGGTTTTTCGGCGGAAACAGGTGGGTTTTTATCATCAGAAACAGAATTAGCCGTCGACGTCTGAACAACTTTTTTTTGAAAAAATCCCTAAGCCGCGCGGTCAGAATTTCAGCAAAAATCTGACATTCTAGAATTCACTCAAAAATGGTGCCAAACTGTTGCAAACGATCCCCTGAAAGGTTTTTTGGTGGAAACAGTTGGGTTTTTATCATCAGAAACAGAATTAGCCGTCAACGTCTGAAACACTTTTTTTGAAAAAATCCCTAAGCCGCGCGTTCACAATTTCAGCAAAAATCTGGCGTTTTGGAATTCACTAAAAAAGGTACCAAACTGTTGCAAACGATCCCCTGAAAGGTTTTTCGGTGGAAAGAGATGGGTTTTTAACATCAGAAAGAGAATTAGCCGTCGACGTCTGAACAACTTTTTTTTTAAAAAATCCCTAAGCCGCGCGATCACAATATCAGCCGAAATCTGGCGTTTTGGAATTCACTCACAAATGGTGCCAAACTGTTGCAAACGATCCCCTGAAAGGTTTTTCGGTGGAAACAGGTGGGTTTTTATCATCAGAAACAGAATTAGCCGTCGACGTCTGAACAACTTTTTTTGAAAAAATCCCTAAGCCGCGCGGTCAGAATTTCAGCAAAAATCTGACATTCTGGAATTCACTCAAAAATGGGGCCAAACTGTTGCAAACGATCCCCTGAAAGGTTTTTTGGAGGAAATAGATGGGTTTTTATCGTTGGAAACAGATTTAGCATTCGACGTCTGAACACCTTTTTTTGAAAAAATCCCTAAGCCGCGCGGTCACAATTTCAGCAGAAGTCTGGCGTTTTGGAATTCACTCAAAAATGGTGCCAAACTGTTGCAAACAATCCCCTGAAAGGTTTTTCGGCGGAAACAGGTGGGTTTTTATCATCAGAAACAGAATTAGCCGTCGACGTCTGAACAACTTTTTTTTGAAAAAATCCCTAAGCCGCGCGGTCAGAATTTCAGCAAAAATCTGACATTCTAGAATTCACTCAAAAATGGTGCCAAACTGTTGCAAACGATCCCCTGAAAGGTTTTTTGGTGGAAACAGTTGGGTTTTTATCATCAGAAACAGAATTAGCCGTCAACGTCTGAAACACTTTTTTTGAAAAAATCCCTAAGCCGCGCGTTCACAATTTCAGCAAAAATCTGGCGTTTTGGAATTCACTAAAAAAGGTACCAAACTGTTGCAAACGATCCCCTGAAAGGTTTTTCGGTGGAAAGAGATGGGTTTTTAACATCAGAAAGAGAATTAGCCGTCGACGTCTGAACAACTTTTTTTTTAAAAAATCCCTAAGCCGCGCGATCACAATATCAGCCGAAATCTGGCGTTTTGGAATTCACTCACAAATGGTGCCAAACTGTTGCAAACGATCCCCTGAAAGGTTTTTCGGTGGAAACAGGTGGGTTTTTATCATCAGAAACAGAATTAGCCGTCGACGTCTGAACAACTTTTTTTGAAAAAATCCCTAAGCCGCGCGGTCAGAATTTCAGCAAAAATCTGACATTCTGGAATTCACTCAAAAATGGGGCCAAACTGTTGCAAACGATCCCCTGAAAGGTTTTTTGGCGGAAACAGGTGGGTTTTTATCATCAGAAACAGAATTAGCCGTCAACGTCTGAACAATTTTTTTAAAAAAAATCCCTAAGCCGCGCGGTCAGAATTTCAGCAAAAATCTGACATTCTGCAATTCACTCAAAAATGGTGCCAAACTGTTGCAAACGATCCCCTGAAATTTTTTTCGGTGGAAACAGGTGGGTTTTTATCATCAGAAACAGAATTAGCCGTCGACGTCTGAACAACTTTAAAAAAAAAAAATCCCTAAGCCGCGCGGTCAGAATTTCAGCAAAAATCTGACATTCTGGAATTCACTCAAAAATGGTACCAAACTGTTGCAAACAATCCCCCGAAAGGTTTTTTGGAGGAAATAGATAGGTTTTTATCATTGGAAACAGAATTAGCATTCGACGTCTGAACACCTTTTTTTGAAAAAATCCCTAAACCGCGCGGTCACAATTTCAGCAAAAATCTGGCGTTTTGGAATTCACTCAAAAATAGTGCCAAACTGTTGCAAACGATGCCCTGAAAGGTTTTTCGGTGGAAAGAGATGGGTTTTTATCATTGGAAACAGAATTAGCCCTCGATGTCTGAACAACTTTTTTTTGAAAAAATCCCTAAGCCGCGCGGTCACAATTTCAGCAGAAGTCTGGCGTTTTGGAATTCACTCAAAAATGGTGCCAAACTGTTGCAAACAATCCCCTGAAAGGTTTTTCGGCGGAAACAGGTGGGTTTTTATCATCAGAAACAGAATTAGCCGTCGACGTCTGAACAACTTTTTTTTGAAAAAATCCCTAAGCCGCGCGGTCAGAATTTCAGCAAAAATCTGACATTCTAGAATTCACTCAAAAATGGTGCCAAACTGTTGCAAACGATCCCCTGAAAGGTTTTTTGGTGGAAACAGTTGGGTTTTTATCATCAGAAACAGAATTAGCCGTCAACGTCTGAAACACTTTTTTTGAAAAAATCCCTAAGCCGCGCGTTCACAATTTCAGCAAAAATCTGGCGTTTTGGAATTCACTAAAAAAGGTACCAAACTGTTGCAAACGATCCCCTGAAAGGTTTTTCGGTGGAAAGAGATGGGTTTTTAACATCAGAAAGAGAATTAGCCGTCGACGTCTGAACAACTTTTTTTTTAAAAAATCCCTAAGCCGCGCGATCACAATATCAGCCGAAATCTGGCGTTTTGGAATTCACTCACAAATGGTGCCAAACTGTTGCAAACGATCCCCTGAAAGGTTTTTCGGTGGAAACAGGTGGGTTTTTATCATCAGAAACAGAATTAGCCGTCGACGTCTGAACAACTTTTTTTGAAAAAATCCCTAAGCCGCGCGGTCAGAATTTCAGCAAAAATCTGACATTCTGGAATTCACTCAAAAATGGGGCCAAACTGTTGCAAACGATCCCCTGAAAGGTTTTTTGGCGGAAACAGGTGGGTTTTTATCATCAGAAACAGAATTAGCCGTCAACGTCTGAACAATTTTTTTAAAAAAAATCCCTAAGCCGCGCGGTCAGAATTTCAGCAAAAATCTGACATTCTGCAATTCACTCAAAAATGGTGCCAAACTGTTGCAAACGATCCCCTGAAATTTTTTTCGGTGGAAACAGGTGGGTTTTTATCATCAGAAACAGAATTAGCATTCGACGTCTGAACACTTTTTTTTGAAAAAATCCCTAAGCCGCGCGGTCACAATTTCAGCAGAAGTCTGGCGTTTTGGAATTCACTCAAAAATGGAGCCAAACTGTTGCAAACGATCCCCTGAAAGGTTTTTTGGCGGAAACAGGTGGGTTTTTATCATCAGAAACAGAATTAGCCGTCGACGTCTGAACAACTTTTTTTTAAAAAAATCCTTAACCCGCGCGGTCAGAATTTCAGCAAAAATCTGACATTCTGGAATTCACTCACAAATGGTGCCAAACTGTTGCAAACGATCCCCTGAAATGTTTTTCGGTGGAAACAGGTGGGTTTTTATCATCAGAAACAGAATTAGCCGTCGACGTCTGAACAACTTTTTTTAAAAAAATCCCTAAGCCGCGCGGTCACAATTTCAGCAAAAATCTGGCGTTCTGGAATTCACTCAAAAATGGTGCCAAACTGTTGCAAACGATCCCCTGAAAGGTTTTTCGGTGGAAAGAGATGGGTTTTTATCATTGGAAACAGAATTAGCCCTCGATGTCTGAACAACTTTTTTTTGAAAAAATCCCTAAGCCGCGCGGTCACAATTTCAGCAGAAGTCTGGCGTTTTGGAATTCACTCAAAAATGGAGCCAAACTGTTGCAAACGATCCCCTGAAAGGTTTTTTGGCGGAAACAGGTGGGTTTTTATCATCAGAAACAGAATTAGCCGTCGACGTCTGAACAACTTTTTTTAAAAAAAATCCCTAAGCCGCGCGGTCAGAATTTCAGCAAAAATCTGACATTCTGGAATTCACTCACAAATGGTGCCAAACTGTTGCAAACGATCCCCTGAAATGTTTTTCGGTGGAAACAGGTGGGTTTTTATCATCAGAAACAGAATTAGCCGTCGACGTCTGAACAACTTTTTTTTAAAAAATCCCTAAGCCGCGCGATCACAATATCAGCCGAAATCTGGCGTTTTGGAATTCACTCACAAATGGTGCCAAACTGTTGCAAACGATCCCCTGAAAGGTTTTTTGGCGGAAACAGGTGGGTTTTTATCATCAGAAACAGAATTAGCCTTCGACGTCTAAACAACTTTTTTTTGAAAAAATCCCTAAGCCGCGCGGTCAGAATTTCAGCAAAAATCTGACATTCTGGAATTCACTCAAAAATGGGGCCAAACTGTTGCAAACGATCCCCTGAAAGGTTTTTTGGCGGAAACAGGTGGGTTTTTATCATCAGAAACAGAATTAGCCGTCAACGTCTGAACAACTTTTTTTAAAAAAAATCCCTAAGCCGCGCGGTCAGAATTTCAGCAAAAATCTGACATTCTGCAATTCACTCAAAAATGGTGCCAAACTGTTGCAAACGATCCCCTGAAATTTTTTACGGTGGAAACAGGTGGGTTTTTATCATCAGAAACAGAATTAGCCGTCGACGTCTGAACAACTTTTAAAAAAAAAAATCCCTAAGCCGCGCGGTCAGAATTTCAGCAAAAATCTGACATTCTGGAATTCACTCAAAAATGGTGCCAAACTGTTGCAAACGATCCCCTGAAAGGTTTTTCGGTGGAAACAGGTGGGTTTTTATCATCAGAAACAGAATTAGCCGTCCTCGTCTGAACAACTTTTTTTAAAAAAATTCCCTAAGCCGCGCGGTCACAATTTCAGCAAAAATCTGACATTCCGGAATTCACTCAAAAATGGTGCCAAACTGTTGCAAAGGATCCCCTGAAAGGTTTTTCGGTGGAAACAGATGGGTTTTTATCATAGGAAACAGAATTAGCCCTCGACGTCTGAACACCTTTTTTTGAAAAAATCCCTAAACCGCGCGGTCAGAATTTCAGCAAAAATCTGACATTCTGGAATTCACTCAAAAATGGTACCAAACTGTTGCAAACAATCCCCCGAAAGATTTTTTGGAGGAAATAGATAGATTTTTATCATTGGAAACAGAATTAGCATTCGACGTCTGAACACCTTTTTTTGAAAAAATCCCTAAACCGCGCGGTCACAATTTCAGCAAAAATCTGGCGTTTTGGAATTCACTCAAAAATAGTGCCAAACTGTTGCAAACGATGCCCTGAAAGGTTTTTCGGTGGAAAGAGATGGGTTTTTATCATTGGAAACAGAATTAGCCCTCGATGTCTGAACAACTTTTTTTTGAAAAAATCCCTAAGCCGCGCGGTCACAATTTCAGCAGAAGTCTGGCGTTTTGGAATTCACTCAAAAATGGAGCCAAACTGTTGCAAACGATCCCCTGAAAGGTTTTTTGGCGGAAACAGGTGGGTTTTTATCATCAGAAACAGAATTAGCCGTCGACGTCTGAACAACTTTTTTTAAAAAAAATCCCTAAGCCGCGCGGTCAGAATTTCAGCAAAAATCTGACATTCTGGAATTCACTCACAAATGGTGCCAAACTGTTGCAAACGATCCCCTGAAATGTTTTTCGGTGGAAACAGGTGGGTTTTTATCATCAGAAACAGAATTAGCCGTCGACGTCTGAACAACTTTTTTTTAAAAAATCCCTAAGCCGCGCGATCACAATATCAGCCGAAATCTGGCGTTTTGGAATTCACTCACAAATGGTGCCAAACTGTTGCAAACGATCCCCTGAAAGGTTTTTTGGCGGAAACAGGTGGGTTTTTATCATCAGAAACAGAATTAGCCTTCGACGTCTAAACAACTTTTTTTTGAAAAAATCCCTAAGCCGCGCGGTCAGAATTTCAGCAAAAATCTGACATTCTGGAATTCACTCAAAAATGGGGCCAAACTGTTGCAAACGATCCCCTGAAAGGTTTTTTGGCGGAAACAGGTGGGTTTTTATCATCAGAAACAGAATTAGCCGTCAACGTCTGAACAACTTTTTTTAAAAAAAATCCCTAAGCCGCGCGGTCAGAATTTCAGCAAAAATCTGACATTCTGCAATTCACTCAAAAATGGTGCCAAACTGTTGCAAACGATCCCCTGAAATTTTTTTCAGTGGAAACAGGTGGGTTTTTATCATCAGAAACAGAATTAGCCGTCGACGTCTGAACAACTTTTAAAAAAAAAAATCCCTAAGCCGCGCGGTCAGAATTTCAGCAAAAATCTGACATTCTGGAATTCACTCAAAAATGGTGCCAAACTGTTGCAAACGATCCCCTGAAAGGTTTTTCGGTGGAAACAGGTGGGTTTTTATCATCAGAAACAGAATTAGCCGTCCTCGTCTGAACAACTTTTTTTAAAAAATTCCCTAAGCCGCGCGGTCACAATTTCAGCAAAAATCTGACATTCCGGAATTCACTCAAAAATGGTGCCAAACTGTTGCAAACGATCCCCTGAAACGTTTTTCGGTGGAAACAGATGGGTTTTTATCATCGGAAACAGAATTAGCCCTCGACGTCTGAACACGTTTTTTTGAAAAAATCCCTAAACCGCGCGGTCAGAATTTCAGCAAAAATCTGACATTCTGGAATTCACTCAAAAATGGTACCAAACTGTTGCAAACAATCCCCCGAAAGGTTTTTTGGAGGAAATAGATAGGTTTTTATCATTGGAAACAGAATTAGCATTCGACGTCTGAACACCTTTTTTTGAAAAAATCCCTAAACCGCGCGGTCACAATTTCAGCAAAAATCTGGCGTTTTGGAATTCACTCAAAAATAGTGCCAAACTGTTGCAAACGATGCCCTGAAAGGTTTTTCGGTGGAAAGAGATGGGTTTTTATCATTGGAAACAGAATTAGCCCTCGATGTCTGAACAACTTTTTTTTGAAAAAATCCCTAAGCCGCGCGGTCACAATTTCAGCAGAAGTCTGGCGTTTTGGAATTCACTCAAAAATGGAGCCAAACTGTTGCAAACGATCCCCTGAAAGGTTTTTTGGCGGAAACAGGTGGGTTTTTATCATCAGAAACAGAATTAGCCGTCGACGTCTGAACAACTTTTTTTAAAAAAATCCCTAAGCCGCGCGATCACAATATCAGCCGAAATCTGGCGTTTTGGAATTCACTCACAAATGGTGCCAAACTGTTGCAAACGATCCCCTGAAAGGTTTTTTGGCGGAAACAGGTGGGTTTTTATCATCAGAAACAGAATTAGCCTTCGACGTCTAAACAACTTTTTTTTGAAAAAATCCCTAAGCCGCGCGGTCAGAATTTCAGCAAAAATCTGACATTCTGGAATTCACTCAAAAATGGGGCCAAACTGTTGCAAACGATCCCCTGAAAGGTTTTTTGGCGGAAACAGGTGGGTTTTTATCATCAGAAACAGAATTAGCCGTCAACGTCTGAACAACTTTTTTTAAAAAAAATCCCTAAGCCGCGCGGTCAGAATTTCAGCAAAAATCTGACATTCTGCAATTCACTCAAAAATGGTGCCAAACTGTTGCAAACGATCCCCTGAAATTTTTTACGGTGGAAACAGGTGGGTTTTTATCATCAGAAACAGAATTAGCCGTCGACGTCTGAACAACTTTTAAAAAAAAAAATCCCTAAGCCGCGCGGTCAGAATTTCAGCAAAAATCTGACATTCTGGAATTCACTCAAAAATGGTGCCAAACTGTTGCAAACGATCCCCTGAAAGGTTTTTCGGTGGAAACAGGTGGGTTTTTATCATCAGAAACAGAATTAGCCGTCCTCGTCTGAACAACTTTTTTTAAAAAAATTCCCTAAGCCGCGCGGTCACAATTTCAGCAAAAATCTGACATTCCGGAATTCACTCAAAAATGGTGCCAAACTGTTGCAAAGGATCCCCTGAAAGGTTTTTCGGTGGAAACAGATGGGTTTTTATCATAGGAAACAGAATTAGCCCTCGACGTCTGAACACCTTTTTTTGAAAAAATCCCTAAACCGCGCGGTCAGAATTTCAGCAAAAATCTGACATTCTGGAATTCACTCAAAAATGGTACCAAACTGTTGCAAACAATCCCCCGAAAGATTTTTTGGAGGAAATAGATAGATTTTTATCATTGGAAACAGAATTAGCATTCGACGTCTGAACACCTTTTTTTGAAAAAATCCCTAAACCGCGCGGTCACAATTTCAGCAAAAATCTGGCGTTTTGGAATTCACTCAAAAATAGTGCCAAACTGTTGCAAACGATGCCCTGAAAGGTTTTTCGGTGGAAAGAGATGGGTTTTTATCATTGGAAACAGAATTAGCCCTCGATGTCTGAACAACTTTTTTTTGAAAAAATCCCTAAGCCGCGCGGTCACAATTTCAGCAGAAGTCTGGCGTTTTGGAATTCACTCAAAAATGGAGCCAAACTGTTGCAAACGATCCCCTGAAAGGTTTTTTGGCGGAAACAGGTGGGTTTTTATCATCAGAAACAGAATTAGCCGTCGACGTCTGAACAACTTTTTTTAAAAAAAATCCCTAAGCCGCGCGGTCAGAATTTCAGCAAAAATCTGACATTCTGGAATTCACTCACAAATGGTGCCAAACTGTTGCAAACGATCCCCTGAAATGTTTTTCGGTGGAAACAGGTGGGTTTTTATCATCAGAAACAGAATTAGCCGTCGACGTCTGAACAACTTTTTTTTAAAAAATCCCTAAGCCGCGCGATCACAATATCAGCCGAAATCTGGCGTTT
This sequence comes from Podarcis tiliguerta, assembly GCF_965153285.1. Classification (NCBI taxonomy): domain Eukaryota; kingdom Metazoa; phylum Chordata; class Lepidosauria; order Squamata; family Lacertidae; genus Podarcis; species Podarcis tiliguerta. Next base: position 87,844,512 of record NC_139539.1, on the reverse strand, counting down.
TGGAATTCACTCACAAATGGTGCCAAACTGTTGCAAACGATCCCCTGAAAGGTTTTTTGGCGGAAACAGGTGGGTTTTTATCATCAGAAACAGAATTAGCCTTCGACGTCTAAACAACTTTTTTTTGAAAAAATCCCTAAGCCGCGCGGTCAGAATTTCAGCAAAAATCTGACATTCTGGAATTCACTCAAAAATGGGGCCAAACTGTTGCAAACGATCCCCTGAAAGGTTTTTTGGCGGAAACAGGTGGGTTTTTATCATCAGAAACAGAATTAGCCGTCAACGTCTGAACAACTTTTTTTAAAAAAAATCCCTAAGCCGCGCGGTCAGAATTTCAGCAAAAATCTGACATTCTGCAATTCACTCAAAAATGGTGCCAAACTGTTGCAAACGATCCCCTGAAATTTTTTTCAGTGGAAACAGGTGGGTTTTTATCATCAGAAACAGAATTAGCCGTCGACGTCTGAACAACTTTAAAAAAAAAAAATCCCTAAGCCGCGCGGTCAGAATTTCAGCAAAAATCTGACATTCTGGAATTCACTCAAAAATGGTGCCAAACTGTTGCAAACGATCCCCTGAAAGGTTTTTCGGTGGAAACAGGTGGGTTTTTATCATCAGAAACAGAATTAGCCGTCCTCGTCTGAACAACTTTTTTTAAAAAATTCCCTAAGCCGCGCGGTCACAATTTCAGCAAAAATCTGACATTCCGGAATTCACTCAAAAATGGTGCCAAACTGTTGCAAACGATCCCCTGAAACGTTTTTCGGTGGAAACAGATGGGTTTTTATCATCGGAAACAGAATTAGCCCTCGACGTCTGAACACGTTTTTTTGAAAAAATCCCTAAACCGCGCGGTCAGAATTTCAGCAAAAATCTGACATTCTGGAATTCACTCAAAAATGGTACCAAACTGTTGCAAACAATCCCCCGAAAGGTTTTTTGGAGGAAATAGATAGGTTTTTATCATTGGAAACAGAATTAGCATTCGACGTCTGAACACCTTTTTTTGAAAAAATCCCTAAACCGCGCGGTCACAATTTCAGCAAAAATCTGGCGTTTTGGAATTCACTCAAAAATAGTGCCAAACTGTTGCAAACGATGCCCTGAAAGGTTTTTCGGTGGAAAGAGATGGGTTTTTATCATTGGAAACAGAATTAGCCCTCGATGTCTGAACAACTTTTTTTTGAAAAAATCCCTAAGCCGCGCGGTCACAATTTCAGCAGAAGTCTGGCGTTTTGGAATTCACTCAAAAATGGAGCCAAACTGTTGCAAACGATCCCCTGAAAGGTTTTTTGGCGGAAACAGGTGGGTTTTTATCATCAGAAACAGAATTAGCCGTCGACGTCTGAACAACTTTTTTTAAAAAAAATCCCTAAGCCGCGCGGTCAGAATTTCAGCAAAAATCTGACATTCTGGAATTCACTCACAAATGGTGCCAAACTGTTGCAAACGATCCCCTGAAATGTTTTTCGGTGGAAACAGGTGGGTTTTTATCATCAGAAACAGAATTAGCCGTCGACGTCTGAACAACTTTTTTTAAAAAAATCCCTAAGCCGCGCGGTCACAATTTCAGCAAAAACCTGGCGTTCTAGAATTCACTCAAAAATGGTGCCAAACTGTTGCAAACGATCCCCTGAAAGGTTTTTTGGCGGAAACAGGTGGGTTTTTATCATCAGAAACAGAATTAGCCGTCGACGTCTGAACAACTTTTTTGTGAAAAAATCCCTAAGCCGCGCGGTCAGAATTTCAGCAAAAATCTGACATTCTGGAATTCACTCAAAAATGGTGCCAAACTGTTGCAAACGATCCCCTGAAAGGTTTTTCGGTGGAAACAGGTGGGTTTTTACCATTAGAAACAGAATTAGCCGTCAACGTCTGAAACACTTTTTTTGAAAAAATCCCTAAGCCGCGCGGTCAAAATTTCAGCAAAAATCTGCCGTTTTGGAATTCACTCAGAAATGGTACCAAACTGTTGCAAACGATCCCCTGAAAGGTTTTTCGGTGGAAAGAGATGGTTTTTTTACATCAGAAAGAGAATTAGCCGTCGACGTCTGAACAACTTTAAAAAAAAAAAAATCCCTAAGCCGCGCGGTCAGAATTTCAGCAAAAATCTGACATTCTGGAATTCACTCAAAAATGGGGCCAAACTGTGGCGGAAACAGGTGGGTTTTTATCATCAGAAACAGAATTAGCCGTCAACATCTGAACACCTTTTTTTTAAAAAAATCCCTAAGCCGCGCGGTCAGAATTTCAGCAAAAATCTGACATTCTGGAATTCACTCAAAAATGGTGCCAAACTGTTGCAAATGATCCCCTGAAAGGTTTTTTGGTGGAAACAGATGGGTTTTTATCATCGGAAACAGAATTAGCCCTCGACGTCTGAAGAAGTTTTTTTTGAAAAAATCCCTAAGCCGCGCGGTCACAATTTCAGCAAAAATCTGGCGTTTTGGAATTCACTCAAAAATGGTGACAAACTGTTGCAAATGATCCCCTGAAATGTTTTTCGGTGGAAACAGATGGGTTTTTATCATCGGAAACAGAATTAGCCCTCGACGTCTGAACACCTTTTTTTGAAAAAATCCCTAAACCGCGCGGTCACAATTTCAGCAAAAATCTGGCGTTTTGGAATTCACTCAAAAATGGTGCCAAACTGTTGCAAATGATCCCCTGAAAGGTTTTTTGGTGGAAACAGATGGGTTTTTATCATTGGAAACAGAATTAGCCCTCGATGTCTGAACAACTTTTTTTTTGAAAAAATCCCTAAGCTGCGCGGTCACAATTTCAGCAGAAATCTGGTGTTTTGGAATTCACTCAAAAATGGTGCCAAACTGTTGCAAACGATCCCCTGAAAGGTTTTTCGGTGGAAACAGGTGGGTTTTTATCATCAGAAACAGAATTAGCCGTCGACGTCTGAACAACTTTTTTTTGAAAAAATCCCCAAGCCGCGCGGTCAGAATTTCAGCAAAAATCTGACATTCTGGAATTCACTCAAAAATGGTGCCAACCTGTTGCAAACGATCCCCTGAAAGGTTTTTCGGTGGAAACAGGTGGGTTTTTATCATCAGAAACAGAATTAGCCGTCGACATCTGAACAACTTTTTTTAAAAAAAATCCCTAAGCCGCGCGGTCAGAATTTCAGCAAAAATCTGACATTCTGGAATTCACTCAAAAATGGTGCCAAACTGTTGCAAATGATCCCCTGAAAGGTTTTTCGGTGGAAACAGGTGGGTTTTTATCATCAGAAACAGAATTAGCCGTCGACGTCTGAACAACTTTTTTTTGAAAAAATCCCCAAGCCGCGCGGTCAGAATTTCAGCAAAAATCTGACATTCTGGAATTCACTCAAAAATGGTGCCAAACTGTTGCAAACGATCCCCTGAAAGGTTTTTCGGTGGAAACAGGTGGGTTTTTATCATCAGAAACAGAATTAGCCGTCGACATCTGAACAACTTTTTTAAAAAAAAATCCCTAAGCCGCGCGGTCAGAATTTCAGCAAAAATCTGACATTCTGGAATTCACTCAAAAATGGTGCCAAACTGTTGCAAACGATCCCCTGAAAGGTTTTTCGGTGGAAACAGATGGGTTTTTATCATCGGAAACAGAATTAGCCCTCGACGTCTGAACACCTTTTTTGAAAAAATCCCTAAACCGCGCGGTCACAATTTCAGCAAAAATCTGGCGTTTTGGAATTCACTCAAAAATGGTGACAAACTGTTGCAAATGATCCCCTGAAAGGTTTTTTGGTGGAAACAGATGGGTTTTTATCATCAAAAACAGAATTAGCCCTCGACGTCTGAACAACTTTTTTTTGAAAAAATCCCTAAGCCGTGCGGTCAGAATTTCAGCAAAAATCTGACATTCTGGAATTCACTCAAAAATGGTACCAAACTGTTGCAAACAATCCCCCGAAAGGTTTTTTGGCGGAAATAGATGGGTTTTTATCATTGGAAACAGAATTAGCCGTCGACGTCTGAACAAGTTTTTTTTAAAAAAATCCCTAAGCCGCGCGGTCAGAATTTCAGCAAAAATCTGACATTCTGGAATTCACTCAAAAATGGTTCCAAACTGTTGCAAATGATCCCCTGAAAGGTTTTTTGGTGGAAACAGATTGGTTTTTATCATCAGAAACAGAATTAGCCGTCCTCGTCTGAACACCTTTTTTTGAAAAAATCACTAAGCCGCGCGGTCACAATTTCAGCAAAAATCTGGCGTTTTGGAATTCACTCAAAAATGGTGACAAACTGTTGCAAATGATCCCCTGAAATGTTTTTCGGTGGAAACAGATGGGTTTTTATCATCGGAAACAGAATTAGCCCTCGACGTCTGAACACCTTTTTTTGAAAAAATCCCTAAACCGCGCGGTCACAATTTCAGCAGAAATCTGGCGTTTTGGAATTCATTCAAAAATGGTGCCAAACTGTTGCAAATGATCCCCTGAAAGGTTTTTTGGTGGAAACAGATGGGTTTTTATCATCGGAAACAGAATTAGCCCTCGACGTCTGAAGAAGTTTTTTTTGAAAAAATCCCTAAGCCGCGCGGTCACAATTTCAGCAAAAATCTGGCGTTTTGGAATTCACTCAAAAATGGTGACAAACTGTTGCAAATGATCCCCTGAAATGTTTTTCGGTGGAAACAGATGGGTTTTTATCATCGGAAACAGAATTAGCCCTCGACGTCTGAACACCTTTTTTTGAAAAAATCCCTAAACCGCGCGGTCACAATTTCAGCAAAAATCTGGTGTTTTGGAATTCACTCAAAAATGGTGCCAAACTGTTGCAAACGATCCCCTGAAAGGTTTTTCGGTGGAAACAGGTGGGTTTTTATCATCAGAAACAGAATTAGCCGTCGACGTCTGAACAACTTTTTTTTGAAAAAATCCCCAAGCCGCGCGGTCAGAATTTCAGCAAAAATCTGACATTCTGGAATTCACTCAAAAATGGTGCCAAACTGTTGCAAACGATCCCCTGAAAGGTTTTTCGGTGGAAACAGGTGGGTTTTTATCATCAGAAACAGAATTAGCCGTCGACATCTGAACAACTTTTTTATGAAAAAATCCCCAAGCCGCGCGGTCAGAATTTCAGCAAAAATCTGACATTCTGGAATTCACTCAAAAATGGTGCCAAACTGTTGCAAACGATCCCCTGAAAGGTTTTTCGGTGGAAACAGGTGGGTTTTTATCATCAGAAACAGAATTAGCCGTCGACATCTGAACAACTTTTTTTAAAAAAAATCCCTAAGCCGCGCGGTCAGAATTTCAGCAAAAATCTGACATTCTGGAATTCACTCAAAAATGGTGCCAAACTGTTGCAAACGATCCCCTGAAAGGTTTTTCGGTGGAAACAGATGGGTTTTTATCATCGGAAACAGAATTAGCCCTCGACGTCTGAACACCTTTTTTTGAAAAAATCCCTAAACCGCGCGGTCACAATTTCAGCAAAAATCTGGCGTTTTGGAATTCACTCAAAAATGGTGACAAACTGTTGCAAATGATCCCCTGAAAGGTTTTTTGGTGGAAACAGATGGGTTTTTATCATCAAAAACAGAATTAGCCCTCGACGTCTGAACAACTTTTTTTTGAAAAAATCCCTAAGCCGTGCGGTCAGAATTTCAGCAAAAATCTGACATTCTGGAATTCACTCAAAAATGGTACCAAACTGTTGCAAAGAATCCCCCGAAAGGTTTTTTGGCGGAAATAGATGGGTTTTTATCATTGGAAACAGAATTAGCCGTCGACGTCTGAACAAGTTTTTTTTAAAAAAATCCCTAAGCCGCGCGGTCAGAATTTCAGCAAAAATCTGACATTCTGGAATTCACTCAAAAATGGTGCCAAACTGTTGCAAATGATCCCCTGAAAGGTTTTTTGGTGGAAACAGATTGGTTTTTATCATCAGAAACAGAATTAGCCGTCCTCGTCTGAACACCTTTTTTTGAAAAAATCCCTAAGCCGCGCGGTCACAATTTCAGCAAAAATCTGGCGTTTTGGAATTCACTCAAAAATGGTGACAAACTATTGCAAATGATCCCCTGAAATGTTTTTCGGTGGAAACAGATGGGTTTTTATCATCGGAAACAGAATTAGCCCTCGACGTCTGAACACCTTTTTTTGAAAAAATCCCTAAACCGCGCGGTCACAATTTCAGCAAAAATCTGGCGTTTTGGAATTCACTCAAAAATGGTGCCAAACTGTTGCAAACGATCCCCTGAAAGGTTTTTCGGTGGAAACAGGTGGGTTTTTATCATCAGAAACAGAATTAGCCGTCGACATCTGAACAACTTTAAAAAAAAAAAATCCCTAAGCCGCGCGGTCAGAATTTCAGCAAAAATCTGACATTCTGGAATTCATTCAAAAATGGTGCCAAACTGTTGCAAACGATCCCCTGAAAGGTTTTTCGGTGGAAACAGATGGGTTTTTATCATCGGAAACAGAATTAGCCCTCGACGTCTGAACACCTTTTTTTGAAAAAATCCCTAAACCGCGCGGTCACAATTTCAGCAAAAATCTGGCGTTTTGGAATTCACTCAAAAATGGTGACAAACTGTTGCAAATGATCCCCTGAAAGGTTTTTTGTTGGAAACAGATGGGTTTTTATCATCAAAAACAGAATTAGCCCTCGACGTCTGAACAACTTTTTTTTGAAAAAATCCCTAAGCCGCGCGGTCAGAATTTCAGCAAAAATCTGACATTCTGGAATTCACTCAAAAATGGTACCAAACTGTTGCAAACAATCCCCCGAAAGGTTTTTTGGCGGAAATAGATGGGTTTTTATCATTGGAAACAGAATTAGCCGTCGACGTCTGAACAAGTTTTTTTTAAAAAAATCCCTAAGCCGCGCGGTCAGAATTTCAGCAAAAATCTGACATTCTGGAATTCACTCAAAAATGGTGCCAAACTGTTGCAAATGATCCCCTGAAATGTTTTTTGGTGGAAACAGATGGGTTTTTTTCATCAGAAACAGAATTAGCCGTCCTCGTCTGAACACCTTTTTTTGAAAAAATCCCTAAGCCGCGCGGTCACAATTTCAGCAAAAATCTGGCGTTTTGGAATTCACTCAAAAATGGTGACAAACTGTTGCAAATGATCCCCTGAAAGGTTTTTTGGTGGAAACAGATGGGTTTTTATCATTGGAAACAGAATTAGCCCTCGATGTCTGAACAACTTTTTTTTGAAAAAATCCCTAAGCTGCGCGGTCACAATTTCAGCAGAAATCTGACATTCTGGAATTCACTCAAAAATGGTGACAAACTGTTGCAAATGATCCCCTGAAAGGTTTTTTGGTGGAAACAGATGGGTTTTTATCATTGGAAACAGAATTAGCCCTCGATGTCTGAACAACTTTTTTTTGAAAAAATCCCTAAGCTGCGCGGTCACAATTTCAGCAGAAATCTGACATTCTGGAATTCACTCAAAAATGGTGCCAAACTGTTGCAAACGATCCCCTGAAAGGTTTTTCGGTGGAAACAGGTGGGTTTTTATCATCAGAAACAGAATTAGCCGTCGACATCTGAACAACTTTTAAAAAAAAAAAATCCCTAAGCCGCGCGGTCACAATTTCAGCAAAAATCTGGCGTTTTGGAATTCACTCAAAAATGGTGCCAAACTGTTGCAAACGATCCCCTGAAAGGTTTTTCGGTGGAAACAGGTGGGTTTTTATCATCAGAAACAGAATTAGCCGTCGACGTCTGAAGCACTTTTTTTGAAAAAATCCCTAAGCCGCGCGGTCACAATTTCAGCAAAAATCTGGCGTTTTGGAATTCACTCAAAAATGGTGCCAAACTGTTGTACACTATCCCCTGAAAGGTTTTTCGGTGGAAAGACATGGGTTTTTATCATTGGAAACAGAATTAGCCCTCGATGTCTCAACAACTTTTTTTTGAAAAAATCCCTAAGCCGCGAAGTCACAATTTCAGCAGAAAGCTGGCGTTTTGGAATTCACTCAAAAATGGTGCCAAACTGTTGCAAACGATCCCCTGAAAGGTTTTTTGGCGGAAACAGGTGGGTTTTTATCATCAGAAACAGAATTAGCCGTCGACGTCTGAACAACTTTTTTTAAAAAAAATCCCTAAGCCGCGCGGTCAGAATTTCAGCAAAAATCTGACATTCTGGAATTCACTCAAAAATGGTGCCAAACTGTTGCAAACGATCCCCTGAAAGGTTTTTCGGTGGAAACAGGTGGGTTTTTATCATCAGAAACAGAATTAGCCGTCCACGTCTGAACAACTTTTTTTAAAAAAATCCCTAAGCCGCGCGGTCACAATTTCAGCAAAAATCTGACATTCTGGAATTCACTCAAAAATGGTTCCAAACTGTTGCAAACGATTCCCTGAAAGGTTTTTCGGTGGAAACAGGTGGGTTTTTATCATCAGAAACAGAATTAGCCGTCGACGTCTGAAAATTTTTTTTTGAAAAAATCCCTAAGCCGCGCGGTCACAATTTCAGCAAAAATCTGGCGTTTTGGAATTCACTCAAAAATGGTGACAAACTGTTGCAAATGATCCCCTGACAGGTTTTTTGGTGGAAACAGATGGGTTTTTATCATCAGAAACAGAATTAGCCTTCGACGTCTGAACAACTTTTTTTTGAAAAAATCCCTAAGCCGCGCGGTCAGAATTTCAGCAAAAATCTGGCGTTTTGGAATTCACTCAAAAATGGTGCCAAACTGTTGCAAACGATCCCCTGAAAGGTTTTTTGGCGGAAACAGATGGGTTTTTATTATCAGAAACAGAATTAGCCTTCGACGTCTGAACAACTTTTTTTTGAAAAAATCCCTAAGCCGCGCGGTCAGAATTTCAGCAAAAATCTGGCGTTTTGGAATTCACTCAAAAATGGTGCCAAACTGTTGCAAACGATCCCCTGAAAGGTTTTTTGGCGGAAACAGATGGGTTTTTATCATCAGAAACAGAATTAGCCTTCGACGTCTGAACAACTTTTTTTTGAAAAAATCCCTAAGCCGCGCGGTCACAATTTCAGCAAAAATCTGGCGTTTTGGAATTCACTCAAAAATGGTGCCAAACTGTTGCAAACGATCCCCTGAAAGGTTTTTCGGTGGAAACAGGTGGGTTTTTATCATCAGAAACAGAATTAGCCGTCGACGTCTGAAGCACTTTTTTTGAAAAAATCCCTAAGCCGCGCGGTCACAATTTCAGCAAAAATCTGGCGTTTTGGAATTCACTCAAAAATGGTGCCAAACTGTTGCAAACGATCCCCTGAAAGGTTTTTCGGTGGAAAGACATGGGTTTTTATCATTGGAAACAGAATTAGCCCTCGATGTCTGAACAACTTTTTTTTGAAAAAATCCCTAAGCCGCGAAGTCACAATTTCAGCAGAAATCTGGCGTTTTGGAATTCACTCAAAAATGGTGCCAAACTGTTGCAAACGATCCCCTGAAAGGTTTTTTGGCGGAAACAGGTGGGTTTTTATCATCAGAAACAGAATTAGCCGTCGACGTCTGAACAACTTTTTTTAAAAAAAATCCCTAAGCCGCGCGGTCAGAATTTCAGCAAAAATCTGACATTCTGGAATTCACTCAAAAATGGTGCCAAACTGTTGCAAACGATCCCCTGAAAGGTTTTTCGGTGGAAACAGGTGGGTTTTTATCATCAGAAACAGAATTAGCCGTCCACGTCTGAACAACTTTTTTTAAAAAAATCCCTAAGCCGCGCGGTCACAATTTCAGCAAAAATCTGACATTCTGGAATTCACTCAAAAATGGTTCCAAACTGTTGCAAACGATTCCCTGAAAGGTTTTTCGGTGGAAACAGGTGGGTTTTTATCATCAGAAACAGAATTAGCCGTCGACGTCTGAAAATTTTTTTTTGAAAAAATCCCTAAGCCGCGCGGTCACAATTTCAGCAAAAATCTGGCGTTTTGGAATTCACTCAAAAATGGTGACAAACTGTTGCAAATGATCCCCTGACAGGTTTTTTGGTGGAAACAGATGGGTTTTTATCATCAAAACAGAATTAGCCGTCGACGTCTGAACACCTTTTTTTGAAAAAATCCCTAAACCGCGCGATCACAACTTCAGCAAAAATCTGGCGTTTTGGAATTCACTCAAAAATGGTGACAAACTGTTGCAAATGATCCCCCGAAAGGTTTTATGGTGGAAACAGATGGGTTTTTATCATCAGAAACAGAATTAGCCCTCAACGTCTGAACAACTTTTTTTTGAAAAAATCCATAAGGCACACGGTCAGAATTTCAGCAAAAATCTGGCGTTTTGGAATTCACTCAAAAATGGTGCCAAACTGTTGCAAACGATCCCCTGAAAGGTTTTTTGGCGGAAACAGGTGGGTTTTTATCATCAGAAACAGAATTAGCCGTCGACGTCTGAACAACTTTTTTTGAAAAAATCCCTAAGCCGCGCGGTCACAATTTCAGCAAAAATCTGGCGTTTTGGAATTCACTCAAAAATGGTGCCAAACTGTTGCAAACGATCCCCTGAAAGGTTTTTCGGTGGAAAGAGATGGGTTTTTATTATTGGAAACAGAATTAGCCCTCGATGTCTGAACAACTTTTTTTTGAAAAAATCCCTAAGCCGCGAAGTCACAATTTCAGGAGAAATCTGGCATTTTGGAATTCACTCAAAAATGGTGCCAAACTGTTGCAAACGATCCCCTGAAAGGTTTTTTGGCGGAAACAGGTGGGTTTTTATAATCAGAAACAGAATTAGCCGTCGACGTCTGAACAACTTTTTGTAAAAAAAATCCCTAAGCCGCGCGGTCAGAATTTCAGCAAAAATCTGACATTCTGGAATTCACTCAAAAATGGTGCCAAACTGTTGCAAATGATCCCCTGAAAGGTTTTTTGGTGGAAACAGATGGGTTTTTATCATCAGAAACAGAATTAGCCATCGACGTCTGAACAACTTTTTTTGAAAAAATCCCTAAGCCGCGCGGTCACAATTTCAGCCGAAATCTGGCGTTTTGGAATTCACTGAAAAATGGTGCCAAACTGTTGCAAACGATCCCCTGAAAGGTTTTTTGGCGGAAACAGATGGGTTTTTATCATCAGAAACAGAATTAGCCTTCGACGTCTGAACAACTTTTTTTTGAAAAAATCCCTAAGCCGCGTGGTCAGAATTTCAGCAAAAATCTGGCGTTTTGGAATTCACTCAAAAATGGTGCCAAACTTTTGCAAACGATCCCCTGAAAGGTTTTTTGGCGGAAACAGATGGGTTTTTATCATCAGAAACAGAATTAGCCTTCGACGTCTGAACAACATTTTTTTGAAAAAATCCCTAAGCCGCGCGGTCACAATTTCAGCAAAAATCTGGCGTTTTGGAATTCACTCAAAAATGGTGCCAAACTGTTGCAAACGATCCCCTGAAAGGTTTTTTGGCGGAAACAGGTGGGTTTTTATCATCAGAAACAGAATTAGCCGTCAACGTCTGAACAACTTTTTTTAAAAAAAATCCCTAAGCCGCGCGGTCAGAATTTCAGCAAAAATCTGACATTCTGGAATTCACTCAAAAATGGTGCCAAACTGTTGCAAACGATCCCCTGAAAGGTTTTTCGGTGGAAACAGGTGGGTTTTTATCATCAGAAACAGAATTAGCCGTCGATGTCTGAAAATTTTTATTTGAAAAAATCCCTAAGCCGCGCGGTCACAATTTCAGCAAAAATCTGGCGTTTTGGAATTCACTCAAAAATGGTGACAAACTGTTGCAAATGATCCCCTGACAGGTTTTTTGGTGGAAACAGATGGGTTTTTATCATCAAAACAGAATTAGCCGTCCTCATCTGAACACCTTTTTTTGAAAAAAATCCCTAAACCGCGCGGTCACAACTTCAGCAAAAATCTGGCGTTTTGGTATTCACTCAAAAATGGTGACAAACTGTTGCAAATGATCCCCCGAAAGGTTTTATGGTGGAAACAGATGGGTTTTTATCATCAGAAACAGAATTAGCCCTCAACGTCTGAACAACTTTTTTTTGAAAAAATCCCTAAGCCGCACGGTCAGAATTTCAGCAAAAATCTGGCGTTTTGGAATTCACTCAAAAATGGTGCCAAACTTTTGCAAACGATCCCCTGAAAGGTTTTTTGGCGGAAACAGATGGGTTTTTATCATCAGAAACAGAATTAGCCGTCGACGTCTGAACAACTTTTTTTGAAAAAATCCCTAAGCCGCGCGGTCACAATTTCAGCAAAAATCTGGCGTTTTGGAATTCACTCAAAAATGGTGACAAACTGTTGCAAACGATCCCCTGAAAGGTTTTTCGGTGGAAAGAGATGGGTTTTTATTATTGGAAACAGAATTAGCCCTCGATGTCTGAACAACTTTTTTTTAAAAAAATCCCTAAGCCGCGCGGTCAGAATTTCAGCAAAAATCTGACATTCTGGAATTCACTCAAAAATGGTGCCAAACTGTTGCAAATGATCCCCTGAAACGTTTTTTGGTGGAAACAGATGGGTTTTTATCATTGGAAACAGAATTAGCCCTCGATGTCTGAACAACTTTTTTTTGAAAAAATCCCTAAGCCGCGCGGTCAGAATTTCAGCAAAAATCTGGCGTTTTGGAATTCACTCAAAAATGGTGCCAAACTTTTGCAAACGATCCCCTGAAAGGTTTTTTGGCAGAAACAGGTGGGTTTTTATCATCAGAAACAGAATTAGCCTTCGACGTCTGAACAACTTTTTTTTGAAAAAATCCCTAAGCCGCGCGGTCACAATTTCAGCAGAAATCTGGCGTTTTGGAATTCACTCAAAAATGGTGCCAAACTGTTGCAAACGATCCCCTGAAAGGTTTTTTGGCGGAAACAGGTGGGTTTTTATCATCAGAAACAGAATTAGCCGTCGACGTCTGAACAACTTTTTTTAAAAAAAATCCCTAAGCCGCGCGGTCAGAATTTCAGCAAAAATCTGACATTCTGGAATTCACTCAAAAATGGTGCCAAACTGTTGCAAACGATCCCCTGAAAGGTTTTTTGGCGGAAACAGATGGGTTTTTATCATCAGAAACAGAATTAGCCTTCGACGTCTGAACAACTTTTTTTTGAAAAAATCCCTAAGCCGCGCGGTCACAATTTCAGCAAAAATCTGGCGTTTTGGAATTCACTCAAAAATGGTGCCAAACTGTTGCAAACGATCCCCTGAAAGGTTTTTCGGTGGAAACAGGTGGGTTTTTATCATCAGAAACAGAATTAGCCGTCGACGTCTGAAGCACTTTTTTTGAAAAAATCCCTAAGCCGCGCGGTCACAATTTCAGCAAAAATCTGGCGTTTTGGAATTCACTCAAAAATGGTGCCAAACTGTTGCAAACGATCCCCTGAAAGGTTTTTCGGTGGAAAGACATGGGTTTTTATCATTGGAAACAGAATTAGCCCTCTATGTCTGAACAACTTTTTTTTGAAAAAATCCCTAAGCCGCGAAGTCACAATTTCAGCAGAAATCTGGCGTTTTGGAATTCACTCAAAAATGGTGCCAAACTGTTGCAAACGATCCCCTGAAAGGTTTTTTGGCGGAAACAGGTGGGTTTTTATCATCAGAAACAGAATTAGCCGTCGACGTCTGAACAACTTTTTTTAAAAAAAATCCCTAAGCCGCGCGGTCAGAATTTCAGCAAAAATCTGACATTCTGGAATTCACTCAAAAATGGTGCCAAACTGTTGCAAACGATCCCCTGAAAGGTTTTTCGGTGGAAACAGGTGGGTTTTTATCATCAGAAACAGAATTAGCCGTCCACGTCTGAACAACTTTTTTTAAAAAAATCCCTAAGCCGCGCGGTCACAATTTCAGCAAAAATCTGACATTCTGGAATTCACTCAAAAATGGTTCCAAACTGTTGCAAACGATTCCCTGAAAGGTTTTTCGGTGGAAACAGGTGGGTTTTTATCATCAGAAACAGAATTAGCCGTCGACGTCTGAAAATTTTTTTTTGAAAAAATCCCTAAGCCGCGCGGTCACAATTTCAGCAAAAATCTGGCGTTTTGGAATTCACTCAAAAATGGTGACAAACTGTTGCAAATGATCCCCTGACAGGTTTTTTGGTGGAAACAGATGGGTTTTTATCATCAAAACAGAATTAGCCGTCGACGTCTGAACACCTTTTTTTGAAAAAATCCCTAAACCGCGCGATCACAACTTCAGCAAAAATCTGGCGTTTTGGAATTCACTCAAAAATGGTGACAAACTGTTGCAAATGATCCCCCGAAAGGTTTTATGGTGGAAACAGATGGGTTTTTATCATCAGAAACAGAATTAGCCCTCAACGTCTGAACAACTTTTTTTTGAAAAAATCCATAAGGCACACGGTCAGAATTTCAGCAAAAATCTGGCGTTTTGGAATTCACTCAAAAATGGTGCCAAACTGTTGCAAACGATCCCCTGAAAGGTTTTTTGGCGGAAACAGGTGGGTTTTTATCATCAGAAACAGAATTAGCCGTCGACGTCTGAACAACTTTTTTTGAAAAAATCCCTAAGCCGCGCGGTCAGAATTTCAGCAAAAATCTGGCGTTTTGGAATTCACTCAAAAATGGTGCCAAACTTTTGCAAACGATCCCCTGAAAGGTTTTTTGGCGGAAACAGATGGGTTTTTATCATCAGAAACAGAATTAGCCTTCGACGTCTGAACAACTTTTTTTTGAAACAATCCCTAAGCCGCGCGGTCACAATTTCAGCAAAAATCTGGCGTTTTGGAATTCACTCAAAAATGGTGCCAAACTGTTGCAAACGATCCCCTGAAAGGTTTTTTGGCGGAAACAGGTGGGTTTTTATCATCAGAAACAGAATTAGCCGTCGACGTCTGAACAACTTTTTTTAAAAAAAATCCCTAAGCCGCGCGGTCAGAATTTCAGCAAAAATCTGACATTCTGGAATTCACTCAAAAATGGTGCCAAACTGTTGCAAACGATCCCCTGAAAGGTTTTTCGGTGGAAACAGGTGGGTTTTTATCATCAGAAACAGAATTAGCCGTCGACGTCTGAAAATTTTTATTTGAAAAAATCCCTAAGCCGCGCGGTCACAATTTCAGCAAAAATCTGGCGTTTTGGAATTCACTCAAAAATGGTGACAAACTGTTGCAAATGATCCCCTGACAGGTTTTTTGGTGGAAACAGATGGGTTTTTATCATCAAAACAGAATTAGCCGTCCTCATCTGAACACCTTTTTTTGAAAAAAATCCCTAAACCGCGCGGTCACAACTTCAGCAAAAATCTGGCGTTTTGGTATTCACTCAAAAATGGTGACAAACTGTTGCAAATGATCCCCCGAAAGGTTTTATGGTGGAAACAGATGGGTTTTTATCATCAGAAACAGAATTAGCCCTCAACGTCTGAACAACTTTTTTTTGAAAAAATCCCTAAGCCGCACGGTCAGAATTTCAGCAAAAATCTGGCGTTTTGGAATTCACTCAAAAATGGTGCCAAACTTTTGCAAACGATCCCCTGAAAGGTTTTTTGGCGGAAACAGATGGGTTTTTATCATCAGAAACAGAATTAGCCGTCGACGTCTGAACAACTTTTTTTGAAAAAATCCCTAAGCCGCGCGGTCACAATTTCAGCAAAAATCTGGCGTTTTGGAATTCACTCAAAAATGGTGACAAACTGTTGCAAACGATCCCCTGAAAGGTTTTTCGGTGGAAAGAGATGGGTTTTTATTATTGGAAACAGAATTAGCCCTCGATGTCTGAACAACTTTTTTTTAAAAAAATCCCTAAGCCGCGCGGTCAGAATTTCAGCAAAAATCTGACATTCTGGAATTCACTCAAAAATGGTGCCAAACTGTTGCAAATGATCCCCTGAAACGTTTTTTGGTGGAAACAGATGGGTTTTTATCATTGGAAACAGAATTAGCCCTCGATGTCTGAACAACTTTTTTTTTGAAAAAATCCCTAAGCAGCGCGGTCAGAATTTCAGCAAAAATCTGACATTCTGGAATTCACTCAAAAATGGTGCCAAACTGCTGCAAACGATCCCCTGAAAGGTTTTTCGGTGGAAACAGATGGGTTTTTATCATCGGAAACAGAATTAGCCCTCGACGTCTGAACACCTTTTTTTGAAAAAATCCCTAAACCGCGCGGTCACAATTTCAGCAAAAATCTGGCGTTTTGGAATTCACTCAAAAATGGTGACAAACTGTTGCAAATGATCCCCTGAAAGGTTTTTTGGTGGAAACAGATGGGTTTTTATCATCAAAACAGAATTAGCCGTCCTCGTCTGAACACCTTTTTTTGAAAAAATCCCTAAGCCGCGCGGTCACAATTTCAGCAAAAATCTGGCGTTTTGGAATTCACTCAAAAATGGTGCCAAACTGTTGCAAACGATCCCCTGAAAGGTTTTTTGGCGGAAACAGATGGATTTTTATCATCCGAAACAGAATTAGCCTTCGACGTCTGAACAACTTTTTTTTGAAAAAATCCCTAAGCCGCGCGGTCACAATTTCAGCAGAAATCTGGCGTTTTGGAATTCACTCAAAAATGGTGCCAAACTGTTGCAAACGATCCCCTGAAAGGTTTTTTGGCGGAAACAGGTGGGTTTTTATCATCAGAAACAGAATTAGCCGTCGACGTCTGAACAACATTTTTTAAAAAAATCCCTAAGCCGCGCGGTCAGAATTTCAGTAAAAATCTCACATTCTGGAATTCACTCAAAAATGGTGCCAAACTGTTGCAAACGATCCCCTGAAAGGTTTTTTGGCGGAAACAGGTGGGTTTTTATCATCAGAAACAGAATTAGCCATCGACGTCTGAACAACTTTTTTTGAAAAAATCCCTAAGCCGCGCGGTCACAATTTCAGCCGAAATCTGGCGTTTTGGAATTCACTGAAAAATGGTGCCAAACTGTTGCAAACGATCCCCTGAAAGGTTTTTTGGCGGAAACAGATGGGTTTTTATCATCAGAAACAGAATTAGCCTTCGACGTCTGAACAACTTTTTTTTGAAAAAATCCCTAAGCCGCGCGGTCAGAATTTCAGCAAAAATCTGACATTCTGGAATTCACTCAAAAATGGTGCCAAACTGTTGCAAACGATCCCCTGAAAGGTTTTTCGGTGGAAACAGGTGGGTTTTTATCATCAGAAACAGAATTAGCCGTCCACGTCTGAACAACTTTTTTTAAAAAAATCCCTAAGCCGCGCGGTCACAATTTCAGCAAAAATCTGACATTCTGGAATTCACTCAAAAATGGTTCCAAACTGTTGCAAACGATTCCCTGAAAGGTTTTTCGGTGGAAACAGGTGGGTTTTTATCATCAGAAACAGAATTAGCCGTCGACGTCTGAAAATTTTTTTTTGAAAAAATCCCTAAGCCGCGCGGTCACAATTTCAGCAAAAATCTGGCGTTTTGGAATTCACTCAAAAATGGTGACAAACTGTTGCAAATGATCCCCTGACAGGTTTTTTGGTGGAAACAGATGGGTTTTTATCATCAAAACAGAATTAGCCGTCGACGTCTGAACACCTTTTTTTGAAAAAATCCCTAAACCGCGCGATCACAACTTCAGCAAAAATCTGGCGTTTTGGAATTCACTCAAAAATGGTGACAAACTGTTGCAAATGATCCCCCGAAAGGTTTTATGGTGGAAACAGATGGGTTTTTATCATCAGAAACAGAATTAGCCCTCAACGTCTGAACAACTTTTTTTTGAAAAAATCCATAAGGCACACGGTCAGAATTTCAGCAAAAATCTGGCGTTTTGGAATTCACTCAAAAATGGTGCCAAACTGTTGCAAACGATCCCCTGAAAGGTTTTTTGGCGGAAACAGGTGGGTTTTTATCATCAGAAACAGAATTAGCCGTCGACGTCTGAACAACTTTTTTTGAAAAAATCCCTAAGCCGCGCGGTCACAATTTCAGCAAAAATCTGGCGTTTTGGAATTCACTCAAAAATGGTGCCAAACTGTTGCAAACGATCCCCTGAAAGGTTTTTCGGTGGAAAGAGATGGGTTTTTATTATTGGAAACAGAATTAGCCCTCGATGTCTGAACAACTTTTTTTTGAAAAAATCCCTAAGCCGCGAAGTCACAATTTCAGCAGAAATCTGGCATTTTGGAATTCACTCAAAAATGGTGCCAAACTGTTGCAAACGATCCCCTGAAAGGTTTTTTGGCGGAAACAGGTGGGTTTTTATCATCAGAAACAGAATTAGCCGTCGACGTCTGAACAACTTTTTGTAAAAAAAATCCCTAAGCCGCGCGGTCAGAATTTCAGCAAAAATCTGACATTCTGGAATTCACTCAAAAATGGTGCCAAACTGTTGCAAATGATCCCCTGAAAGGTTTTTTGGTGGAAACAGATGGGTTTTTATCATCAGAAACAGAATTAGCCATCGACGTCTGAACAACTTTTTTTGAAAAAATCCCTAAGCCGCGCGGTCACAATTTCAGCCGAAATCTGGCGTTTTGGAATTCACTGAAAAATGGTGCCAAACTGTTGCAAACGATCCCCTGAAAGGTTTTTTGGCGGAAACAGATGGGTTTTTATCATCAGAAACAGAATTAGCCTTCGACGTCTGAACAACTTTTTTTTGAAAAAATCCCTAAGCCGCGCGGTCAGAATTTCAGCAAAAATCTGGCGTTTTGGAATTCACTCAAAAATGGTGCCAAACTTTTGCAAACGATCCCCTGAAAGGTTTTTTGGCGGAAACAGATGGGTTTTTATCATCAGAAACAGAATTAGCCTTCGACGTCTGAACAACTTTTTTTTGAAAAAATCCCTAAGCCGCGCGGTCACAATTTCAGCAAAAATCTGGCGTTTTGGAATTCACTCAAAAATGGTGCCAAACTGTTGCAAACGATCTCTGAAAGGTTTTTTGGCGGAAACAGGTGGGTTTTTATCATCAGAAACAGAATTAGCCGTCGACGTCTGAACAACTTTTTTTAAAAAAAATCCCTAAGCCGCGCGGTCAGAATTTCAGCAAAAATCTGACATTCTGGAATTCACTCAAAAATGGTGCCAAACTGTTGCAAACGATCCCCTGAAAGGTTTTTCGGTGGAAACAGGTGGGTTTTTATCATCAGAAACAGAATTAGCCGTCGACGTCTGAAAATTTTTATTTGAAAAAATCCCTAAGCCGCGCGGTCACAATTTCAGCAAAAATCTGGCGTTTTGGAATTCACTCAAAAATGGTGACAAACTGTTGCAAATGATCCCCTGACAGGTTTTTTGGTGGAAACAGATGGGTTTTTATCATCAAAACAGAATTAGCCGTCCTCATCTGAACACCTTTTTTTGAAAAAAATCCCTAAACCGCGCGGTCACAACTTCAGCAAAAATCTGGCGTTTTGGTATTCACTCAAAAATGGTGACAAACTGTTGCAAATGATCCCCCGAAAGGTTTTATGGTGGAAACAGATGGGTTTTTATCATCAGAAACAGAATTAGCCCTCAACGTCTGAACAACTTTTTTTTGAAAAAATCCCTAAGCCGCACGGTCAGAATTTCAGCAAAAATCTGGCGTTTTGGAATTCACTCAAAAATGGTGCCAAACTTTTGCAAACGATCCCCTGAAAGGTTTTTTGGCGGAAACAGATGGGTTTTTATCATCAGAAACAGAATTAGCCGTCGACGTCTGAACAACTTTTTTTGAAAAAATCCCTAAGCCGCGCGGTCACAATTTCAGCAAAAATCTGGCGTTTTGGAATTCACTCAAAAATGGTGACAAACTGTTGCAAACGATCCCCTGAAAGGTTTTTCGGTGGAAAGAGATGGGTTTTTATTATTGGAAACAGAATTAGCCCTCGATGTCTGAACAACTTTTTTTTAAAAAAATCCCTAAGCCGCGCGGTCAGAATTTCAGCAAAAATCTGACATTCTGGAATTCACTCAAAAATGGTGCCAAACTGTTGCAAATGATCCCCTGAAACGTTTTTTGGTGGAAACAGATGGGTTTTTATCATTGGAAACAGAATTAGCCCTCGATGTCTGAACAACTTTTTTTTTGAAAAAATCCCTAAGCAGCGCGGTCAGAATTTCAGCAAAAATCTGACATTCTGGAATTCACTCAAAAATGGTGCCAAACTGCTGCAAACGATCCCCTGAAAGGTTTTTCGGTGGAAACAGATGGGTTTTTATCATCGGAAACAGAATTAGCCCTCGACGTCTGAACACCTTTTTTTGAAAAAATCCCTAAACCGCGCGGTCACAATTTCAGCAAAAATCTGGCGTTTTGGAATTCACTCAAAAATGGTGACAAACTGTTGCAAATGATCCCCTGAAAGGTTTTTTGGTGGAAACAGATGGGTTTTTATCATCAAAACAGAATTAGCCGTCCTCGTCTGAACACCTTTTTTTGAAAAAATCCCTAAGCCGCGCGGTCACAATTTCAGCAAAAATCTGGCGTTTTGGAATTCACTCAAAAATGGTGCCAAACTGTTGCAAACGATCCCCTGAAAGGTTTTTTGGCGGAAACAGATGGGTTTTTATCATCAGAAACAGAATTAGCCTTCGACGTCTGAACAACTTTTTTTTGAAAAAATCCCTAAGCCGCGCGGTCACAATTTCAGCAGAAATCTGGCGTTTTGGAATTCACTCAAAAATGGTGCCAAACTGTTGCAAACGATCCCCTGAAAGGTTTTTTGGCGGAAACAGGTGGGTTTTTATCATCAGAAACAGAATTAGCCGTCGACGTCTGAACAACATTTTTTAAAAAAATCCCTAAGCCGCGCGGTCAGAATTTCAGTAAAAATCTCACATTCTGGAATTCACTCAAAAATGGTGCCAAACTGTTGCAAACGATCCCCTGAAAGGTTTTTTGGCGGAAACAGGTGGGTTTTTATCATCAGAAACAGAATTAGCCATCGACGTCTGAACAACTTTTTTTGAAAAAATCCCTAAGCCGCGCGGTCACAATTTCAGCCGAAATCTGGCGTTTTGGAATTCACTGAAAAATGGTGCCAAACTGTTGCAAACGATCCCCTGAAAGGTTTTTTGGCGGAAACAGATGGGTTTTTATCATCAGAAACAGAATTAGCCTTCGACGTCTGAACAACTTTTTTTTGAAAAAATCCCTAAGCCGCGCGGTCAGAATTTCAGCAGAAATCTGGCGTTTTGGAATTCACTCAAAAATGGTGCCAAACTTTTGCAAACGATCCCCTGAAAGGTTTTTTGGCGGAAACAGATGGGTTTTTATCATCAGAAACAGAATTAGCCTTCGACGTCTGAACAACTTTTTTTTGAAAAAATCCCTAAGCCGCGCGGTCACAATTTCAGCAGAAATCTGGCGTTTTGGAATTCACTCAAAAATGGTGCCAAACTGTTGCAAACGATCCCCTGAAAGGTTTTTTGGCGGAAACAGGTGGGTTTTTATCATCAGAAACAGAATTAGCCGTCGACGTCTGAACAACTTTTTTTGAAAAAATCCCTAAGCCGCGCGGTCACAATTTCAGCAAAAATCTGGCGTTTTGGAATTCACTCAAAAATGGTGACAAACTGTTGCAAACGATCCCCTGAAAGGTTTTTCGGTGGAAAGAGATGGGTTTTTATTATTGGAAACAGAATTAGCCCTCGATGTCTGAACAACTTTTTTTAAAAAAAATCCCTAAGCCGCGCGGTCATAATTTCAGCAAAAATCTGACATTCTGGAATTCACTCAAAAATGGTGCCAAACTGTTGCAAATGATCCCCTGAAACGTTTTTTGGTGGAAACAGATGGGTTTTTATCATTGGAAACAGAATTAGCCCTCGATGTCTGAACAACTTTTTTTTTGAAAAAATCCCTAAGCAGCGCGGTCAGAATTTCAGCAAAAATCTGACATTCTGGAATTCACTCAAAAATGGTGCCAAACTGCTGCAAACGATCCCCTGAAAGGTTTTTCGGTGGAAACAGATGGGTTTTTATCATCGGAAACAGAATTAGCCCTCGACGTCTGAACACCTTTTTTTGAAAAAATCCCTAAACCGCGCGGTCACAATTTCAGCAAAAATCTGGCGTTTTGGAATTCACTCAAAAATGGTGACAAACTGTTGCAAATGATCCCCTGAAAGGTTTTTTGGTGGAAACAGATGGGTTTTTATCATCAAAACAGAATTAGCAGTCGACGTCTGAAAATTTTTATTTGAAAAAATCCCTAAGCCGCGCGGTCACAATTTCAGCAAAAATCTGGCGTTTTGGAATTCACTCAAAAATGGTGCCAAACTGTTGCAAACGATCCCCTGAAAGGTTTTTTGGCGGAAACAGATGGGTTTTTATCATCAGAAACAGAATTAGCCTTCGACGTCTGAACAACTTTTTTTTGAAAAAATCCCTAAGCCGCGCGGTCACAATTTCAGCAGAAATCTGGCGTTTTGGAATTCACTCAAAAATGGTGCCAAACTGTTGCAAACGATCCCCTGAAAGGTTTTTTGGCGGAAACAGGTGGGTTTTTATCATCAGAAACAGAATTAGCCGTCGACGTCTGAACAACATTTTTAAAAAAAATCCCTAAGTCGCGCGGTCAGAATTTCAGTAAAAATCTGACATTCTGGAATTCACTCAAAAATGGTGCCAAACTGTTGCAAACGATCCCCTGAAAGGTTTATTGGCGGAAACAGGTGGGTTTTTATCATCAGAAACAGAATTAGCCATCGACGTCTGAACAACTTTTTTTGAAAAAATCCCTAAGCCGCGCGGTCACAATTTCAGCCGAAATCTGGCGTTTTGGAATTCACTGAAAAATGGTGCCAAACTGTTGCAAACGATCCCCTGAAAGGTTTTTTGGCGGAAACAGATGGGTTTTTATCATCAGAAACAGAATTAGCCTTCGACGTCTGAACAACTTTTTTTTGAAAAAATCCCTAAGCCGCGCGGTCACAATTTCAGCAGAAATCTGGCGTTTTGGAATTCACTCAAAAATGGTGCCAAACTGTTGCAAACGATCCCCTGAAAGGTTTTTTGGCGGAAACAGGTGGGTTTTTATCATCAGAAACAGAATTAGCCGTCGACGTCTGAACAACTTTTTTTAAAAAAATCCCTAAGCCGCGCGGTCAGAATTTCAGCAAAAATCTGACATTCTGGAATTCATTCAAAAATGGTGCCAAACTGTTGCAAACGATCCCCTGAAAGGTTTTTTGGCGGAAACAGGTGGGTTTTTATCATCAGAAACAGAATTAGCCATCGACGTCTGAACAACTTTTTTTGAAAAAATCCCTAAGCCGCGCGGTCACAATTTCAGCCGAAATCTGGCGTTTTGGAATTCACTGAAAAATGGTGCCAAACTGTTGCAAACGATCCCCTGAAAGGTTTTTTGGCGGAAACAGATGGGTTTTTATCATCAGAAACAGAATTAGCCTTCGACGTCTGAACAACTTTTTTTTGAAAAAATCCCTAAGCCGCGCGGTCAGAATTTCAGCAAAAATCTGGCGTTTTGGAATTCACTCAAAAATGGTGCCAAACTTTTGCAAACGATCCCCTGAAAGGTTTTTTGGCGGAAACAGATGGGTTTTTATCATTAGAAACAGAATTAGCCTTCGACGTCTGAACAACTTTTTTTTGAAAAAATCCCTAAGCCGCGCGGTCACAATTTCAGCAGAAATCTGGCGTTTTGGAATTCACTCAAAAATGGTGCCAAACTGTTGCAAACGATCCCCTGAAAGGTTTTTTGGCGGAAACACGTGGGTTTTTATCATCAGAAACAGAATTAGCCGTCGACGTCTGAACAACTTTTTTTAAAAAAAATCCCTAAGCCGCGCGGTCAGATTTTCAGCAAAAATCTGACATTCTGGAATTCACTCAAAAATGGTGCCAAACTGTTGCAAACGATCCCCTGAAAGGTTTTTCGGTGGAAACAGGTGGGTTTTTATCATCAGAAACAGAATTAGCCGTCCACGTCTGAACAACTTTTTTTAAAAAAATCCCTAAGCCGCGCGGTCACAATTTCAGCAAAAATCTGACATTCTGGAATTCACTCAAAAATGGTTCCAAACTGTTGCAAACGATTCCCTGAAAGGTTTTTCGGTGGAAACAGGTGGGTTTTTATCATCAGAAACAGAATTAGCCGTCGACGTCTGAAAATTTTTATTTGAAAAAATCCCTAAGCCGCGCGGTCACAATTTCAGCAAAAATCTGGCGTTTTGGAATTCACTCAAAAATGGTGACAAACTGTTGCAAATGATCCCCTGACAGGTTTTTTGGTGGAAACAGATGGGTTTTTATCATCAAAACAGAATTAGCCGTCCTCATCTGAACACCTTTTTTTGAAAAAATCCCTAAACCGCGCGGTCACAACTTCAGCAAAAATTTGGCGTTTTGGTATTCACTCAAAAATGGTGACAAACTGTTGCAAATGATCCCCCGAAAGGTTTTTCGGTGGAAACAGATGGGTTTTTATCAGCGGAAACAGAATTAGCCCTCGACGTCTGAACACCTTTTTTTGAAAAAATCCCTAAACCGCGCGGTCACAATTTCAGCAAAAATCTGGCGTTTTGGAATTCACTCAAAAATGGTGCCAAACTGTTGCAAACGATCCCCTGAAAGGTTTTTCGGTGGAAAGAGATGGGTTTTTATCATTGGAAACAGAATTAGCCCTCGATGTCTGAACAACTTTTTTTTTGAAAAAATCCCTAAGCAGCGCGGTCAGAATTTCAGCAAAAATCTGACATTCTGGAATTCACTCAAAAATGGTGCCAAACTGCTGCAAACGATCCCCTGAAAGGTTTTTCGGTGGAAACAGATGGGTTTTTATCATCGGAAACAGAATTAGCCCTCGACGTCTGAACACCTTTTTTTGAAAAAATCCCTAAACCGCGCGGTCACAATTTCAGCAAAAATCTGGCGTTTTGGAATTCACTCAAAAATGGTGACAAACTGTTGCAAATGATCCCCTGAAAGGTTTTTTGGTGGAAACAGATGGGTTTTTATCATCAAAACAGAATTAGCCGTCCTCGTCTGAACACCTTTTTTTGAAAAAATCCCTAAGCCGCGCGGTCACAATTTCAGCAAAAATCTGGCGTTTTGGAATTCACTCAAAAATGGTGACAAACTGTTGCAAACGATCCCCTGAAAGGTTTTTTGGCGGAAACAGATGGGTTTTTATCATCAGAAACAGAATTAGCCTTCGACGTCTGAACAACTTTTTTTTGAAAAAATCCCTAAGCCGCGCGGTCACAATTTCAGCAGAAATCTGGCGTTTTGGAATTCACTCAAAAATGGTGCCAAACTGTTGCAAACGATCCCCTGAAAGGTTTTTTGGCGGAAACAGGTGGGTTTTTATCATCAGAAACAGAATTAGCCGTCGACGTCTGAACAACTTTTTTTAAAAAAAATCCCTAAGCCGCGCGGTCAGAATTTCAGCAAAAATCTGACATTCTGGAATTCACTCAAAAATGGTGCCAAACTGTTGCAAACGATCCCGTGAAAGGTTTTTTGGCGGAAACAAGTGGGTTTTTATCATCAGAAACAGAATTAGCCATCGACGTCTGAACAACTTTTTTTGAAAAAATCCCTAAGCCGCGCGGTCACAATTTCAGCCGAAATCTGGCGTTTTGGAATTCACTGAAAAATGGTGCCAAACTGTTGCAAACGATCCCCTGAAAGGTTTTTTGGCGGAAACAGATGGGTTTTTATCATCAGAAACAGAATTAGCCTTCGACGTCTGAACAACTTTTTTTTGAAAAAATCCCTAAGCCGCGCGGTCAGAATTTCAGCAAAAATATGGCGTTTTGGAATTCACTCAAAAATGGTGCCAAACTTTTGCAAACGATCCCCTGAAAGGTTTTTTGGCGGAAACAGATGGGTTTTTATCATCAGAAACAGAATTAGCCTTCGACGTCTGAACAACTTTTTTTTGAAAAAATCCCTAAGCCGCGCGGTCACAATTTCAGCAGAAATCTGGCGTTTTGGAATTCACTCAAAAATGGTGCCAAACTGTTGCAAACGATCCCCTGAAAGGTTTTTTGGCGGAAACAGGTGGGTTTTTATCATCAGAAACAGAATTAGCCGTCGACGTCTGAACAACTTTTTTTAAAAAAAATCCCTAAGCTGCGCGGTCAGAATTTCAGCAAAAATCTGACATTCTGGAATTCACTCAAAAATGGTGCCAAACTGTTGCAAACGATCCCCTGAAAGGTTTTTCGGTGGAAACAGGTGGGTTTTTATCATCAGAAACAGAATTAGCCGTCCACGTCTGAACAACTTTTTTTAAAAAAATCCCTAAGCCGCGCGGTCACAATTTCAGCAAAAATCTGACATTCTGGAATTCACTCAAAAATGGTTCCAAACTGTTGCAAACGATTCCCTGAAAGGTTTTTCGGTGGAAACAGGTGGGTTTTTATCATCAGAAACAGAATTAGCCGTCGATGTCTGAAAATTTTTATTTGAAAAAATCCCTAAACCGCGCGGTCACAATTTCAGCAAAAATCTGGCGTTTTGGAATTCACTCAAAAATGGTGACAAACTGTTGCAAATGATCCCCTGACAGGTTTTTTGG
Source organism: Podarcis tiliguerta (assembly GCF_965153285.1). Lineage (NCBI taxonomy): Eukaryota > Metazoa > Chordata > Lepidosauria > Squamata > Lacertidae > Podarcis > Podarcis tiliguerta. The sequence continues at coordinate 87,818,176 of NC_139539.1, read as the reverse complement.
TGGAAACAGATGGGTTTTTATCATCAAAACAGAATTAGCCGTCCTCATCTGAACACCTTTTTTTGAAAAAATCCCTAAACCGCGCGGTCACAACTTCAGCAAAAATCTGGCGTTTTGGTATTCACTCAAAAATGGTGACAAACTGTTGCAAATGATCCCCCGAAAGGTTTTTCGGTGGAAACAGATGGGTTTTTATCAGCGGAAACAGAATTAGCCCTCGACGTCTGAACACCATTTTTTGAAAAAATCCCTAAACCGCGCGGTCACAATTTCAGCAAAAATCTGGCGTTTTGGAATTCACTCAAAAATGGTGACAAACTGTTGCAAATGATCCCCTGAAAGGTTTTTTGGTGGAAACAGATGGGTTTTTATCATCAAAACAGAATTAGCCGTCCTCGTCTGAACACCTTTTTTTGAAAAAATCCCTAAACCGCGCGGTCACAATTTCAGCAAAAATCTGGCGTTTTGGAATTCACTCAAAAATGGTGACAAACTGTTGCAAATGATCCCCCGAAAGGTTTTATGGTGGAAACAGATGGGTTTTTATCATCAGAAACAGAATTAGCCCTCGCCGTCTGAACAACTTTTTTTTGAAAAAATCCCTAAGCCGCGCGGTCAGAATTTCAGCAAAAATCTGACATTCTGGAATTCACTCAAAAATGGTGCCAAACTGTTGCAAACGATCCCCTGAAAGGTTTTTCGGTGGAAACAGGTGGGTTTTTATCATCAGAAACAGAATTAGCCGTCGACGTCTGAACAACTTTTTTTGAAAAAATCCCTAAGCAGCGCGGTCACAATTTCAGCAAAAATCTGGCGTTTTGGAATTCACTCAAAAATGGTGCCAAACTGTTGCAAACGATCCCCTGAAAGGTTTTTCGGTGGAAAGAGATGGGTTTTTATCATTGGAAACAGAATTAGCCCTCGATGTCTGAACAACTTTTTTTTTAAAAAAATCCCTAAGCAGCGCGATCAGAATTTCAGCAAAAATCTGACATTCTGGAATTCACTCAAAAATGGTGCCAAACTGCTGCAAACGATCCCCTGAAAGGTTTTTCGGTGGAAACAGATGGGTTTTTATCATCGGAAACAGAATTAGCCCTCGACGTCTGAACACCTTTTTTTGAAAAAATCCCTAAACCGCGCGGTCACAATTTCAGCAAAAATCTGGCGTTTTGGAATTCACTCAAAAATGGTGACAAACTGTTGCAAATGATCCCCTGAAAGGTTTTTTGGTGGAAACAGATGGGTTTTTATCATCAAAACAGAATTAGCCGTCCTCGTCTGAACACCTTTTTTTGAAAAAATCCCTAAGCCGCGCGGTCACAATTTCAGCAAAAATCTGGCGTTTTGGAATTCACTCAAAAATGGTGCCAAACTGTTGCAAACGATCCCCTGAAAGGTTTTTTGGCGGAAACAGATGGGTTTTTATCATCAGAAACAGAATTAGCCTTCGACGTCTGAACAACTTTTTTTTGAAAAAATCCCTAAGCCGCGCGGTCACAATTTCAGCAGAAATCTGGCGTTTTGGAATTCACTCAAAAATGGTGCCAAACTGTTGCAAACGATCCCCTGAAAGGTTTTTTGGCGGAAACAGGTGGGTTTTTATCATCAGAAACAGAATTAGCCGTCGACGTCTGAACAACTTTTTTTTAAAAAAATCCCTAAGCCGCGCGGTCAGAATTTCAGCAAAAATCTGACATTCTGGAATTCACTCAAAAATGGTGCCAAACTGTTGCAAACGATCCCCTGAAAGGTTTTTTGGCGGAAACAGGTGGGTTTTTATCATCAGAAACAGAATTAGCCATCGACGTCTGAACAACTTTTTTTGAAAAAATCCCTAAGCCGCGCGGTCACAATTTCAGCCGAAATCTGGCGTTTTGGAATTCACTGAAAAATGGTGCCAAACTGTTGCAAATGATCCCCTGAAAGGTTTTTTGGTGGAAACAGATGGGTTTTTATCATCAAAACAGAATTAGCCGTCCTCGTCTGAACACCTTTTTTTGAAAAAATCCCTAAGCCGCGCGGTCACAATTTCAGCAAAAATCTGGCGTTTTGGAATTCACTCAAAAATGGTGCCAAACTGTTGCAAACGATCCCCTGAAAGGTTTTTTGGCGGAAACAGGTGGGTTTTTATCATCAGAAACAGAATTAGCCATCGACGTCTGAACAACTTTTTTTGAAAAAATCCCTAAGCCGCGCGGTCACAATTTCAGCCGAAATCTGGCGTTTTGGAATTCACTGAAAAATGGTGCCAAACTGTTGCAAACGATCCCCTGAAAGGTTTTTTGGCGGAAACAGATGGGTTTTTATCATCAGAAACAGAATTAGCCTTCGACGTCTGAACAACTTTTTTTTGAAAAAATCCCTAAGCCGCGCAGTCAGAATTTCAGCAAAAATCTGGCGTTTTGGAATTCACTCAAAAATGGTGCCAAACTTTTGCAAACGATCCCCTGAAAGGTTTTTTGGCGGAAACAGATGGGTTTTTATCATCAGAAACAGAATTAGCCTTCGACGTCTGAACAACTTTTTTTTGAAAAAATCCCTAAGCCGCGCGGTCACAATTTCAGCAGAAATCTGGCGTTTTGGAATTCACTCAAAAATGGTGCCAAACTGTTGCAAACGATCCCCTGAAAGGTTTTTTGGCGGAAACAGGTGGGTTTTTATCATCAGAAACAGAATTAGCCGCCGACGTCTGAACAACTTTTTTTAAAAAAATCCCTAAGCCGCGCGGTCACAATTTCAGCAAAAATCTGACATTCTGGAATTCACTCAAAAATGGTGCCAAACTGCTGCAAACGATTCCCTGAAAGGTTTTTCGGTGGAAACAGATGGGTTTTTATCATCGGAAACAGAATTAGCCCTCGACGTCTGAACACCTTTTTTTGAAAAAATCCCTAAACCGCGCGGTCACAATTTCAGCAAAAATCTGGCGTTTTGGAATTCACTCAAAAATGGTGACAAACTGTTGCAAATGATCCCCTGAAAGGTTTTTTGGTGGAAACAGATGGGTTTTTATCATCAAAACAGAATTAGCCGTCCTCGTCTGAACACCTTTTTTTGAAAAAATCCCTAAACCGCGCGGTCACAATTTCAGCAAAAATCTGGCGTTTTGGAATTCACTCAAAAATGGTGACAAACTGTTGCAAATGATCCCCTGAAAGGTTTTATGGTGGAAACAGATGGGTTTTTATCATCAGAAACAGAATTAGCCCTCGACGTCTGAACAACTTTTTTTTTGAAAAAATCCCTAAGCCGCGCGGTCAGAATTTCAGCAAAAATCTGACATTCTGGAATTCACTCAAAAATGGTGCCAAACTGTTGCAAACGATCCCCTGAAAGGTTTTTCGGTGGAAACAGGTGGGTTTTTATCATCAGAAACAGAATTAGCCGTCGACGTCTGAACAACTTTTTTTGAAAAAATCCCTAAGCAGCGCGGTCACAATTTCAGCAAAAATCTGGCGTTTTGGAATTCACTCAAAAATGGTGCCAAACTGTTGCAAACGATCCCCTGAAAGGTTTTTCGGTGGAAAGAGATGGGTTTTTATCATTGGAAAGAGAATTAGCCCTCGATGTCTGAACAACTTTTTTTTTGAAAAAATCCCTAAGCAGCGCGGTCAGAATTTCAGCAAAAATCTGACATTCTGGAATTCACTCAAAAATGGTGCCAAACTGCTGCAAACGATCCCCTGAAAGGTTTTTCGGTGGAAAGAGATGGGTTTTTATCATCGGAAACAGAATTAGCCCTCAACGTCTGAACACCTTTTTTTGAAAAAATCCCTAAACCGCGCGGTCACAATTTCAGCAAAAATCTGGCGTTTTGGAATTCACTCAAAAATGGTGACAAACTGTTGCAAATGATCCCCTGAAAGGTTTTTTGGTGGAAACAGATGGGTTTTTATCATCAAAACAGAATTAGCCGTCCTCGTCTGAACACCTTTTTTTGAAAAAATCCCTAAGCCGCGCGGTCACAATTTCAGCAAAAATCTGGCGTTTTGGAATTCACTCAAAAATGGTGCCAAACTGTTGCAAACGATCCCCTGAAAGGTTTTTCGGTGGAAAGAGATGGGTTTTTATCATTGGAAACAGAATTAGCCCTCAATGTCTGAACAACTTTTTTTTGAAAAAATCCCTAAGCCGCGAAGTCACAATTTCAGCAGAAATCTGGCGTTTTGGAATTCACTCAAAAATGGTGCCAAACTGTTGCAAACAATCCCCTGAAAGGTTTTTTTGCGGAAACAGGTGGGATTTTATCATCAGAAACAGAATTAGCCGTCCTCGTCTGAACAACTTTTTTTAAAAAAATCCCTAAGCCGCGCGGTCACAATTTCAGCAAATATCTGGCGTTTTGGAATTCACTCAAAAATGGTGACAAACTGTTGCAAATGATCCCCTGAAAGGTTTTTTGGTGGAAACAGGTGGGTTTTTATCATCAAAACAGAATTAGCCGTCCTCGTCTGAACACCTTTTTTTGAAAAAATCCCTAAACCGCGCGGTCAAATTTCAGCAAATATCTGGCGTTTTGGAATTCACTCAAAAATGGTGACAAACTGTTGCAAATGATCCCCTGAAAGGTTTTTTGGTGGAAACAGATGGGTTTTTATCATCAGAAACAGAATTAGCCCTCGACGTCTGAACAACTTTTTTTTGAAAAAATCCCTAAGCCGCGCGGTCAGAATTTCAGCAAAAATCTGGCGTTTTGGAATTCACTCAAAAATGGTGCCAAACTGTTGCAAACGATCCCCTGAAATGATTTTTGGCGGAAACAGATGGGTTTTTATCATCAGAAACAGAATTAGCCTTCGACGTCTGAACAACTTTTTTTTGAAAAAATCCCTAAGCCGCGCGGTCAGAATTTCAGCAAAAATCTGGCGTTTTGGAATTCACTCAAAAATGGTGCCAAACTTTTGCAAACGATCCCCTGAAAGGTTTTTTGGCGGAAACAGATGGGTTTTTATCATCAGAAACAGAATTAGCCTTCGACGTCTGAACAACTTTTTTTTGAAAAAATCCCTAAGCCGCGCGGTCACAATTTCAGCAGAAATCTGGCGTTTTGGAATTCACTCAAAAATGGTGCCAAACTTTTGCAAACGATCCCCTGAAAGGTTTTTTGGCGGAAACAGATGGGTTTATATCATCAGAAACAGAATTAGCCGTCGACGTCTGAACAACTTTTTTTGAAAAAATCCCTAAGCCGCGCGGTCACAATTTCAGCAAATATCTGGCGTTTTGGAATTCACTCAAAAATGGTGACAAACTGTTGCAAACGATCCCCTGAAAGGTTTTTCGGTGGAAAGAGATGGGTTTTTATTATTGGAAACAGAATTAGCCCTCGATGTCTGAACAACTTTTTTTTAAAAAAATCCCTAAGCCGCGCGGTCAGAATTTCAGCAAAAATCTGACATTCTGGAATTCACTCAAAAATGGTGCCAAACTGTTGCAAATGATCCCCTGAAACGTTTTTTGGTGGAAACAGATGGGTTTTTATCATCAGAAACAGAATTAGCCGTCCTCGTCTGAACAACTTTTTTTAAAAAAATCCCTAAGCCGCGCGGTCACAATTTCAGCAAAAATCTGACATTCTGGAATTCACTCAAAAATGGTGCCAAACTGCTGCAAACGATCCCCTGAAAGGTTTTTCGGTGGAAACAGATGGGTTTTTATCATCGGAAACAGAATTAGCCCTCGACGTCTGAACACCTTTTTTTGAAAAAATCCCTAAACCGCGCGGTCACAATTTCAGCAAAAATCTGGCGTTTTGGAATTCACTCAAAAATGGTGACAAACTGTTGCAAATGATCCCCTGAAAGGTTTTTTGGTGGAAACAGATGGGTTTTTATCATCAAAACAGAATTAGCCGTCCTCGTCTGAACACCTTTTTTTGAAAAAATCCCTAAACCGCGCGGTCACAATTTCAGCAAAAATCTGGCGTTTTGGAATTCACTCAAAAATGGTGACAAACTGTTGCAAATGATCCCCCGAAAGGTTTTATGGTGGAAACAGATGGGTTTTTATCATCAGAAACAGAATTAGCCCTCGACGTCTGAACAACTTTTTTTTGAAAAAATCCCTAAGCCGCGCGGTCAGAATTTCAGCAAAAATCTGACATTCTGGAATTCACTCAAAAATGGTGCCAAACTGTTGCAAACGATCCCCTGAAAGGTTTTTCGGTGGAAACAGGTGGGTTTTTATCATCAGAAAAAGAATTAGCCGTCGACGTCTGAACAACTTTTTTTGAAAAAATCCCTAAGCAGCGCGGTCAGAATTTCAGCAAAAATCTGACATTCTGGAATTCACTCAAAAATGGTGCCAAACTGCTGCAAACGATCCCCTGAAAGGTTTTTTGGTGGAAACAGATGGGTTTTTATCATCGGAAACAGAATTAGCCCTCGACGTCTGAACACCTTTTTTTGAAAAAATCCCTAAACCGCGCGGTCACAATTTCAGCAAAAATCTGGCGTTTGGGATTCACTCAAAAATGGTGACAAACTGTTGCAAATGATCCCCTGAAAGGTTTTTTGGTGGAAACAGATGGGTTTTTATCATCAAAACAGAATTAGCCGTCCTCGTCTGAACACCTTTTTTTGAAAAAATCCCTAAGCCGCGCCGTCATAATTTCAGCAAAAATCTGGCGTTTTGGAATTCACAAAAAATGGTGCCAAACTGTTGCAAACGATCCCCTGAAAGGTTTTTCGGTGGAAAGAGATGGGTTTTTATCATTGGAAACAGAATTAGCCCTCGATGTCTGAACAACTTTTTTTTGAAAAAATCCCTAAGCCGCGAAGTCACAATTTCAGCAGAAATCTGGCGTTTTGGAATTCACTCAAAAATGGTGCCAAACTGTTGCAAACAATCCCCTGAAAGGTTTTTTGGCGGAAACAGGTGGGATTTTATCATCAGAAACAGAATTAGCCGTCGACGTCTGAACAACTTTTTTTTAAAAGAATCCCTAAGCCGCGCGGTTAGAATTTCAGCAAAAATCTGGCGTTTTGGAATTCACTCAAAAATGGTGCCAAACTGTTGCAAATGATCCCCTGAAAGGTTTTTTGGTGGAAACAGATGGGTTTTTATCATCAGAAACAGAATTAGCCCTCGACGTCTGAACAACTTTTTTTTGAAAAAATCCCTAAGCCGCGCGGTCAGAATTTCAGCAAAAATCTGACATTCTGGAATTCACTCAAAAATGGTGCCAAACTGTTGCAAACGATCCCCTGAAAGATTTTTTGGCGGAAACAGATGGGTTTTTATCATCAGAAACAGAATTAGCCTTCGACGTCTGAACAACTTTTTTTTGAAAAAATCCCTAAGCCGCGCGTTCAGAATTTCAGCAAAAATCTGACATTCTGGAATTCACTCAAAAATGGTGCCAAACTGTTGCAAACTATCCCCTGAAAGGTTTTTCGGCGGAAACAGGTGGGTTTTTATCATCAGAAACAGAATTAGCCGTCCTCGTCTGAAAAACTTTTTTTAAAAAAATCCCTAAGCCGCGCGGTCACAATTTCAGCAAAAATCTGACATTCTGGAATTCACTCAAAAATGGTGCCAAACTGTTGCAAACGATCCCCTGAAAGGTTTTTCGGTGGAAACAGATGGGTTTTTCTCATCGGAAACAGAATTAGCCCTCGACGTCTGAACACGTTTTTTTGAAAAAATCCCTAAACCGCGCGGTCACAATTTCAGCAAAAATCTGGCGTTTTGGAATTCACTCAAAAATGGTGACAAACTGTTGCAAATGATCCCCCGAAAGGTTTTATGGTGGAAACAGATGGGTTTTTATCATCAGAAACAGAATTAGCCCTCGACGTCTGAACAACTTTTTTTTGAAAAAATCCCTAAGCCGCGCGGTCAGAATTTCAGCAAAAATCTGACATTCCGGAATTGACTCAAAAATGGTGCCAAACTGTTGCAAACGATCCCCTGAAAGGTTTTTCGGTGGAAACAGGTGGGTTTTTATCATCAGAAACAGAATTAGCCGTCGACGTCTGAACAACTTTTTTTGAAAAAATCCCTAAGCCGCGCGGTCACAATTTCAGCAAAAATCTGGCGTTTTGGAATTCACTCAAAAATGGTGCCAAACTGTTGCAAACGATCCCCTGAAAGATTTTTTGGCGGAAACAGATGGGTTTTTATCATCAGAAACAGAATTAGCCTTCGACGTCTGAACAACTTTTTTGGGAAAAAATCCCTAAGCCGCGCGTTCAGAATTTCAGCAAAAATCTGACATTCTGGAATTCACTCAAAAATGGTGCCAAACTGTTGCAAACGATCCCCTGAAAGGTTTTTCGGCGGAAACAGGTGGGTTTTTATCATCAGAAACAGAATTAGCCGTCCTCGTCTGAAAAACTTTTTTTAAAAAAATCCCTAAGCCGCGCGGTCACAATTTCAGCAAAAATCTGACATTCTGGAATTCACTCAAAAATGGTGCCAAACTGTTGCAAACGATCCCCTGAAAGGTTTTTCGGTGGAAACAGATGGGTTTTTCTCATCGGAAACAGAATTAGCCCTCGACGTCTGAACACGTTTTTTTGAAAAAATCCCTAAACCGCGCGGTCACAATTTCAGCAAAAATCTGGCGTTTTGGAATTCACTCAAAAATGGTGACAAACTGTTGCAAATGATCCCCTGAAAGGTTTTTTGGTGGAAACAGATGGGTTTTTATCATCAAAACAGAATTAGCCGTCCTCGTCTGAACACCTTTTTTTGAAAAAATTCCTAAACCGCGCGGTCACAATTTCAGCAAAAATCTGACATTCTGGAATTCACTCAAAAATGGTGCCAAACTGTTGCAAACGATCCCCTGAAAGGTTTTTCGGCGGAAACAGGTGGGTTTTTATCATCAGAAACAGAATTAGCCGTCCTCGTCTGAACAACTTTTTTTAAAAAAATCCCTAAGCCGCGCGGTCACAATTTCAGCAAATATCTGGCGTTTTGGAATTCACTCAAAAATGGTGACAAACTGTTGCAAACGATCCCCTGAAAGGTTTTTTGGTGGAAACAGGTGGGTTTTTATCATCAAAACAGAATTAGCCGTCCTCGTCTGAACACCTTTTTTTGAAAAAATCCCTAAACCGCGCGGTCACAATTTCAGCAAAAATCTGGCGTTTTGGAATTCACTCAAAAATGGTGACAAACTGTTGCAAATGATCCCCCGAAAGGTTTTTCGGTGGAAAGAGATGGGTTTTTATCATCAGAAACAGAATTAGCCGTCGACGTCTGAACAACTTTTTTTGAAAAAATCCCTAAGCCGCGCGGTCACAATTTCAGCAAAAATCTGACATTCTGGAATTCACTCAAAAATGGTGCCAAACTGTTGCAAACGATCCCCTGAAAGGTTTTTTGGCGGAAACAGATGGGTTTTTATCATCAGAAACAGAATTAGCCGTCCTCGTCTGAACAACTTTTTTAAAAAAAATCCCTAAGCCGCGCGGTCACAATTTCAGCAAAAATCTGGCGTTTTGGAATTCACTCAAAAATGGTGCCAAACTGCTGCAAACGATCCCCTGAAAGGTTTTTCGGTGGAAACAGATGGGTTTTTATCATCGGAAACAGAATTAGACCTCGACGTCTGAACACCTTTTTTTGAAAAAAAAACCCCTAAACCGCGCGGTCACAATTTCAGCAAAAATCTGGCGTTTTGGAATTCACTCAAAAATGGTGACAAACTGTTGCAAATGATCCCCTGAAAGGTTTTTTGGTGGAAACAGATGGGTTTTTATCATCAAAACAGAATTAGCCGTCCTCGTCTGAATACCTTTTTTTGAAAAAATCCCTAAACCGCGCGGTCACAATTTCAGCAAAAATCTGGCATTTTGGAATTCACTCAAAAATGGTGACAAACTGTTGCAAATGATCCCCCGAAAGGTTTTATGGTGGAAACAGATGGGTTTTTATCATCAGAAACAGAATTAGCCCTCGACGTCTGAACAACTTTTTTTTGAAAAAATCCCTAAGCCGCGCGGTCAGAATTTCAGCAAAAATCTGACATTCTGGAATTCACTCAAAAATGGTGCCAAACTGTTGCAAATGATCCCCTGAAAGGTTTTTCGGTGGAAACAGGTGGGTTTTTATCAACAGAAACAGAATTAGCCGTCGACGTCTGAACAACTTTTTTTGAAAAAATCCCTAAGCCGCGCGGTCACAATTTCAGCAAAAATCTGGCGTTTTGGAATTCACTCAAAAATAGTGACAAACTGTTGCAAATGATCCCCCGAAAGGTTTTTTGGAGGAAACAGATGGGTTTTTATCATTGGAAACAGAATTAGCCCTCGATGTATGAAAAACTTTTTTTTGAAAAAATCCCTGAGCCGCGCGGTCAGAATTTCAGCAAAAATCTGACATTCTGGAATTCACTCAAAAATGGTGCCAAACTGTTGCAAAAGATCCCCTGAAAGGTTTTTCGGCGGAAACAGGTGGGTTTTTATCATCAGAAACAGAATTAGCCGTCCTCGTCTGAACAACTTTTTTTAAAAAAATCCCTAAGCCGCGCGGTCACAATTTCAGCAAAAATCTGACATTCTGGAATTCACTCAAAAATGGTGCCAAACTGTTGCAAACGATCCCCTGAAAGGTTTTTCGGTGGAAACAGATGGGTTTTTATCATCGGAAAAAGAATTAGCCCTCGACGTCTGAACACGTTTTTTTGAAAAAATCCCTAAACCGCGCGGTCACAATTTCAGCAAAAATCTGACATTCTGGAATTCACTCAAAAATGGTGCCAAACTGTTGCAAACGATCCCCTGAAAGGTTTTTCGGCGGAAACAGGTGGGTTTTTATCATCAGAAACAGAATTAGCCGTCCGCGTCTGAACAACTTTTTTTAAAAAAATCCCTAAGCCGCGCGGTCACAATTTCAGCAAATGTCTGGCGTTTTGGAATTCACTCAAAAATGGTGACAAACTGTTGCAAATGATCCCCTGAAAGGTTTTTTGGTGGAAACAGGTGGGTTTTTATCATCAAAACAGAATTAGCCGTCCTCGTCTGAACACCTTTTTTTGAAAAAATCCCTAAACCGCGCGGTCACAATTTCAGCAAAAATCTGGCGTTTTGGAATTCACTCAAAAATGGTGACAAACTGTTGCAAATGATCCCCCGAAAGGTTTTTCGGTGGAAAGAGATGGGTTTTTATCATCAGAAACAGAATTAGCCGTCCTCGTCTGAACAACTTTTTTTAAAAAAATCCCTAAGCCGCGCGGTCACAATTTCAGCAAAAATCTGACATTCTGGAATTCACTCAAAAATGGTGCCAAACTGCTGCAAACGATCCCCTGAAAGGTTTTTCGGTGGAAACAGATGGGTTTTTATCATCGGAAACAGAATTAGCCCTCGACGTCTGAACACCTTTTTTTGAAAAAATCCCTAAACCGCGCGGTCACAATTTCAGCAAAAATCTGGCGTTTTGGAATTCACTCAAAAATGGTGACAAACTGTTGCAAATGATCCCCTGAAAGGTTTTTTGGTGGAAACAGATGGGTTTTTATCATCAAAACAGAATTAGCCGTCCTCGTCTGAACACCTTTTTTTGAAAAAATCCCTAAACCGCGCGGTCACAATTTCAGCAAAAATCTGGCGTTTTGGAATTCACTCAAAAATGGTGACAAACTGTTGCAAATGATCCCCCGAAAGGTTTTTCGGTGGAAAGAGATGGGTTTTTATCATCAGAAACAGAATTAGCCGTCGACGTCTGAACAACTTTTTTTGAAAAAATCCCTAAGCCGCGCGGTCACAATTTCAGCAAAAATCTGACATTCTGGAATTCACTCAAAAATGGTGCCAAACTGTTGCAAACGATCCCCTGAAAGGTTTTTTGGCGGAAACAGATGGGTTTTTATCATCAGAAACAGAATTAGCCGTCCTCGTCTGAACAACTTTTTTTAAAAAAATCCCTAAGCCGCGCGGTCACAATTTCAGCAAAAATCTGACATTCTGGAATTCACTCAAAAATGGTGCCAAACTGCTGCAAACGATCCCCTGAAAGGTTTTTCGGTGGAAACAGATGGGTTTTTATCATCGGAAACAGAATTAGCCCTCGACGTCTGAACACCTTTTTTTGAAAAAATCCCTAAACCGCGCGGTCACAATTTCAGCAAAAATCTGGCGTTTTGGAATTCACTCAAAAATGGTGACAAACTGTTGCAAATGACCCCCTGAAAGGTTTTTTGGTGGAAACAGATGGGTTTTTATCATCAAAACAGAATTAGCCGTCCTCGTCTGAACACCTTTTTTTGAAAAAATCCCTAAACCGCGCGGTCACAATTTCAGCAAAAATCTGGCGTTTTGGAATTCACTCAAAAATGGTGACAAACTGTTGCAAATGATCCCCCGAAAGGTTTTATGGTGGAAACAGATGGGTTTTTATCATCAGAAACAGAATTAGCCCTCGACGTCTGAACAACTTTTTTTTGAAAAAATCCCTAAGCCGCGCGGTCAGAATTTCAGCAAAAATCTGACATTCTGGAATTCACTCAAAAATGGTGCCAAACTGTTGCAAACGATCCCCTGAAAGGTTTTTCGGTGGAAACAGGTGGGTTTTTATCAACAGAAACAGAATTAGCCGTCGACGTCTGAACAACTTTTTTTGAAAAAATCCCTAAGCCGCGCGGTCACAATTTCAGCAAAAATCTTGCGTTTTGGAATTCACTCAAAAATGGTGCCAAACTGTTGCAAACGATCCCCTGAAAGGTTTTTCGGTGGAAAGAGATGGGTTTTTATCATTGGAAACAGAATTAGCCCTCGATGTCTGAACAACTTTTTTTTGAAAAAATCCCTAAGCCGCGAAGTCACAATTTCAGCAGAAATCTGGCGTTTTGGAATTCACTCAAAAATGGTGCCAAACTGTTGCAAACAATCCCCTGAAAGGTTTTTTGGCGGAAACAGGTGGGATTTTATCATCAGAAACAGAATTAGCCGTCGACGTCTGAACAACTTTTTTTAAAAAAAATCCCTAAGCCGCGCGGTCAGAATTTCAGCAAAAATCTGACATTCTGGAATTCACTCAAAAATGGTGCCAAACTGTTGCAAACGATCCCCTGAAAGGTTTTTTGGCGGAAACAGATGGGTTTTTATCATCAGAAACAGAATTAGCCTTCGACGTCTGAACAACTTTTTTTTGAAAAAATCCTTAAGCCGCGCGGTCTGAATTTCAGCAAAAATCTGACATTCTGGAATTCACTCAAAAATGGTGCCAAACTGTTGCAAACGATCCCCTGAAAGGTTTTTCGGCGGAAACAGGTGGGTTTTTATCATCAGAAACAGAATTAGCCGTCCTCGTCTGAACAACTTTTTTTAAAAAAATCCCTAAGCCGCGCGGTCACAATTTCAGCAAAAATCTGACATTCTGGAATTCACTCAAAAATGGTGCCAAACTGCTGCAAACGATCCCCTGAAAGGTTTTTCGGTGGAAACAGATGGGTTTTTATCATCGGAAACAGAATTAGCCCTCGACGTCTGAACACCTTTTTTTGAAAAAATCCCTAAACCGCGCGGTCACAATTTCAGCAAAAATCTGGCGTTTTGGAATTCACTCAAAAATGGTGACAAACTGTTGCAAATGATCCCCTGAAAAGTTTTTTAGGTGGAAACAGATGGGTTTTTATCATCAAAACAGAATTAGCCGTCCTTGTCTGAACACCTTTTTTTGAAAAAATCCCTAAACCGCGCGGTCACAATTTCAGCAAAAATCTGGCGTTTTGGAATTCACTCAAAAATGGTGACAAACTGTTGCAAATGATCCCCCGAAAGGTTTTATGGTGGAAACAGATGGGTTTTTATCATCAGAAACAGAATTAGCCCTCGACGTCTGAACAACTTTTTTTTGAAAAAATCCCTAAGCCGCGCGGTCAGAATTTCAGCAAAAATCTGACATTCCGGAATTGACTCAAAAATGGTGCCAAACTGTTGCAAACGATCCCCTGAAAGGTTTTTCGGTGGAAACAGGTGGGTTTTTATCATCAGAAACAGAATTAGCCGTCGAAGTCTGAACAACTTTTTTTGAAAAAATCCCTAAGCCGCGCGGTCACAATTTCAGCAAAAATCTGGCGTTTTGGAATTCACTCAAAAATGGTGCCAAACTGTTGCAAACGATCCCCTGAAAGGTTTTTCGGTGGAAAGAGATGGGTTTTTATCATTGGAAACAAAATTAGCCCTCGATGTCTGAACAACTTTTTTTTGAAAAAATCCCTAAGCAGCGCGGTCAGAATTTCAGCAAAAATCTGACATTCTGGAATTCACTCAAAAATGGTGCCAAACTGTTGCAAACGATCCCCTGAAAGGTTTTTTGGCGGAAACAGATGGGTTTTTATCATCAGAAACAGAATTAGCCGTCCTCGTCTGAACAACTTTTTTTAAAAAAATCCCTAAGCCGCGCGGTCACAATTTCAGCAAAAATCTGACATTCTGGAATTCACTCAAAAATGGTGCCAAACTGCTGCAAACGATCCCCTGAAAGGTTTTTCGGTGGAAACAGATGGGTTTTTATCATCGGAAACAGAATTAGCCCTCGACGTCTGAACACCTTTTTTTGAAAAAATCCCTAAACCGCGCGGTCACAATTTCAGCAAAAATCTGGCGTTTTGGAATTCACTCAAAAATGGTGACAAACTGTTGCAAATGATCCCCTGAAAGGTTTTTTGGTGGAAACAGATGGGTTTTTATCATCAAAACAGAATTAGCCGTACTCGTCTGAACACCTTTTTTTGAAAAAATCCCTAAACCGCGCGGTCACAATTTCAGCAAAAATCTGGCGTTTTGGAATTCACTCAAAAATAGTGACAAACTGTTGCAAATGATCCCCCGAAAGGTTTTTTGGAGGAAACAGATGGGTTTTTATCATTGGAAACAGAATTAGCCCTCGATGTATGAAAAACTTTTTTTTGAAAAAATCCCTAAGCCGCGCGGTCAGAATTTCAGCAAAAATCTGACATTCTGGAATTCACTCAAAAATGGTGCCAAACTGTTGCAAACGATCCCCTGAAAGGTTTTTCGGCGGAAACAGGTGGGTTTTTATCATCAGAAACAGAATTAGCCGTCCTCGTCTGAACAACTTTTTTTAAAAAAATCCCTAAGCCGCGCGGTCACAATTTCAGCAAAAATCTGACATTCTGGAATTCACTCAAAAATGGTGCCAAACTGTTGCAAACGATCCCCTGAAAGGTTTTTCGGTGGAAACAGATGGGTTTTTATCATCGGAAACAGAATTAGCCCTCGACGTCTGAACACGTTTTTTTGAAAAAATCCCTAAACCGCGCGGTCACAATTTCAGCAAAAATCTGACATTCTGGAATTCACTCAAAAATGGTGCCAAACTGTTGCAAACGATCCCCTGAAAGGTTTTTCGGCGGAAACAGGTGGGTTTTTATCATCAGAAACAGAATTAGCCGTCCGCGTCTGAACAACTTTTTTTAAAAAAATCCCTAAGCCGCGCGGTCACAATTTAAGCAAATGTCTGGCGTTTTGGAATTCACTCAAAAATGGTGACAAACTGTTGCAAATGATCCCCTGAAAGGTTTTTTGGTGGAAACAGGTGGGTTTTTATCATCAAAACAGAATTAGCCGTCCTCGTCTGAACACCTTTTTTTGAAAAAATCCCTAAACCGCGCGGTCACAATTTCAGCAAAAATCTGGCGTTTTGGAATTCACTCAAAAATGGTGACAAACTGTTGCAAATGATCCCCCGAAAGGTTTTTCGGTGGAAAGAGATGGGTTTTTATCATCAGAAACAGAATTAGCCGTCCTCGTCTGAACAACTTTTTTTAAAAAAATCCCTAAGCCGCGCGGTCACAATTTCAGCAAAAATCTGACATTCTGGAATTCACTCAAAAATGGTGCCAAACTGCTGCAAACGATCCCCTGAAAGGTTTTTCGGTGGAAACAGGTGGGTTTTTATCATCAGAAACAGAATTAGCCGTCGACGTCTGAACAACTTTTTTTGAAAAAATCCCTAAGCCGCGCGGTCACAATTTCAGCAAAAATCTGGCGTTTTGGAATTCACTCAAAAATGGTGCCAAACTGTTGCAAACGATCCCCTGAAAGGTTTTTCGGTGGAAAGAGATGGGTTTTTATCATTGGAAACAGAATTAGCCCTCGATGTCTGAACAACTTTTTTTTGAAAAAATCCCTAAGCCGCGAAGTCACAATTTCAGCAGAAATCTGGCGTTTTGGAATTCACTCAAAAATGGTGCCAAACTGTTGCAAACGATTCCCTTAAAGGTTTTTTGGCGGAAACAGGTGGGATTTAATCATCAGAAACAGAATTAGCCGTCGACGTCTGAACAACTTTTTTTTAAAAAAATCCCTAAGCCGCGCGGTCAGAATTTCAGCAAAAATCTGACATTCTGGAATTCACTCAAAAATGGTGCCAAACTGTTGCAAATGATCCCCTGAAAGGTTTTTTGGAAGAAACAGATGGGTTTTTATCATCAGAAACAGAATTAGCCCTCCACGTCTGAACAACTTTTTTTTGAAAAAATCCCTAAGCCGCGCGGTCAGAATTTCAGCAAAAATCTGACATTCTGGAATTCACTCAAAAATGGTGCCAAACTGTTGCAAACGATCCCCTGAAAGGTTTTTTGGCGGAAACAGATGGGTTTTTATCATCAGAAACAGAATTAGCCTTCGACGTCTGAACAACTTTTTTTTGAAAAAATCCCTAAGCCGCGCGGTCAGAATTTCAGCAAAAATCTGACATTCTGGAATTCACTCAAAAATGGTGCCAAACTGTTGCAAACGATCCCCTGAAAGGTTTTTCGGCGGACACAGATGGGTTTTTATCATCAGAAACAGAATTAGCCGTCCTCGTCTGAACAACTTTTTTTAAAAAAATCCCTAAGCCGCGCGGTCACAATTTCAGCAAATATCTGGCGTTTTGGAATTCACTCAAAAATGGTGACAAACTGTTGCAAATGATCCCCTGAAAGGTTTTTTGGTGGAAACAGGTGGGTTTTTATCATCAAAACTGAATTAGCCGTCCTCGTCTGAACACCTTTTTTTGAAAAAATCCCTAAACCGCGCGGTCACAATTTCAGCAAAAATCTGGCGTTTTGGAATTCACTCAAAAATGGTGACAAACTGTTGCAAATGATCCCCCGAAAGGTTTTATGGTGGAAACAGATGGGTTTTTATCATCAGAAACAGAATTAGCCCTCGACGTCTGAACAACTTTTTAAAAAAAAAAATCCCTAAGCCGCGCGGTCAGAATTTCAGCAAAAATCTGACATTCTGGAATTCACTCAAAAATGGTGCCAAACTGTTGCAAATGATCCCCTGAAAAGTTTTTTAGGTGGAAACAGATGGGTTTTTATCATCAAAACAGAATTAGCCGTCCTTGTCTGAACACCTTTTTTTGAAAAAATCCCTAAACCGCGCGGTCACAATTTCAGCAAAAATCTGGCGTTTTGGAATTCACTCAAAAATGGTGACAAACTGTTGCAAACAATCCCCTGAAAGGTTTTTTGGCGGAAACAGGTGGGATTTTATCATCAGAAACAGAATTAGCCGTCGACGTCTGAACAACTTTTTTTTAAAAAAATCCCTAAGCCGCGCGGTCAGAATTTCAGCAAAAATCTGACATTCTGGAATTCACTCAAAAATGGTGCCAAACTGTTGCAAATGATCCCCTGAAAGGTTTTTTGGTGGAAACAGATGGGTTTTTATCATCAGAAACAGAATTAGCCCTCGACGTCTGAACAACTTTTTTTTAAAAAAATCCCTAAGCCGCGCGGTCAGAATTTAAGCAAAAATCTGACATTCTGGAATTCACTCAAAAATGGTGCCAAACTGTTGCAAACGATCCCCTGAAAGGTTTTTCGGCGGAAACAGGTGGGTTTTTATCATCAGAAACAGAATTAGCCGTCCTCTTCTGAACAACTTTTTTTAAAAAAATCCCTAAGCCGCGCGGTCACAATTTCAGCAAAAATCTGACATTCTGGAATTCACTCAAAAATGGTGCCAAACTGTTGCAAACGATCCCCTGAAAGGTTTTTCGGTGGAAACAGATGGGTTTTCATCATCGGAAACAGAATTAGCCCTCGACGTCTGAACACGTTTTTTTGAAAAAATCCCTAAACCGCGCGGTCACAATTTCAGCAAAAATCTGGCGTTTTGGAATTCACTCAAAAATGGTGACAAACTGTTGCAAATGATCCCCTGAAAGGTTTTTTGGTGGAAACAGATGGGTTTTTATCATCAAAACAGAATTAGCCGTACTCGTCTGAACACCTTTTTTTGAAAAAATCCCTAAACCGCGCGGTCACAATTTCAGCAAAAATCTGGCGTTTTGGAATTCACTCAAAAATGGTGACAAACTGTTGCAAATGATCCCCCGAAAGGTTTTATGGTGGAAACAGATGGGTTTTTATCATCAGAAACAGAATTAGCCCTCGACGTCTGAACAACTTTTTTTTGAAAAAATCCCTAAGCCGCGCGGTCAGAATTTCAGCAAAAATCTGGCGTTTTGGAATTCACTCAAAAATGGTGCCAAACTGTTGCAAACGATCCCCTGAAAGGTTTTTTGGTGGAAACAGATGGGTTTTTATCATCAAAACAGAATTAGCCGTACTCGTCTGAACACCTTTTTTTGAAAAAATCCCTAAACCGCGCGGTCACAATTTCAGCAAAAATCTGGCGTTTTGGAATTCACTCAAAAATGGTGACAAACTGTTGCAAATGATCCCCCGAAAGGTTTTATGGTGGAAACAGATGGGTTTTTATCATCAGAAACAGAATTAGCCCTCGACGTCTGAACAACTTTTTTTTGAAAAAATCCCTAAGCCGCGCGGTCAGAATTTCAGCAAAAATCTGGCGTTTTGGAATTCACTCAAAAATGGTGCCAAACTGTTGCAAACGATCCCCTGAAAGGTTTTTCGGTGGAAAGAGATGGGTTTTTATCATTGGAAACAGAATTAGCCCTCGATGTCTGAACAACTTTTTTTTGAAAAAATCCCTAAGCCGCGAAGTCACAATTTCAGCAGAAATCTGGCGTTTTGGAATTCACTCAAAAATGGTGCCAAACTGTTGCAAATGATCCCCCGAAAGGTTTTATGGTGGAAACAGATGGGTTTTTATCATCAGAAACAGAATTAGCCCTCGAAGTCTGAACAGCTTTTTTTTGAAAAAATCCCTAAGCCGCGCGGTCAGAATTTCAGCAAAAATCTGACATTCTGGAATTCACTCAAAAATGGTGCCAAACTGTTGCAAACGATCCCCTGAAAGGTTTTTCGGTGGAAACAGGTGGGTTTTTATCATCAGAAACAGAATTAGCCGTCCTCGTCTGAACAACTTTTTTAAAAAAAATCCCTAAGCCGCGCCGTCACAATTTCAGCAAAAATCTGACATTCTGGAATTCACTCAAAAATGGTGCCAAACTGCTGCAAACGATCCCCTGAAAGGTTTTTCGGTGGAAACAGATGGGTTTTTATCATCGGAAACAGAATTAGCCCTCGACGTCTGAACACCTTTTTTTGAAAAAATCCCTAAACCGCGCGGTCACAATTTCAGCAAAAATCTGGCGTTTTGGAATTCACTCAAAAATGGTGACAAACTGTTGCAAATGATCCCCTGAAAGGTTTTTTGGTGGAAACAGATGGATTTTTATCATCAAAACAGAATTAGCCGTCCTCGTCTGAACACCTTTTTTTATAAAAATCCCTAAACCGCGCGGTCACAATTTCAGCAAAAATCTGGCGTTTTGGAATTCACTCAAAAATGGTGACAAACTGTTGCAAATGATCCCCCGAAAGGTTTTATGGTGGAAACAGATGGGTTTTTATCATCAGAAACAGAATTAGCCCTCGACGTCTGAACAACTTTTTTTTGAAAAAATCCCTAAGCCGCGCGGTCAGAATTTCAGCAAAAATCTGACATTCTGGAATTCACTCAAAAATGGTGCCAAACTCTTGCAAACGATCCCCTGAAAGGTTTTTCGGTGGAAACAGGTGGGTTTTTATCAACAGAAACAGAATTAGCCGTCGACGTCTGAACAACTTTTTTTGAAAAAATCCCTAAGCCGCGCGGTCACAATTTCACCTAAAATCTGGCGTTTTGGAATTCATTCAAAAATGGTGCCAAACTGTTGCAAACGATCCCCTGAAAGGTTTTTCGGTGGAAAGAGATGGGTTTTTATCATTGGAAACAGAATTAGCCCTCGATGTCTGAACAACTTTTTTTTGAAAAAATCCCTAAGCCGCGAAGTCACAATTTCAGCAGAAATCTGGCGTTTTGGAATTCACTCAAAAATGGTGCCAAACTGTTGCAAACAATCCCCTGAAAGGTTTTTTGGCGGAAACAGGTGGGATTTTATCATCAGAAACAGAATTAGCCGTCGACGTCTGAACAACTTTTTTTTTAAAAAATCCCTAAGCCGCGCGGTCAGAATTTCAGCAAAAATCTGACATTCTGGAATTCACTCAAAAATGGTGCCAAACTGTTGCAAATGATCCCCTGAAAGGTTTTTTGGTGGAAACAGATGGGTTTTTATCATCAGAAACAGAATTAGCCCTCGACGTCTGAACAACTTTTTTTTACAAAAATCCCTAAGCCGCGCGGTCAGAATTTCAGCAAAAATCTGACATTCTGGAATTCACTCAAAAATGGTGCCAAACTGTTGCAAACGATCCCCTGAAAGGTTTTTCGGCGGAAACAGGTGGGTTTTTATTATCAGAAACAGAATTAGCCGTCCTCGTCTGAACAACTTTTTTTAAAAAAATCCCTAAGCCGCGCGGTCACAATTTCAGCAAAAATCTGACATTCTGGAATTCACTCAAAAATGGTGCCAAACTGTTGCAAACGATCCCCTGAAAGGTTTTTCGGCGGAAACAGGTGGGTTTTTATCATCAGAAACAGAATTAGCCGTCCTCGTCTGAACAACTTTTTTTAAAAAAATCCCTAAGCCGCGCGGTCACAATTTCAGCAAATCTCTGGCGTTTTGGAATTCACTCAAAAATGGTGACAAACTGTTGCAAATGATCCCCTGAAAGGTTTTTTGGTGGAAACAGGTGGGTTTTTATCATCAAAACAGAATTAGCCGTACTCGTCTGAACACCTTTTTTTGAAAAAATCCCTAAACCGCGCGGTCACAATTTCAGCAAAAATCTGGCGTTTTGGAATTCACTCAAAAATGGTGACAAACTGTTGCAAATGATCCCCCGAAAGGTTTTATGGTGGATACAGATGGGTTTTTATCATCAGAAACAGAATTAGCCCTCGACGTCTGAACAACTTTTTTTTGAAAAAATCCCTAAGCCGCGCGGTCAGAATTTCAGCAAAAATCTGACATTCTGGAATTCACTCAAAAATGGTGCCAAACTGTTGCAAACGATCCCCTGAAAGGTTTTTCGGTGGAAACAGGTGGGTTTTTATCATCAGAAACAGAATTAGCCGTCGACGTCTGAACAACTTTTTTTGAAAAAATCCCTAAGCCGCGCGGTCACAATTTCAGCAAAAATCTGGCGTTTTGGAATTCACTCAAAAATGGTGCCAAACTGTTGCAAACGATCCCCTGAAAGGTTTTTCGGTGGAAAGAGATGGGTTTTTATCATTGGAAACAGAATTAGCCCTCGATGTCTGAACAACTTTTTTTTGAAAAAATCCCTAAGCCGCGAAGTCACAATTTCAGCAGAAATCTGGCGTTTTGGAATTCACTCAAAAATGGTGCCAAACTGTTGCAAACGATTCCCTGAAAGGTTTTTTGGCGGAAACAGGTGGGATTTTATCATCAGAAACAGAATTAGCCGTCGACGTCTGAACAACTTTTTTTTAAAAAAATCCCTAAGCCGCGCGGTCAGAATTTCAGCAAAAATCTGACATTCTGGAATTCACTCAAAAATGGTGCCAAACTGTTGCAAATGATCCCCTGAAAGGTTTTTTGGAAGAAACAGATGGGTTTTTATCATCAGAAACAGAATTAGCCCTCCACGTCTGAACAACTTTTTTTTGAAAAAATCCCTAAGCCGCGCGGTCAGAATTTCAGCAAAAATCTGACATTCTGGAATTCACTCAAAAATGGTGCCAAACTGTTGCAAACGATCCCCTGAAAGGTTTTTTGGCGGAAACAGATGGGTTTTTGTCATCAGAAACAGAATTAGCCTTCGACGTCTGAACAACTTTTTTTTGAAAAAATCCCTAAGCCGCGCGGTCAGAATTTCAGCAAAAATCTGACATTCTGGAATTCACTCAAAAATGGTGCCAAACTGTTGCAAACGATCCCCTGAAAGGTTTTTCGGTGGAAACAGGTGCGTTATTATCATCAGAAACAGAATTAGCCGTCAACGTCTGAAAAACTTTTTTTGAAAAAATCCCTAAGCCGCGCGGTCACAATTTCAGCAAAAATCTGGCGTTTTGGAATTCACTCAAAAATGGTGCCAAACTGTTGCAAACGATCCCCTGAAAGGTTTTTCGGCGGAAACAGGTGGGTTTTTATCATCAGAAACAGAATTAGCCGTCCTCGTCTGAACAACTTTTTTTAAAAAAATCCCTAAGCCGCGCGGTCACAATTTCAGCAAATATCTGGCGTTTTGGAATTCACTCAAAAATGGTGACAAACTGTTGCAAATGATCCCCTGAAAGGTTTTTTGGTGGAAACAGGTGGGTTTTTATCATCAAAACTTAATTAGCCGTCCTCGTCTGAACACCTTTTTTTGAAAAAATCCCTAAACCGCGCGGTCACAATTTCAGCAAAAATCTGGCGTTTTGGAATTCACTCAAAAATGGTGACAAACTGTTGCAAATGATCCCCCGAAAGGTTTTATGGTGGAAACAGATGGGTTTTTATCATCAGAAACAGAATTAGCCCTCGACGTCTGAACAACTTTTTTTTGAAAAAATCCCTAAGCCGCGCGGTCAGAATTTCAGCAAAAATCTGACATTCTGGAATTCACTCAAAAATGGTGCCAAACTGTTGCAAACGATCCCCTGAAAGGTTTTTCGGTGGAAACAGGTGGGTTTTTATCATCAGAAACAGAATTAGCCGTCCTCGTCTGAACAACTTTTTTAAAAAAAATCCCTAAGCCGCGCCGTCACAATTTCAGCAAAAATCTGACATTCTGGAATTCACTCAAAAATGGTGCCAAACTGCTGCAAACGATCCCCTGAAAGGTTTTTCGGTGGAAACAGATGGGTTTTTATCATCGGAAACAGAATTAGCCCTCGACGTCTGAACACCTTTTTTTGAAAAAATCCCTAAACCGCGCGGTCACAATTTCAGCAAAAATCTGGCGTTTTGGAATTCACTCAAAAATGGTGACAAACTGTTGCAAATGATCCCCTGAAAGGTTTTTTGGTGAAAACAGATGGATTTTTATCATCAAAACAGAATTAGCCGTCCTCGTCTGAACACCTTTTTTTGAAAAAATCCCTAAACCGCGCGGTCACAATTTCAGCAAAAATCTGGCGTTTTGGAATTCACTCAAAAATGGTGACAAACTGTTGCAAATGATCCCCCGAAAGGTTTTATGGTGGAAACAGAAGGGTTTTTATCATCAGAAACAGAATTAGCCCTCGACGTCTGAACAACTTTTTTTTGAAAAAATCCCTAAGCCGCGCGGTCAGAATTTCAGCAAAAATCTGACATTCTGGAATTCACTCAAAAATGGTGCCAAACTCCTGCAAACGATCCCCTGAAAGGTTTTTCGGTGGAAACAGGTGGGTTTTTATCAACAGAAACAGAATTAGCCGTCGACGTCTGAACAACTTTTTTTGAAAAAATCCCTAAGCCGAGCGGTCACAATTTCACCTAAAATCTGGCGTTTTGGAATTCATTCAAAAATGGTGCCAAACTGTTGCAAACGATCCCCTGAAAGGTTTTTCGGTGGAAAGAGATGGGTTTTTATCATTGGAAACAGAATTAGCCCTCGATGTCTGAACAACTTTTTTTTGAAAAAATCCCTAAGCCGCGAAGTCACAATTTCAGCAGAAATCTGGCGTTTTGGAATTCACTCAAAAATGGTGCCAAACTGTTGCAAACAATCCCCTGAAAGGTTTTTTGGCGGAAACAGGTGGGATTTTATCATCAGAAACAGAATTAGCCGTCGAAGTCTGAACAACTTTTTTTTTAAAAAATCCCTAAGCCGCGCGGTCAGAATTTCAGCAAAAATCTGACATTCTGGAATTCACTCAAAAATGGTGCCAAACTGTTGCAAACGATCCCCTGAAAGGTTTTTCGGCGGAAACAGGTGGGTTTTTATCATCAGAAACAGAATTAGCCGTCCTCGTCTGAACAACTTTTTTTAAAAAAATCCCTAAGCCGCGCGGTCACAATTTCAGCAAAAATCTGACATTCTGGAATTCACTCAAAAATGGTGCCAAACTGTTGCAAACGATCCCCTGAAAGGTTTTTCGGTGGAAACAGATGGGTTTTTATCATCGGAAACAGAATTAGCCCTCGACGTCTGAACACGTTTTTTTGAAAAAATCCCTAAACCGCGCGGTCACAATTTCAGCAAAAATCTGGCGTTTTGGAATTCACTCAAAAATGGTGACAAACTGTTGCAAATGATCCCCTGAAAGGTTTTTTGGTGGAAACAGATGGGTTTTTATCATCAAAACAGAATTAGCCGTCCTCGTCTGAACACCTTTTTTTGAAAAAATCCCTAAACCGCGCGGTCACAATTTCAGCAAAAATCTGACATTCTGGAATTCACTCAAAAATGGTGCCAAACTGTTGCAAACGATCCCCTGAAAGGTTTTTTGGCGGAAACAGGTGGGTTTTTATCATCAGAAACAGAATTAGCCGTCCTCGTCTGAACAATTTTTTTTAAAAAAATCCCTAAGCCGCGCGGTCACAATTTCAGCAAATCTCTGGCGTTTTGGAATTCACTCAAAAATGGTGACAAACTGTTGCAAATGATCCCCTGAAAGGTTTTTTGGTGGAAACAGGTGGGTTTTTATCATCAAAACAGAATTAGCCGTCCTCGTCTGAACACCTTTTTTTGAAAAAATCCCTAAACCTCGCGGTCACAATTTCAGCAAAAATCTGGCGTTTTGGAATTCACTCAAAAATGGTGACAAACTGTTGCAAATGATCCCCTGAAAGGTTTTTTGGTGGAAACAGATGGGTTTTTATCATCAAAACAGAATTAGCCGTACAAGTCTGAACACCTTTTTTTGAAAAAATCCCTAAACCGCGCGGTCACAATTTCAGCAAAAATCTGGCGTTTTGGAATTCACTCAAAAATGGTGACAAACTGTTGCAAATGATCCCCCGAAAGGTTTTATGGTGGAAACAGATGGGTTTTTATCATCAGAAACAGAATTAGCCCTCGACGTCTGAACAACTTTTTTTTGAAAAAATCCCTAAGCCGCGCGGTCAGAATTTCAGCAAAAATCTGACATTCTGGAATTCACTCAAAAATGGTGCCAAACTGTTGCAAACGATCCCCTGAAAGGTTTTTCGGTGGAAACAGGTGGGTTTTTATCATCAGAAACAGAATTATCCGTCGACGTCTGAACAACTTTTTTTGAAAAAATCCCTAAGCCGCGCGGTCACAATTTCAGCAAAAATCTGGCGTTTTGGAATTCACTCAAAAATGGTGCCAAACTGTTGCAAACGATCCCCTGAAAGGTTTTTCGGTGGAAAGAGATGGGTTTTTATCATTGGAAACAGAATTAGCCCTCGATGTCTGAACAACTTTTTTTTGAAAAAATCCCTAAGCCGCGAAGTCACAATTTCAGCAGAAATCTGGCGTTTTGGAATTCACTCAAAAATGGTGCCAAACTGTTGCAAACGATTCCCTGAAAGGTTTTTCGGCGGAAACAGGTGGGATTTTATCATCAGAAACAGAATTAGCCGTCGACGTCTGAACAACTTTTTAAAAAAAAAAATCCCTAAGCCGCGCGGTCAGAATTTCAGCAAAAATCTGACATTCTGGAATTCACTCAAAAATGGTGCCAAACTGTTGCAAACGATCCCCTGAAAGGTTTTTTGGCGGAAACAGATGGGTTTTTATCATCAGAAACAGAATTAGCCGTACTCGTCTGAACACCTTTTTTTGAAAAAATCCCTAAACCGCGCGGTCAAAATTTCAGCAAAAATCTGGCGTTTTGGAATTCACTCAAAAATGGTGACAAACTGTTGCAAATGATCCCCCGAAAGGTTTTATGGTGGAAACAGATGGGTTTTTATCATCAGAAACAGAATTAGCCCTCGACGTCTGAACAACTTTTTTTTGAAAAAATCCCTAAGCCGCGCGGTCAGAATTTCAGCAAAAATCTGACATTCTGGAATTCACTCAAAAATGGTGCCAAACTGTTGCAAACGATCCCCTGAAAGGTTTTTCGGTGGAAACAGGTGGGTTTTTATCATCAGAAACAGAATTAGCCGTCGACGTCTGAACAACTTTTTTTGAAAAAATCCCTAAGCCGCGCGGTCACAATTTCAGCAAAAATCTGGCATTTTGGAATTCACTCAAAAATGGTGCCAAACTGTTGCAAACGATCCCCTGAAAGGTTTTTCGGTGGAAAGAGATGGGTTTTTATCATTGGAAACAGAATTAGCCCTCGATGTCTGAACAACTTTTTTTTGAAAAAATCCCTAAGCCGCGAAGTCACAATTTCAGCAGAAATCTGGCGTTTTGGAATTCACTCAAAAATGGTGCCAAACTGTTGCAAACGATTCCCTGAAAGGTTTTTTGGCGGAAACAGGTGGGATTTTATCATCAGAAACAGAATTAGCCGTCGACGTCTGAACAACTTTTTAAAAAAAAAATCCCTAAGCCGCGCGGTCAGAATTTCAGCAAAAATCTGACATTCTGGAATTCACTCAAAAATGGTGCCAAACTGTTGCAAATGATCCCCTGAAAGGTTTTTTGGAAGAAACAGATGGGTTTTTATCATCAGAAACAGAATTAGCCCTCCACGTCTGAACAACTTTTTTTTTAAAAAATCCCTAAGCCGCGCGGTCAGAATTTCAGCAAAAATCTGACATTCTGGAATTCACTCAAAAATGGTGCCAAACTGTTGCAAACGATCCCCTGAAAGGTTTTTTGGCGGAAACAGATGGGTTTTTATCATCAGAAACAGAATTAGCCTTCGACGTCTGAACAACTTTTTTTTGAAAAAATCCCTAAGCCGCGTGGTCAGAATTTCAGCAAAAATCTGACATTCTGGAATTCACTCAAAAATGGTGCCAAACTGTTGCAAACGATCCCCTGAAAGGTTTTTCGGCGGAAACAGGTGGGTTTTTATCATCAGAAACAGAATTAGCCGTCCTCGTCTGAACAACTTTTTTAAAAAAAATCCCTAAGCCGCGATGTCACAATTTCAGCAAATATCTGGCGTTTTGGAATTCACTCAAAAATGGTGACAAACTGTTGCAAATGATCCCCTGAAAGGTTTTTTGGTGGAAACAGGTGGGTTTTTATCATCTAAACTGAATTAGCCGTCCTCGTCTGAACACCTTTTTTTGAAAAAATCCCTAAACCGCGCGGTCACAATTTCAGCAAAAATCTGGCGTTTTGGAATTCACTCAAAAATGGTGACAAACTGTTGCAAATGATCCCCCGAAAGGTTTTATGGTGGAAACAGATGGGTTTTTATCATCAGAAACAGAATTAGCCCTCGACGTCTGAACAACTTTTTTTTGAAAAAATCCCTAAGCCGCGCGGTCAGAATTTCAGCAAAAATCTGACATTCTGGAATTCACTCAAAAATGGTGCCAAACTGTTGCAAACGATCCCCTGAAAGGTTTTTTGGCGGAAACAGGTGGGTTTTTATCATCAGAAACAGAATTAGCCGTCCTCGTCTGAACAACTTTTTTTTAAAAAATCCCTAAGCCGCGCGGTCACAATTTCAGCAAATCTCTGGCGTTTTGGAATTCACTCAAAAATGGTGACAAACTGTTGCAAATGATCCCCTGAAAGGTTTTTTGGTGGAAACAGGTGGGTTTTTATCATCAAAACAGAATTAGCCGTCCTCGTCTGAACACCTTTTTTTGAAAAAATCCCTAAACCGCGCGGTCACAATTTCAGCAAAAATCTGGCGTTTTGGAATTCACTCAAAAATGGTGACAAACTGTTGCAAATGATCCCCCGAAAGGTTTTATGGTGGAAACAGGTGGGTTTTTATCATCAGAAACAGAATTAGCCCTCGACGTCTGAACAACTTTTTTTTGAAAAAATCCCTAAACCGCACGGTCACAATTTCAGCAAAAATCTGACATTCTGGAAGTCACTCAAAAATGGTGCCAAACTGCTACAAACGATCCCCTGAAAGGTTTTTCGGTGGAAACAGATGGGTTTTTATCATCGGAAACAGAATTAGCCCTCGACGTCTGAACACCTTTTTTTGAAAAAATCCCTAAACCGCGCGGTCACAATTTCAGCAAAAATCTGGCGTTTTGGAATTCACTCAAAAATGGTGACAAACTGTTGCAAATGATCCCCTGAAAGGTTTTTTGGTGGTAACAGATGGGTTTTTATCATCAAAACAGAATTAGCCGTCCTCGTCTGAACACCTTTTTTTGAAAAAATCCCTAAACCGCGCGGTCACAATTTCAGCAAAAATCTGGCGTTTTGGAATTCACTCAAAAATGGTGACAAACTGTTGCAAATGATCCCCCGAAAGGTTTTATGGTGGAAACAGATGGGTTTTTATCATCAGAAACAGAATTAGCCCTCGACGTCTGAACAACTTTTTTTTGAAAAAATCCCTAAGCCGCACGGTCAGAATTTCAGCAAAAATCTGACATTCTGGAATTCACTCAAAAATGGTGACAAACTGTTGCAAATGATCCCCCGAAAGGTTTTTCGGTGGAAAGAGATGGGTTTTTATCATTGGAAACAGAATTAGCCGTCGATGTCTGGACAACTTTTTTTTGAAAAAATCCCTAAGCCGCGAAGTCACAATTTCAGCAGAAATCTGGCGTTTTGGAATTCACTCAAAAATGGTGCCAAACTATTGCAAACGATCCCCTGAAAGGTTTTTTGGCGGAAACAGGTGGGTTTTTATCATCAGAAACAGAATTAGCCGTCGAAGTCTGAACAACTTTTTTTAAAAAAAATCCCTACGCCGCGCGGTCAGAATTTCAGCAAAAATCGGACATTCTGGAATTCACTCAAAAATCGTGCCAAACTGTTGCAAACGATCCCCTGAAAGGTTTTTCGGTGGAAACAGATGGGTTTTTATCATCAGAAACAGAATTAGCCGTCGACGTCTGAACAACTTTTTTTAAAAAAATCCCTAAGCCGCGCGGTCACAATTTCAGCAAAAATCTGGCGTTTTGGAATTCACTCAAAAATGGTGCCAAACTGTTGCAAACGATCCCCTGAAGGGTTTTTTGGAGGAAACAGATGGGTTTTTATCATTGGAAACAGAATTAGCCCTCGATGTCTGAACAGCTTTTTTTTTAAAAAAAATCCCTAAGGCGCGGTTACAATTTCAGCAGAAATCTGGCGTTTTGGAATTCACTCAAAAATGGTGCCAAACTGTTGCAAACGATCCCCTGAAAGGTTTTTTGGCGGAAACAGGTGGGTTTTTATCATCAGAAACAGAATTAGCCTTCGACGTCTGAACAACTTTTTAAAAAAAAAATCCCTAAGCCGCGCGGTCACAATTTCAGCAAAAATCTGACATTCTGGAATTCACTCAAAAATGGTGCCAAACTGTTCCAAACGATCCCCTGAAAGCTTTTTTGGCGGAAACAGATGGATTTTTATCATCAGAAACAGAATTAGCCTTCGACGTCTGAACAACTTTTTTTTGAAAAAATCCCTAAGCCGCGCGGTCAGAATTTCAGCAAAAATCTGACATTCTGGAATTCACTCAAAAATGGTGCCAAACTGTTGCAAACGATCCCCTGAAAGGTTTTTCGGTGGAAACAGATGGGTTTTTATCATTAGAAACAGAATTAGCCCTCGACGTCTGAACAACTTTTTTTAAAAAAATACCTAAGCCGCGCGGTCACAATTTCAGCAAAAATCTGGCGTTTTGGAATTCACTCAAAAATGGTGTCAAACTGTTGCAAACGATCCCCTGAAAGGTTTTTTGGAGGAAACAGATGGGTTTTTATCATCGTAAACAGAATTAGCCCTCGATGTCTGAACAACTTTTTTTAGAAAAAATCCCTAAGCCGCGCGGTCAGAATTTCAGCAGAAATCTGGCGTTTTGGAATTCACTCAAAAATGGTGCCAAACAGTTGAAAAGGATCCCCTGAAAGGTTTTTCGGTGGAAACAGATGGGTTTTTATCATCAGAAACAGAATTAGCCGTCGACGTCTGAACAACTTTTTTTAAAAAAATCCCTAAGCCGAACGGTCAGAATTTCAGCAAAAATCTGACATTCTGGAATTCACTCAAAAATGGTGCCAAACTGTTGCAAACGATCCCCTGAAAGGTTTTTTGGCGGA
Organism: Podarcis tiliguerta; assembly: GCF_965153285.1. Classification (NCBI taxonomy): domain Eukaryota; kingdom Metazoa; phylum Chordata; class Lepidosauria; order Squamata; family Lacertidae; genus Podarcis; species Podarcis tiliguerta. The sequence goes on along the minus strand of NC_139539.1, from coordinate 87,787,855 downwards.
CACAGATGGGTTTTTATCATCAGAAACAGAATTAGCTGTCGATGTCTAAACAACTTTAAAAAAAAAAATCCCTAAGCCGCGCGGTCAGAATTTCAGCAAAAATCTGACATTCTGGAATTCACTCAAAAATTCAACGTCTGAAACACTTTTTTTGAAAAAATCCCTAAGCCGCACGGTCAGAATTTCAGCAAAAATCTGGCGTTTTGGAATTCACTCAAAAATGGTGCCAAACTGTTGCAAACGATCCCCTGAAAGGTTTTTCGGTGGAAACAGATGGGTTTTTATCATCGGAAACAGAATTAGCCCTCGACGTCTGAACACCCTTTTTTGAAAAAATCCCTAAGCCGCACGGTCAGAATTTCAGCCAAAATCTGGCGTTTTGGAATTCACTCAAAAATGGTGCCTAACTGTTGCAAAAGATTTCATGAAAGGTTTTTTGGAGGAAACAGATGGGTTTTTATAATCCAAAAGAGAATTAGCCTTCAACAGCTGAGCAACATTTTAAAAAAAAAATCCCTAAGCCGCGCGGTCAGAATTTCAGCAAAAATCTGGCGTTTTGGAATTCACTCAAAAATGGTGCCAAACTGCTGCAAACGATCCCCTGAAAGGTTTTTCGGTGGAAAGAGATGGGTTTTTAACATCAGAAAGAGAATTAGCCGTCGACGTCTGAACAACTTTTTTTTAAAAAAATCCCTAAGCCGAACGGTCAGAATTTCAGCAAAAATCTGACATTCTGGAATTCACTCAAAAATGGTGCCAAACTGTTGCAAACGATCCCCTGAAAGGTTTTTTGGCGGACACAGATGGGTTTTTATCATCAGAAACAGAATTAGCTGTCGATGTCTAAACAACTTTAAAAAAAAAAATCCCTAAGCCGCGCGGTCAGAATTTCAGCAAAAATCTGACATTCTGGAATTCACTCAAAAATTCAACGTCTGAAACACCTTTTTTTGAAAAAATCCCTAAGCCGCACGGTCACAATTTCAGCAAAAATCTGGCGTTTTGGAATTCACTCAAAAATGGTGCCAAACTGTTGCAAACGATCCCCTGAAAGGTTTTTCGGTGGAAACAGATGGGTTTTTATCATCGGAAACAGAATTAGCCCTCGACGTCTGAACACCCTTTTTTGAAAAAATCCCTAAACCGCGCGGTCGGAATTTCAGCAAAAATCTGACATTCTGGAATTCACTCAAAAATGGTGCCAAACTGTTGCAAACGATCCCCTGAAAGGTTTTTTGGAGGAAACAGATGGGTTTTTATCATTGGAAACAGAATTAGCCCTCGATGTCTGAACAACTTTTTTTTGAAAAAATCCCTAAGCCGCGCGGTCACAATTTCAGCAGAAATCTGGCGTTTTGGAATTCACTCAAAAATGGTGCCAAACTGTTGCAAACGATCCCCTGAAAGGTTTTTTGGCGGAAACAGATGGGTTTTTATCATCAGAAACAGAATTAGCCTTCGATGTCTGAAACACTTTTTTTGAAAAAATCCCTAAGCCGCGCGGTCACAATTTCAGCAAAAATCTGGCGTTTTGGAATTCACTCAAAAATGGTGCCAAACTGCTGCAAACGATCCCCTGAAAGGTTTTTCGGTGGAAAGAGATGGGTTTTTAACATCAGAAAGAGAATTAGCCGTCGACGTCTGAACAACTTTTTTTAAAAAAAATCCCTAAGCCGCGCGGTCAGAATTTCAGCAAAAATCTGACATTCTGGAATTCACTCAAAAATGGTGCCAAACTGTTGCAAACGATCCCCTGAAAGGTTTTTTGGCGGACACAGATGGGTTTTTATCATCAGAAACAGAATTAGCCGTCGATGTCTAAACAACTTTAAAAAAAAAAAAAAATCCCTAAGCCGCGCGGTCAGAATTTCAGCAAAAATCTGACATTCTGGAATTCACTCGAAAATTCAATGTCTGAAACACTTTTTTTGAAAAAATCCCTAAGCCGCACGGTCAGAATTTCAGCCAAAATCTGGCGTTTTGGAATTCACTCAAAAATGGTGCCTAACTGTTGCAAACGATTCCATGAAAGGTTTTTTGGAGGAAACAGATGGGTTTTTATCATCCAAAAGAGAATTAGCCTTCAACAGCTGAGCAACATTTTAAAAAAAAAATTCCTAAGCCGCGCGGTCAGAATTTCAGCAAAAATCTGGCGTTTTGGAATTCACTCAAAAATGGTGCCAAACTGTTGCAAACGATCCCCTGAAAGGTTTTTTGGAGGAAACAGATGGGTTTTTATCATTGGAAACAGAATTAGCCCTCGATGTCTGAACAACTTTTTTTTGAAAAAATCCCTAAGCCGCGCGGTCACAATTTCAGCAGAAATCTGGCGTTTTGGAATTCACTCAAAAATGGTGCCAAACTGTTGCAAACGATCCCCTGAAAGGTTTTTTGGCGGAAACAGATGGGTTTTTATCATCAGAAACAGAATTAGCCGTCCTCGTCTGAACAACTTTTTTTGAAAAAATCCCTAAACCGCGCGGTCACAATTTCAGCAGAAATCTGGCGTTTTGGAATTCACTCAAAAATGGTGCCAAACTGTTGCAAACGATCCCCTGAAAGGTTTTTTGGCGGAAACAGATGGGTTTTTATCATCAGAAACAGAATTAGCCTTCGACGTCTGAAACACTTTTTTTGAAAAAATCCCTAAGCCGCGGGGTCACAATTTCAGCAAAAATCTGGCGTTTTGGAATTCACTCAAAAATGGTGCCAAACTGCTGCAAACGATCCCCTGAAAGGTTTTTCGGTGGAAAGAGATGGGTTTTTAACATCAGAAAGAGAATTAGCCGTCGACGTCTGAACAACCTTTTTTTTAAAAAAATCCCTAAGCCGCGCGGTCAGAATTTCAGCAAAAATCTGACATTCTGGAATTCACTCAAAAATGGTGCCAAACTGTTGCAAACGATCCCCTGAAAGGTTTTTTGGCGGAAACAGTTGGGTTTTTATCATCAGAAACAGAATTAGCCGTCGATGTCTAAACAACTTTTAAAAAAAAAAAATCCCTAAGCCGCGCGGTCAGAATTTCAGCAAAAATCTGACATTCTGGAATTCACTCAAAAATTCAACGTCTGAAACACTTTTTTTGAAAAAATCCCTAAGCCGCACGGTCAGAATTTCAGCAAAAATCTGGCGTTTTGGAATTCACTCAAAAATGGTGCCAAACTGTTGCAAACGATCCCCTGAAAGGTTTTTCGGTGGAAACAGGTGGGTTTTTATCATCAGAAACAGAATTAGCCATCCTCGTCTGAACAACTTTTTTAAAAAAAATCCCTAAGCTGCGCGGTCACAATTTCAGCAAAAATCTGACATTCTGGAATTCACTCAAAAATGGTGCCAAACTGTTGCAAACGATCCCCTGAAAGGTGTTTCGGTGGAAACAGATGGGTTTTTATCATCGGAAACAGAATTAACCCTCGACGTCTGAACAACTTTTTTTAAAAAAATCCCTAAGCCGCGCGGTCACAATTTCAGCAAAAATCTGACATTCTGGAATTCACTCAAAAATGGTGCCAAACTGTTGCAAACGATCCCCTGAAAGGTGTTTCGGTGGAAACAGATGGGTTTTTATCATCGGAAACAGAATTAACCCTCGACGTCTGAACAACCTTTTTTGAAAAAATCCCTAAGGCGCGCGGTCACAATTTCAGCAAAAATCTGACATTCTGGAATTCACTCAAAAATGGTGCCAAACTGTTGCAAACGATCCCCTGAAAGGTTTTTTGGCGGAAACAGATGGGTTTTTATCATCAGAAACAGAATTAGCCTTCGACGTCTGAACAACTTTTTTTTGAAAAAATCCCTAAGCCGCGCGGTCACAATTTCAGCAAAAATCTGACATTCTGGAATTCACTCAAAAATGGTGCCAAACTGTTGCAAACGATCCCCTGAAAGGTTTTTTGGCGGAAACAGATGGGTTTTTATCATCAGAAACAGAATGAGCCGTCGATGTCTAAACAACTTTTAAAAAAAAAATCCCTAAGCCGCGCGGTCAGAATTTCAGCAAAAATCTGACATTCTGGAATTCACTCAAAAATGGTGCCAAACTGTTGCAAACGATCCCCTGAAAGGTGTTTCGGTGGAAACAGATGGGTTTTTATCATCGGAAACAGAATTAACCCTCGACGTCTGAACAACCTTTTTTGAAAAAATCCCTAAACCGCGCGGTCACAATTTCAGCAAAAATCTGGCGTTTTGGAATTCACTCAAAAATGGTGACAAACTGTTGCAAATGATCCCCCGAAAGGTTTTATGGTGGAAACAGATGGGTTTTTATCATCAGAAACAGAATTAGCCCTCGACGTCTGAACAACTTTTTTTTGAAAAAATCCCTAAGCCGCACGGTCAGAATTTCAGCAAAAATCTGGCGTTTTGGAATTCACTCAAAAATGGTGCCAAACTGTTGCAAACGATCCCCTGAAAGGTTTTTCGGTGGAAACAGGTGGGTTTTTATCATCAGAAACAGAATTAGCCGTCGATGTCTGAAACACTTTTTTTGAAAAAATCCCTAAGCCGCGCGGTCACAATTTCAGCAAAAATCTGGCGTTTTGGAATTCACTCAAAAATGGTGCCAAACTGTTGCAAACGATCCCCTGAAAGGTTTTTTGGCGGAAACAGGTGGGTTTTTATCATCAGAAACAGAATTAGCCTTCGACGTCTGAACAACTTTTTTAAAAAAAAATCCCTAAGCCGCGCGGTCACAATTTCAGCAAAAATCTGACATTCTGGAATTCACTCAAAAATGGTGCCAAACTGTTGCAAACGATCGCCTGAAAGGTTTTTCGGTGGAAACAGGTGGGTTTTTATCATCAGAAACAGAATTAGCCGTCGATGTCTGAAACACTTTTTTTGAAAAAATCCCTAAGGCGCGCGGTCAGAATTTCAGCAAAAATCTGACATTCTGGAATTCACTCAAAAATGGTGCTAAACTGTTGCAAACGATCCCCTGAAAGGTTTTTCGGTGGAAAGAGATGGGTTTATATCATTGGAAACAGAATTAGCGCTCGATGTCTGAACAACTTTTTTTTGAAAAAATCCCTAAGCCGCGAAGTGACAATTTCAGCAGAAATCTGGCGTTTTGGAATTCACTCAAAAATGGTGCCAAACTGTTGCAAACGATCCCCTGAAAGGTTTTTTGGCGGAAACAGGTGGGTTTTTATCATCAGAAACAGAATTAGCCGTCGACGTCTGAACAACTTTTTTTTAAAAAAATCCCTAAGCCGCGCGGTCAGAATTTCAGCAAAAATCTGACATTCTGGAATTCACTCAAAAATGGTGCCAAACTGTTGCAAACGATCCCCTGAAAGGTTTTTTGGCGGAAACAGGTGGGTTTTTATCATCAGAAACAGAATTAGCCTTCGACGTCAGAAGAACTTTTTTTAAAAAAACTCCCTAAGCCGCACGGTCAGAATTTCAGCAAAAATCTGACATTCTGGAATTCACTCAAAAATGGTGCCAAACTGTTGCAAACGATCCCCTGAAAGGTTTTTTGGCGGAAACAGGTGGGTTTTTATCATCAGAAACAGAATTAGCCGTCGACGTCTGAAAAACTTTTTTTGAAAAAATCCCTAAGCCGCGCGGTCACAATTTCAGCAAAAATCTGGCGTTTTGGAATTCACTCAAAAATGGTGCCAAACTGTTGCAAACGAACCCCTGAAAGGTTTTTCGGTGGAAAGAGATGGGTTTTTAACATCAGAAAGAGAATTAGCCGTCGACGTCTGAACAACTTTTTTAAAAAAAAAATCCCTAAGCCGCGCGGTCACAATTTCAGCAAAAATCTGGCATTCTGGAATTCACTCAAAAATGGTGCCAAACTGTTGCAAACGATCCCCTGAAAGGTTTTTTGGCGGAAACAGGTGGGTTTTTATCATCAGAAACAGAATTAGCCGTCGACGTCTGAACAACTTTTTTTAAAAAAATCCCTAAGCCGCGCGGTTACAATTTCAGCAAAAATCTGGCGTTTTGGAATTCACTCAAAAATGTTGCCAAACTGTTGCAAACGATCCCCTGAAAGGTTTTTTGGAGGAAACAGATGGGTTTTTATCATTGGAAACAGAATTAGCCCTCGATGTCTGAAAAACTTTTTTTTGAAAAAATCCCTAAGCCGCGCGGTCACAATTTCAGCAGAAATCTGGCGTTTTGGAATTCACTCAAAAATGGTGCCAAACTGTTGCAAACGATCCCCTGAAAGGTTTTTTGGCGGAAACAGGTGGGTTTTTATCATCAGAAACAGAATTAGCCTTCGACGTCTGAACAACTTTTTTTTAAAAAACTCCCTAAGCCGCGCGGTCAGAATTTCAGCAAAAATCTGGCGTTTTGGAATTCATTCAAAAATGGTGCCAAACTGTTGCAAACGATCCCCTGAAAGGTTTTTTGGCAGAAACAGGTGGGTTTTTATCATCAGAAACAGAATTAGCCGTCGACGTCTGAAAAACTTTTTTTAAAAAAATGCCTAAGCCGCGCGGTCACAATTTCAGCAAAAATCTGGCGTTTTGGAATTCACTCAAAAATGGTGCCAAACTGTTGCAAACGAACCCCTGAAAGGTTTTTCGGTGGAAAGAGATGGGTTTATATCATTGGAAACAGAATTAGCCCTCGATGTCTGAACAACTTTTTTTTAAAAAAATCCCTAAGCCGCGCGGTCAGAATTTCAGCAAAAATCTGACATTCTGGAATTCACTCAAAAATGGTGCCAAACTGTTGCAAACGATCCCCTGAAAGGTTTTTTGGCGGAAACAGGTGGGTTTTTATCATCAGAAACAGAATTAGCCTTCGACGTCAGAACAACTTTTTTTAAAAAAACTCCCTAAGCCGCACGGTCAGAATTTCAGCAAAAATCTGACATTCTGGAATTCACTCAAAAATGGTGCCAAACTGTTGCAAACGATCCCCTGAAAGGTTTTTTGGCGGAAACAGGTGGGTTTTTATCATCAGAAACAGAATTAGCCGTCGACGTCTGAAAAACTTTTTTTGAAAAAATCCCTAAGCCGCGCGGTCACAATTTCAGCAAAAATCTGGCGTTTTGGAATTCACTCAAAAATGGTGCCAAACTGTTGCAAACGAACCCCTGAAAGGTTTTTCGGTGGAAAGAGATGGGTTTTTAACATCAGAAAGAGAATTAGCCGTCGACGTCTGAACAACTTTTTTTAAAAAAAAATCCCTAAGCCGCGCGGTCACAATTTCAGCAAAAATCTGGCATTCTGGAATTCACTCAAAAATGGTGCCAAACTGTTGCAAACGATCCCCTGAAAGGTTTTTTGGCGGAAACAGGTGGGTTTTTATCATCAGAAACAGAATTAGCCGTCGACGTCTGAACAACTTTTTTTAAAAAAATCCCTAAGCCGCGCGGTTACAATTTCAGCAAAAATCTGGCGTTTTGGAATTCACTCAAAAATGTTGCCAAACTGTTGCAAACGATCCCCTGAAAGGTTTTTTGGAGGAAACAGATGGGTTTTTATCATTGGAAACAGAATTAGCCCTCGATGTCTGAAAAACTTTTTTTTGAAAAAATCCCTAAGCCGCGCGGTCACAATTTCAGCAGAAATCTGGCGTTTTGGAATTCACTCAAAAATGGTGCCAAACTGTTGCAAACGATCCCCTGAAAGGTTTTTTGGCAGAAACAGGTGGGTTTTTATCATCAGAAACAGAATTAGCCGTCGACGTCTGAAAAACTTTTTTTAAAAAAATGCCTAAGCCGCGCGGTCACAATTTCAGCAAAAATCTGGCGTTTTGGAATTCACTCAAAAAATAGTGACAAACTGGTGCAAATGATCCCCTGAAAGGTTTTTTGGAGGAAACAGATGGGTTTTTATCATTGGAAACAGAATTAGCCCTCGATGTCTGAAAAACTTTTTTTTGAAAAAATCCCTAAGCCGCACGGTCAGAATTTCAGCAAAAATCTGGCGTTTTGGAATTCACTCAAAAATGGTGCCAAACTGTTGCAAACGATCCCCTGAAAGGTTTTTCGGTGGAAACAGGTCGGTTTTTATCATCAGAAACAGAATTAGCCGTCGACGTCTGAAACACTTTTTTTGAAAAAATCCCTAAGCCGCGCGGTCACAATTTCAGCAAAAATCTGGCGTTTTGGAATTCACTCAAAAAATAGTGACAAACTGTTGAAAATGATCCCCTGAAAGGTTTTTTGGAGGAAACAGATGGGTTTTTATCATTGGAAACAGAATAAGCCCTCGACGTCTGAAAAACTTTTTTTTAAAAAACTCCCTAAGCCGCGCGGTCACAATTTCAGCAAAAATCTGGCGTTTTGGAATTCACTCAAAAATGGTGCCAAACTGTTGCAAACGAACCCCTGAAAGGTTTTTCGGTGGAAAGAGATGGGTTTTTAACATCAGAAAGAGAATTAGCCGTCGACGTCTGAACAACTTTTTTTTAAAAAAAATCCCTAAGCCGCGCGGTCACAATTTCAGCAAAAATCTGGCATTCTGGAATTCACTCAAAAATGGTGCCAAACTGTTGCAAACGATCCCCTGAAAGGTTTTTTGGCGGAAACAGGTGGGTTTTTATCATCAGAAACAGAATTAGCCGTCGACGTCTGAACAACTTTTTTTTAAAAAATCCCTAAGCCGCGCGGTTACAATTTCAGCAAAAATCTGGCGTTTTGGAATTCACTCAAAAATGTTGCCAAACTGTTGAAAACGATCCCCTGAAAGGTTTTTTGGAGGAAACAGATGGGTTTTTATCATTGGAAACAGAATTAGCCCTCGATGTCTGAAAAACTTTTTTTTGAAAAAATCCCTAAGCCGCGCGGTCACAATTTCAGCAGAAATCTGGCGTTTTGGAATTCACTCAAAAATGGTGCCAAACTGTTGCAAAGGATCCCCTGAAAGGTTTTTTGGCGGAAACAGGTGGGTTTTTATCATCAGAAACAGAATTAGCCTTCGACGTCTGAACAATTTTTTTTAAAAAAACTCCCTAAGCTGCGCGGTCAGAATTTCAGCAAAAATCTGGCGTTTTGGAATTCACTCAAAAATGGTGCCAAACTGTTGCAAACGATCCCCTGAAAGGTTTTTCGGTGGAAACAGGTCGGTTTTTATCATCAGAAACAGAATTAGCCGTCGACGTCTGAAACACTTTTTTTGAAAAAATCCCTAAGCCGCGCGGTCACAATTTCAGCAAAAATCTGGCGTTTTGGAATTCACTCAAAAAATAGTGACAAACTGTTGAAAATGATCCCCTGAAAGGTTTTTTGGAGGAAACAGATGGGTTTTTATCATTGGAAACAGAATAAGCCCTCGACGTCTGAAAAACTTTTTTTTAAAAAACTCCCTAAGCCGCGCGGTCACAATTTCAGCAAAAATCTGGCGTTTTGGAATTCACTCAAAAATGGTGCCAAACTGTTGCAAACGATCCCCTGAAAAGTTTTTTGGCAGAAACAGATGGGTTTTTATCATCAGAAACAGAATTAGCCGTCGACGTCTGAACAACTTTTTTTAAAAAAATCCCTAAGCCGCGCGGTTACAATTTCAGCAAAAATCTGGCGTTTTGGAATTCACTCAAAAATAGTGACAAACTGTTGCAAATGATCCCCTGAAAGGTTTTTTGGAGGAAACAGATGGGTTTTTATCATTGGAAACAGAATAAGCCCTCGACGTCTGAAAAACTTTTTTTTGAAAAAATCCCTAAGCCGCGCGGTCAGAATTTCAGCAAAAATCTGACATTCTGGAATTCACTCAAAAATGGTGCCAAACTGTTGCAAACGATCCCCTGAAAGGTTTTTCGGTGGAAACAGGTGGGTTTTTATCATCAGAAACAGAATTAGCCGTCGACGTCTGAAAAACTTTTTTTGAAAAAATCCCTAAGCCGCGCGGTCACAATTTCAGCAAAAATCTGGCGCTTTGGAATTCACTCAAAAATGGTGCCAAACTGTTGCAAACGAACCCCTGAAAGGTTTTTCGGTGGAAAGAGATGGGTTTTTAACATCAGAAAGAGAATTAGCCGTCGACGTCTGAACAACTTTTTTTTAGAAAAAATCCCTAAGCCGCGCGGTCACAATTTCAGCAAAAATCTGGCGTTTTGGAATTCACTCAAAAATGTTGCCAAACTGTTGAAAACGATCCCCTGAAAGGTTTTTTGGAGGAAACAGATGGGTTTTTATCATTGGAAACAGAATTAGCCCTCGATGTCTGAAAAACTTTTTTTTGAAAAAATCCCTAAGCCGCACGGTCACAATTTCAGCAGAAATCTGGCGTTTTGGAATTCACTCAAAAATGGTGCCAAACTGTTGCAAAGGATCCCCTGAAAGGTTTTTTGGCGGAAACAGGTGGGTTTTTATCATCAGAAACAGAATTAGCCTTCGACGTCTGAACAACTTTTTTTTAAAAAACTCCCTAAGCCGCGCGGTCAGAATTTCAGCAAAAATCTGGCGTTTTGGAATTCATTCAAAAATGGTGCCAAACATGCAAACGATCCCCTGAAAGGTTTTTTGGCAGAAACAGGTGGGTTTTTATCATCAGAAACAGAATTAGCCGTCGACGTCTGAACAACTTTTTTTAAAAAAATCCCTAAGCCGCGCGGTCACAATTTCAGCAAAAATCTGGCGTTTTGGAATTCACTCAAAAAATAGTGACAAACTGGTGCAAATGATCCCCTGAAAGGTTTTTTGGAGGAAACAGATGGGTTTTTATCATTGGAAACAGAATTAGCCCTCGATGTCTGAAAAACTTTTTTTTGAAAAAATCCCTAAGCCGCACGGTCAGAATTTCAGCAAAATCTGGCGTTTTGGAATTCACTCAAAAATGGTGCCAAACTGTTGCAAACGATCCCCTGAAAGGTTTTTCGGTGGAAACAGGTCGGTTTTTATCATCAGAAACAGAATTAGCCGTCGACGTCTGAAACACTTTTTTTGAAAAAATCCCTAAGCCGCGCGGTCACAATTTCAGCAAAAATCTGGCGTTTTGGAATTCACTCAAAAAATAGTGACAAACTGTTGAAAATGATCCCCTGAAAGGTTTTTTGGAGGAAACAGATGGGTTTTTATCATTGGAAACAGAATAAGCCCTCGACGTCTGAAAAACTTTTTTTTAAAAAACTCCCTAAGCCGCGCGGTCACAATTTCAGCAAAAATCTGGCGTTTTGGAATTCACTCAAAAATGGTGCCAAACTGTTGCAAACGATCCCCTGAAAAGTTTTTTGGCAGAAACAGATGGGTTTTTATCATCAGAAACAGAATTAGCCGTCGACGTCTGAACAACTTTTTTTAAAAAAATCCCTAAGCCGCGCGGTTACAATTTCAGCAAAAATCTGGCGTTTTGGAATTCACTCAAAAATAGTGACAAACTGTTGCAAATGATCCCCTGAAAGGTTTTTTGGAGGAAACAGATGGGTTTTTATCATTGGAAACAGAATAAGCCCTCGACGTCTGAAAAACTTTTTTTTGAAAAAATCCCTAAGCCGCGCGGTCAGAATTTCAGCAAAAATCTGACATTCTGGAATTCACTCAAAAATGGTGCCAAACTGTTGCAAACGATCCCCTGAAAGGTTTTTCGGTGGAAACAGGTGGGTTTTTATCATCAGAAACAGAATTAGCCGTCGACGTCTGAAAAACTTTTTTTGAAAAAATCCCTAAGCCGCGCGGTCACAATTTCAGCAAAAATCTGGCGTTTTGGAATTCACTCAAAAATGGTGCCAAACTGTTGCAAACGAACCCCTGAAAGGTTTTTCGGTGGAAAGAGATGGGTTTTTAACATCAGAAAGAGAATTAGCCGTCGACGTCTGAACAACTTTTTTTTAGAAAAAATCCCTAAGCCGCGCGGTCACAATTTCAGCAAAAATCTGGCGTTTTGGAATTCACTCAAAAATGTTGCCAAACTGTTGAAAACGATCCCCTGAAAGGTTTTTTGGAGGAAACAGATGGGTTTTTATCATTGGAAACAGAATTAGCCCTCGATGTCTGAAAAACTTTTTTTTGAAAAAATCCCTAAGCCGCGCGGTCACAATTTCAGCAGAAATCTGGCGTTTTGGAATTCACTCAAAAATGGTGCCAAACTGTTGCAAAGGATCCCCTGAAAGGTTTTTTGGCGGAAACAGGTGGGTTTTTATCATCAGAAACAGAATTAGCCTTCGACGTCTGAACAACTTTTTTTTAAAAAACTCCCTAAGCCGCGCGGTCAGAATTTCAGCAAAAATCTGGCGTTTTGGAATTCATTCAAAAATGGTGCCAAACATGCAAACGATCCCCTGAAAGGTTTTTTGGCAGAAACAGGTGGGTTTTTATCATCAGAAACAGAATTAGCCGTCGACGTCTGAACAACTTTTTTTAAAAAAATCCCTAAGCCGCGCGGTCACAATTTCAGCAAAAATCTGGCGTTTTGGAATTCACTCAAAAAATAGTGACAAACTGGTGCAAATGATCCCCTGAAAGGTTTTTTGGAGGAAACAGATGGGTTTTTATCATTGGAAACAGAATTAGCCCTCGATGTCTGAAAAACTTTTTTTTGAAAAAATCCCTAAGCCGCACGGTCAGAATTTCAGCAAAATCTGGCGTTTTGGAATTCACTCAAAAATGGTGCCAAACTGTTGCAAACGATCCCCTGAAAGGTTTTTCGGTGGAAACAGGTCGGTTTTTATCATCAGAAACAGAATTAGCCGTCGACGTCTGAAACACTTTTTTTGAAAAAATCCCTAAGCCGCGCGGTCACAATTTCAGCAAAAATCTGGCGTTTTGGAATTCACTCAAAAAATAGTGACAAACTGTTGAAAATGATCCCCTGAAAGGTTTTTTGGAGGAAACAGATGGGTTTTTATCATTGGAAACAGAATAAGCCCTCGACGTCTGAAAAACTTTTTTTTAAAAAACTCCCTAAGCCGCGCGGTCACAATTTCAGCAAAAATCTGGCGTTTTGGAATTCACTCAAAAATGGTGCCAAACTGTTGCAAACGATCCCCTGAAAAGTTTTTTGGCAGAAACAGATGGGTTTTTATCATCAGAAACAGAATTAGCCGTCGACGTCTGAACAACTTTTTTTGAAAAAATCCCTAAGCCGCGCGGTCACAATTTCAGCCGAAATCTGGCGTTTTGGAATTCACTCAAAAATGGTGCCAAACTGTTGCAAACGATCCCCTGAAAGGTTTTTTGGCGGAAACAGGTGGGTTTTTATCATCAGAAACAGAATTAGCCTTCGACGTCAGAACAACTTTTTTTAAAAAAACTCCCTAAGCCGCGCGGTCAGAATTTCAGCTAAAATCTGACATTCTGGAATTCACTCAAAAATGGTGCCAAACTGTTGCAGACGATCCCCTGAAAGGTTTTTTGGCGGAAACAGGTGGGTTTTTATCATCAGAAACAGAATTAGCCCTCGACGTCTGAAAAACTTTTTTTGAAAAAATCCCTAAGCCGCGCGGTCACAATTTCAGCAAAAATCTGGCGTTTTGGAATTCACTCAAAAATGGTGCCAAACTGTTGCAAACGAACCCCTGAAAGGTTTTTCGGTGGAAAGAGATGGGTTTTTAACATCAGAAAGAGAATTAGCCGTCGACGTCTGAACAACTTTTTTTTTAAAAAAATCCGTAAGCCGCGCGGTCACAATTTCAGCAAAAATCTGGCATTCTGGAATTCACTCAAAAATGGTGCCAAACTGTTGCAAACGATCCCCTGAAAGGTTTTTTGGCGGAAACAGGTGGGTTTTTATCATCAGCAACAGAATTAGCCGTCGACGTCTGAACAACTTTTTTTAAAAAAATCCCTAAGCCGCGCGGTCACAATTTCAGCAAAAATCTGGCGTTTTGGAATTCACTCAAAAAATAGTGACAAACTGGTGCAAATGATCCCCTGAAAGGTTTTTTGGAGGAAACAGATGGGTTTTTATCATTGGAAACAGAATTAGCCCTCGATGTCTGAAAAACTTTTTTTTGAAAAAATCCCTAAGCCGCACGGTCAGAATTTCAGCAAAAATCTGGCGTTTTGGAATTCACTCAAAAATGGTGCCAAACTGTTGCAAACGATCCCCTGAAAGGTTTTTTGGCGGAAGCAGGTGGGTTTTTATCATCAGAAACAGAATTAGCCTTCGACGTCAGAACAACTTTTTTTAAAAAAACTCCCTAAGCCGCGCGGTCAGAATTTCAGCAAAAATCTGACATTCTGGAATTCACTCAAAAATGGTGCCAAACTGTTGCAAACGATCCCCTGAAAGGTTTTTTGGCGGAAACAGGTGGGTTTTTATCATCAGAAACAGAATTAGCCGTCGACGTCTGAAAAACTTTTTTTGAAAAAATCCCTAAGCCGCGCGGTCACAATTTCAGCAAAAATCTGGCGTTTTGGAATTCACTCAAAAATGGTGCCAAACTGTTGCAAACGAACCCCTGAAAGGTTTTTCGGTGGAAAGAGATGGGTTTTTGACATCAGAAAGAGAATTAGCCGTCGACGTCTGAAGAACTTTTTTAAAAAAAAAATCCCTAAGCCGCGCGGTCACAATTTCAGCAAAAATCTGGCATTCTGGAATTCACTCAAAAATGGTGCCAAACTGTTGCAAACGATCCCCTGAAAGGTTTTTTGGCGGAAACAGGTGGGTTTTTATCATCAGAAACAGAATTAGCCGTCGACGTCTGAAAAACTTTTTTTGAAAAAATCCCTAAGCCGCGCGGTCACAATTTCAGCAAAAATCTGGCGTTTTGGAATTCACTCAAAAATGGTGCCAAACTGTTGCAAACGAACCCCTGAAAGGTTTTTCGGTGGAAAGAGATGGGTTTTTAACATCAGAAAGAGAATTAGCCGTCGACGTCTGAACAACTTTTTTTAAAAAAAAATCCCTAAGCCGCGCGGTCACAATTTCAGCAAAAATCTGGCGTTTTGGAATTCACTCAAAAATGGTGCCAAACTGTTGCAAACGATCCCCTGAAAGTTTTTTTGGCGGAAACAGGTGGGTTTTTATCATCAGAAACAGAATTAGCCTTCGACGTCTGAACAACTTTTTTTTAAAAAACTCCCTAAGCCGCGCGGTCAGAATTTCAGCAAAAATCTGGCGTTTTGGAATTCATTCAAAAATGGTGCCAAACTGTTGCAAACGATCCCCTGAAAGGTTTTTTGGCAGAAACAGGTGGGTTTTTATCATCAGAAACAGAATTAGCCGTCGACGTCTGAACAACTTTTTTTAAAAAAATCCCTAAGCCGCGCGGTCACAATTTCAGCAAAAATCTGGCGTTTTGGAATTCACTCAAAAAATAGTGACAAACTAGTGCAAATGATCCCCTGAAAGGTTTTTTGGAGGAAACAGATGGGTTTTTATCATTGGAAACAGAATTAGCCCTCGATGTCTGAAAAACTTTTTTTGAAAAAATCCCTAAGCCGCACGGTCAGAATTTCAGCAAAAATCTGGCGTTTTGGAATTCACTCAAAAATGGTGCCAAACTGTTACAAACGATCCCCTGAAAGGTTTTTCGGTGGAAACAGGTGGGTTTTTATCATCAGAAACAGAATTAGCCGTCGACGTCTGAAACACTTTTTTTGAAAAAATCCCTAAGCCGCGCGGTCACAATTTCAGCAAAAATCTGGCGTTTTGGAATTCACTCAAAAAATAGTGACAAACTGTTGAAAATGATCCCCTGAAAGATTTTTTGGAGGAAACAGATGGGTTTTTATCATTGGAAACAGAATAAGCCCTCGACGTCTGAAAAACTTTTTTTTAAAAAACTCCCTAAGCCGCGCGGTCACAATTTCAGCAAAAATCTGGCGTTTTGGAATTCACTCAAAAATGGTGCCAAACTGTTGCAAACGATCCCCTGAAAAGTTTTTTGGCAGAAGCAGATGGGTTTTTATCATCAGAAACAGAATTAGCCGTCGACGTCTGAACAACTTTTTTTAAAAAAATCCCTAAGCCGCGCGGTTACAATTTCAGCAAAAATCTGGCGTTTTGGAATTCACTCAAAAATAGTGACAAACTGTTGCAAATGATCCCCTGAAAGGTTTTTTGGAGGAAACAGATGGGTTTTTATCATTGGAAACAGAATTAGCCGTCGACGTCTGAAAAACTTTTTTTGAAAAAATCCCTAAGCCGCGCGGTCACAATTTCAGCAAAAATCTGGCGTTTTGGAATTCACTCAAAAATGGTGCCAAACTGTTGCAAACGATCCCCTGAAAGATTTTTTGGCGGAAACAGGTGGGTTTTTATCATCAGAAACAGAATTAGCCGTCGACGTCTGAACAACTTTTTTTGAAAAAATCCCTAAGCCGCGCGGTCACAATTTCAGCCGAAATCTGGCGTTTTGGAATTCACTCAAAAATGGTGCCAAACTGTTGCAAACGATCCCCTGAAAGGTTTTTTGGCGGAAACAGGTGGGTTTTTATCATCAGAAACAGAATTAGCCTTCGACGTCAGAACAACTTTTTTTAAAAAAACTCCCTAAGCCGCGCGGTCAGAATTTCAGCTAAAATCTGACATTCTGGAATTCACTCAAAAATGGTGCCAAACTGTTGCAAACGATCCCCTGAAAGGTTTTTTGGCGGAAACAGGTGGGTTTTTATCATCAGAAACAGAATTAGCCGTCGACGTCTGAAAAACTTTTTTTAAAAAAAATCCCTAAGCCGCGCGGTCACAATTTCAGCAAAAATCTGGCGTTTTGGAATTCACTCAAAAATGGTGCCAAACTGTTGCAAACGATCCCCTGAAGGGTTTTTTGGAGGAAACAGATGGGTTTTTATCATTGGAAACAGAATTAGCCCTCGATGTCTGAACAGCTTTTTTAAAAAAAAAATCCCTAAGCCGCGCGGTCACAATTTCAGCAAAAATCTGGCGTTTTTGAATTCACTCAAAAATGGTGCCAAACTGTTGCAAACGATCCCCTGAAAGGTTTTTTGGCGGAAACAGGTGGGTTTTTATCATCAGAAACAGAATTAGCCGTCGACGTCTGAACAACTTTTTTTTGAAAAAATCCCTAAGCCGCGCGGTCACAATTTCAGCAAAAATCTGGCGTTTTGGAATTCACTCAAAAATGGTACCAAACTGTTGCAAACGATCCCCTGAAAGGTTTTTCGGTGGAAAGAGATGGGTTTTTAACATCAGAAAGAGAATTAGCCCTCGACGTCTGGACAACTTTTTTTTAAAAAAATCCCTAAGCCGCGCGGTCAGAATTTCAGCAAAAATCTGACATTCTGGAATTCACTCAAAAATGGTGCCAAACTGTTGCAAACGATCCCCTGAAAGGTTTTTTGGCGGAAACAGGTGGGTTTTTATCATCAGAAACAGAATTATCCGTCGACGTCTGAACAATTTTTTTTAAAAAAATCCCTAAGTCGCGCGGTCACAATTTCAGCCGAAATATGGCTTTTTGGAATTCACTCAAAAATGGTGCCAAACTGTTGCAAACGATCCCCAGAAGGGTTTTTTGGAGGAAACAGATGGGTTTTTATCATTGGAAACAGAATTAGCCGTCGACGTCTGAACAACTTTTTTTTGAAAAAATCCCTAAGCCGCGCGGTCACAATTTCAGCAAAAATCTGGCGTTTTGGAATTCACTCAAAATGGTACCAAACTGTTGCAAACGATCCCCTGAAAGGTTTTTCGGTGGAAAGAGATGGGTTTTTAACATCAGAAAGAGAATTAGCCGTCGACGTCTGGACAACTTTTTTTAAAAAAAATCCCTAAGCCGCGCGGTCAGAATTTCAGCAAAAATCTGACATTCTGGAATTCACTCAAAAATGGTGCCAAACTGTTGCAAACGATCCCCTGAAAGGTTTTTTGGCGGAAACAGGTGGGTTTTTATCATCAGAAACAGAATCATCCGTCGACGTCTGAACAACTTTTTTTTAAAAAATCCCTAAGCCGCGCGGTCAGAATTTCAGCAAAAATCTGGCGTTTTGGAATTCATTCTAAAATGGTGCCAAACTGTTGCAAACGATCCCCTGAAAGGTTTTTTGGCAGAAACAGGTGGGTTTTTATCATCAGAAACAGAATTAGCCGTCGACGTCTGAACAACTTTTTTTAAAAAAATCCCTAAGCCGCGCGGTCACAATTTCAGCAAAAATCTGGCGTTTTGGAATTCACTCAAAAAATAGTGACAAACTGGTGCAAATGATCCCCTGAAAGGTTTTTTGGAGGAAACAGATGGGTTTTTATCATTGGAAACAGAATTAGCCCTCGATGTCTGAAAAACTTTTTTTTGAAAAAATCCCTAAGCCGCACGGTCAGAATTTCAGCAAAAATCTGGCGTTTTGGAATTCACTCAAAAATGGTGCCAAACTGTTACAAACGATCCCCTGAAAGGTTTTTCGGTGGAAACAGGTGGGTTTTTATCATCAGAAACAGAATTAGCCGTCGACGTCTGAAACACTTTTTTTGAAAAAATCCCTAAGCCGCGCGGTCACAATTTCAGCAAAAATCTGGCGTTTTGGAATTCACTCAAAAAATAGTGACAAACTGTTGAAAATGATCCCCTGAAAGATTTTTTGGAGGAAACAGATGGGTTTTTATCATTGGAAACAGAATAAGCCCTCGACGTCTGAAAAACTTTTTTTTAAAAAACTCCCTAAGCCGCGCGGTCACAATTTCAGCAAAAATCTGGCGTTTTGGAATTCACTCAAAAATGGTGCCAAACTGTTGCAAACGATCCCCTGAAAAGTTTTTTGGCAGAAGCAGATGGGTTTTTATCATCAGAAACAGAATTAGCCTTCGACGTCAGAACAACTTTTTTTAAAAAAACTCCCTAAGCCGCGCGGTCAGAATTTCAGCTAAAATCTGACATTCTGGAATTCACTCAAAAATGGTGCCAAACTGTTGCAAACGATCCCCTGAAAGGTTTTTTGGCGGAAACAGGTGGGTTTTTATCATCAGAAACAGAATTAGCCGTCGACGTCTGAAAAACTTTTTTTGAAAAAATCCCTAAGCCGCGCGGTCACAATTTCAGCAAAAATCTGGCGTTTTGGAATTCACTCAAAAATGGTGCCAAACTGTTGCAAACGAACCCCTGAAAGGATTTTCGGTGGAAAGAGATGGGTTTTTAACATCAGAAAGAGAATTAGCCGTCGACGTCTGAACAACTTTTTTTAAAAAAAAATCCCTAAGCCGCGCGGTCACAATTTCAGCAAAAATCTGGCATTCTGGAATTCACTCAAAAATGGTGCCAAACTGTTGCAAACGATCCCCTGAAAGGTTTTTTGGCGGAAACAGGTGGGTTTTTATCATCAGAAACAGAATTAGCCGTCGACGTCTGAACAACTTTTTTTTTAAAAATCCCTAAGCCGCGCGGTCACAATTTCAGCAAAAATCTGGCGTTTTGGAATTCACTCAAAAAATAGTGACAAACTGGTGCAAATGATCCCCTGAAAGGTTTTTTGGAGGAAACAGATGGGTTTTTATCATTGGAAACAGAATTAGCCCTCGATGTCTGAAAAACTTTTTTTTGAAAAAATCCCTAAGCCGCACGGTCAGAATTTCAGCAAAAATCTGGCGTTTTGGAATTCACTCAAAAATGGTGCCAAACTGTTGCAAACGATCCCCTGAAAGGTTTATCGGTGGAAACAGGTCGGTTTTTATCATCAGAAACAGAATTAGCCGTCGACGTCTGAAACACTTTTTTTGAAAAAATCCCTAAGCCGCGCGGTCACAATTTCAGCAAAAATCTGGCGTTTTGGAATTCACTCAAAAATGTTGCCAAACTTTTGCAAACGATCCCCTGAAAGGTTTTTTGGAGGAAACAGATGGGTTTTTATCATTGGAAACAGAATTAGCCCTCGATGTCTGAAAAACTTTTTTTTTAAAAAATCCCTAAGCCGCACGGTCAGAATTTCAGCAAAAATCTGGCGTTTTGGAATTCACTCAAAAATGGTGCCAAACTGTTGCAAACGATCCCCTGAAAGGTTTTTCGGTGGAAACAGGTCGGTTTTTATCATCAGAAACAGAATTAGCCGTTGACGTCCGAAACACTTTTTTTGAAAAAATCCCTAAGCCACGCGGTCACAATTTCAGCAAAAATCTGGCGTTTTGGAATACATTCAAAAATGTTGCCTTTATCATCAGAAACAGAATTAGCCGTCGACGTCTGAACAACTTTTTTTAAAAAAAATCCCTAAGCCGCGCGGTCAGAATTTCAGCAAAAATCTGACATTCTGGAATTCACTCAAAATTCGTGCCAAACTGTTGCAAACGATCCCCTGAAAGGTTTTTCGGTGGAAACAGGTGGGTTTTTATCATCAGAAACAGAATTAGCCGTCGAAGTCTGAACAACTTTTTTTAAAAAAAATCCCTAAGCCGCTCGGTCACAATTTCAGCAAAAATCTGGCGTTTTGGAATTCACTCAAAAATGGTGCCAAACTGTTGCAAACGATCCCCTGAAGGGTTTTTTGGAGGAAACAGATGGGTTTTTATCATTGGAAACAGAATTAGCCCTCGATGTCTGAACAGCTTTTTTAAAAAAAAAATCCCTAAGCCGCGCGGTCACAATTTCAGCAAAAATCTGGCGTTTTTGAATTCACTCAAAAATGGTGCCAAACTGTTGCAAACGATCCCCTGAAAGGTTTTTTGGCGGAAACAGGTGGGTTTTTATCATCAGAAACAGAATTAGCCGTCGACGTCTGAACAACTTTTTTTTGAAAAAATCCCTAAGCCGCGCGGTCACAATTTCAGCAAAAATCTGGCGTTTTGGAATTCACTCAAAAATGGTACCAAACTGTTGCAAACGATCCCCTGAAAGGTTTTTCGGTGGAAAGAGATGGGTTTTTAACATCAGAAAGAGAATTAGCCCTCGACGTCTGGACAACTTTTTTTTAAAAAAATCCCTAAGCCGCGCGGTCAGAATTTCAGCAAAAATCTGACATTCTGGAATTCACTCAAAAATGGTGCCAAACTGTTGCAAACGATCCCCTGAAAGGTTTTTTGGCGGAAACAGGTGGGTTTTTATCATCAGAAACAGAATTATCCGTCGACGTCTGAACAATTTTTTTTAAAAAAATCCCTAAGTCGCGCGGTCACAATTTCAGCCGAAATATGGCTTTTTGGAATTCACTCAAAAATGGTGCCAAACTGTTGCAAACGATCCCCAGAAGGGTTTTTTGGAGGAAACAGATGGGTTTTTATCATTGGAAACAGAATTAGCCGTCGACGTCTGAACAACTTTTTTTTGAAAAAATCCCTAAGCCGCGCGGTCACAATTTCAGCAAAAATCTGGCGTTTTGGAATTCACTCAAAATGGTACCAAACTGTTGCAAACGATCCCCTGAAAGGTTTTTCGGTGGAAAGAGATGGGTTTTTAACATCAGAAAGAGAATTAGCCGTCGACGTCTGGACAACTTTTTTTAAAAAAAATCCCTAAGCCGCGCGGTCAGAATTTCAGCAAAAATCTGACATTCTGGAATTCACTCAAAAATGGTGCCAAACTGTTGCAAACGATCCCCTGAAAGGTTTTTTGGCGGAAACAGGTGGGTTTTTATCATCAGAAACAGAATCATCCGTCGACGTCTGAACAATTTTTTTTTAAAAAATCCCTAAGCCGCGCGGTCACAATTTCAGCCGAAATATGGCTTTTTGGAATTCACTCAAAAATGGTGCCAAACTGTTGCAAACGATTCCCTGAAAGGTTTTTTGGCGGAAACAGGTGGGTTTTTATCATCAGAAACAGAATTAGCCTTCGACGTCAGTACAACTTTTTTTTAAAAAACTCCCTAAGCCGCGCCGTCAGAATTTCAGCAAAAATCTGACATTCTGGAATTCACTCAAAAATGGTGCCAAACTGTTGCAAACGATCCCCTGAAACGTTTTTCGGTGGAAACAGGTGCTTTTTTATCATCAGAAACAGAATTAGCCGTCAACGTCTGAAAAACTTTTTTTGAAAAAATCCCTAAGCCGCGCGGTCACAATTTCAGCAAAAATCTGGCGTTTTGGAATTCACTCAAAAATGGTGCCAAACTGTTGCAAACGAACCCCTGAAAGGTTTTTCGGTGGAAAGAGATGGGTTTTTATCATCAGAAACAGAATTAGCCTTCGACGTCTGAACAACTTTTTTTAAAAAAACTCCCTAAGCCGCGCGGTCAGAATTTCAGCAAAAATCTGGCGTTCTGCAATTCACTCAAAAATGGTGCCAAACTGTTGCAAACGAACCCCTGAAAGGTTTTTCGGTGGAAAGAGATGGGTTTTTATCATCGGAAACAGAATTAGCCCTCGACATCTGAACAACTTTTTTTGGAAAAAAATCCCTAAGCCGCGCGGTCAGAATTTCAGCAAAAATCTGGCGTTCTGCAATTCACTCAAAAATGGTGCCAAACTGTTGCAAACGATCCCCTGAAAAGTTTTTTGGCAGAAACAGGTGGGTTTTTATCATCAGAAACAGAATTAGCCGTCGACGTCTGAACAACTTTTTTTAAAAAAATCCCTAAGCCGCGCGGTTACAATTTCAGCAAAAATCTGGCGTTTTGGAATTCACTCAAAAATAGTGACAAACTGTTGCAAATGATCCCCTGAAAGGTTTTTTGGAGGAAACAGATGGGTTTTTAACATCGGAAACAGAATTAGCCCTTGATGTATGAAAAACTTTTTTTTGAAAAAATCCCTAAGCCGCGCGGTCAGAATTTCAGCAAAAATCTGACATTCTGGAATTCACTCAAAAATGGTGCCAAACTGTTGCAAACGATCCCCTGAAAGGTTTTTCGGTGGAAACAGGTGGGTTTTTATCATCAGAAACAGAATTAGCCGTCGACGTCTGAAAAACTTTTTTTGAAAAAATCCCTAAGCCGCGCGGTCACAATTTCAGCAAAAATCTGGCGTTTTGGAATTCACTCAAAAATGGTGCCAAACTGTTGCAAACGAACCCCTGAAAGGTTTTTCGGTGGAAAGAGATGCGTTTTTAACATCAGAAAGAGAATTAGCCGTCGACGTCTGAACAACTTTTTTTAAAAAAAAAATCCCTAAGCCGCGCGGTCACAATTTCAGCAAAAATCTGGCGTTTTGGAATTCACTCAAAAATGGTGCCAAACTGTTGCAAACGATCCCCTGAAAGATTTTTTGGCGGAAACAGGTGGGTTTTTATCATCAGAAACAGAATTAGCCGTCGACGTCTGAACAACTTTTTTTGAAAAAATCCCTAAGCCGCCGGTCACAATTTCAGCCGAAATCTGACATTCTGGAATTCACTCAAAAATGGTGCCAAACTGTTGCAAACGATCCCCTGAAAGGTTTTTCGGTGGAAACAGGTGGGTTTTTATCATTGGAAACAGAATTAGCCCTCGATGTATGAAAAACTTTTTTTTGAAAAAATCCCTAAGCCGCGCGGTCAGAATTTCAGCAAAAATCTGACATTCTGGAATTCACTCAAAAATGGTGCCAAACTGTTGCAAACGATCCCCTGAAAGGTTTTTCGGTGGAAACAGGTGGGTTTTTATCATCAGAAACAGAATTAGCCGTCGACGTCTGAAAAACTTTTTTTGAAAAAATCCCTAAGCCGTGCGGTCACAATTTCAGCAAAAATCTGGCGTTTTGGAATTCACTCAAAAATGGTGCCAAACTGTTGCAAACGAACCCCTGAAAGGTTTTTCGGTGGAAAGAGATGGGTTTTTAACATCAGAAAGAGAATTAGCCGTCGACGTCTGAACAACTTTTTTTAAAAAAAAATCCCTAAGCCGCGCGCTCACAATTTCAGCAAAAATCTGGCGTTTTGGAATTCACTCAAAAATGGTGCCAAACTGTTGCAAACGATCCCCTGAAAAGTTTTTTGGCAGAAACAGATGGGTTTTTATCATCAGAAACAGAATTAGCCGTCGACGTCTGAACAACTTTTTTTAAAAAAATCCCTAAGGTTACAATTTCAGCAAAAATCTGGCGTTTTGGAATTCACTCAAAAATAGTGACAAACTGTTGCAAATGATCCCCTGAAAGGTTTTTTGGAGGAAACAGATGGGTTTTTATCATTGGAAACAGAATTAGCCGTCGACGTTTGAAAAACTTTTTTTGAAAAAATCCCTAAGCCGCGCGGTCACAATTTCAGCAAAAATCTGGCGTTTTGGAATTCACTCAAAAATGGTGCCAAACTGTTGCAAACGATCCCCTGAAAGATTTTTTGGCGGAAACAGGTGAGTTTTTATCATCAGAAACAGAATTAGCCGTCGACGTCTGAACAACTTTTTTTGAAAAAATCCCTAAGCCGCGCGGTCACAATTTCAGCCGAAATCTGGCGTTTTGGAATTCACTCAAAAATGGTGCCAAACTGTTGCAAACGATCCCCTGAAAGGTTTTTTGGCGGAAACAGGTGGGTTTTTATCATCAGAAACAGAATTAGCCTTCGACGTCAGAACAACTTTTTTTAAAAAAACTCCCTAAGCCGCGCGGTCAGAATTTCAGCTAAAATCTGACATTCTGGAATTCACTCAAAAATGGTGCCAAACTGTTGCAAACGATCCCCTGAAAGGTTTTTTGGCGGAAACAGGTGGGTTTTTATCATCAGAAACAGAATTCGCCGTCGACGTCTGAAAAACTTTTTTTGAAAAAATCCCTAAGCCGCACGGTCACAATTTCAGCAAAAATCTGGCGTTTTGGAATTCACTCAAAAATGGTGCCAAACTGTTGCAAACGAACCCCTGAAAGGATTTTCGGTGGAAAGAGATGGGTTTTTAACATCAGAAAGAGAATTAGCCGTCGACGTCTGAACAACTTTTTTTAAAAAAAAATCCCTAAGCCACGCGGTCACAATTTCAGCAAAAATCTGGCATTCTGGAATTCACTCAAAAATGGTGCCAAACTGTTGCAAACGATCCCCTGAAAGGTTTTTTGGCGGAAACAGGTGGGTTTTTATCATCAGAAACAGAATTAGCCGTCGACGTCTGAACAACTTTTTTTAAAAAAATCCCTAAGCCGCGCGGTCACAATTTCAGCAAAAATCTGGCGTTTTGGAATTCACTCAAAAAATAGTGACAAACTGGTGCAAATGATCCCCTGAAAGGTTTTTTGGAGGAAACAGATGGGTTTTTATCATTGGAAACAGAATTAGCCCTCGATGTCTGAAAAACTTTTTTTTGAAAAAATCCCTAAGCCGCACGGTCAGAATTTCAGCAAAAATCTGGCGTTTTGGAATTCACTCAAAAATGGTGCCAAACTGTTGCAAACGATCCCCTGAAAGGTTTTTCGGTGGAAACAGGTCGGTTTTTATCATCAGAAACAGAATTAGCCGTCGACGTCTGAAAAACTTTTTTTGAAAAAATCCCTAAGCCGTGCGGTCACAATTTCAGCAAAAATCTGGCGTTTTGGAATTCACTCAAAAATGGTGCCAAACTGTTGCAAACGAACCCCTGAAAGGTTTTTCGGTGGAAAGAGATGGGTTTTTAACATCAGAAAGAGAATTAGCCGTCGACGTGTGAACAACTTTTTTTTAAAAAAAATCCCTAAGCCGCGCGGTCACAATTTCAGCAAAAATCTGGCGTTTTGGAATTCACTCAAAAATGGTGCCAAACTGTTGCAAACGATCCCCTGAAAGATTTTTTGGCGGAAACAGGTGGGTTTTTATCATCAGAAACAGAATTAGCCGTCGACGTCTGAACAACTTTTTTTGAAAAAATCCCTAAGCCGCCGGTCACAATTTCAGCCGAAATCTGGCGTTTTGGAATTCACTCAAAAATGGTGCCAAACTGTTGCAAACGATCCCCTGAAAGGTTTTTTGGCGGAAACAGGTGGGTTTTTATCATCAGAAACAGAATTAGCCTTCGACGTCAGAAGAACTTTTTTTAAAAAAACTCCCTAAGCCGCGCGGTCAGAATTTCAGCAAAAATCTGGCGTTTTGGAATTCACTCAAAAATGGTGCCAAACTGTTGCAAACGATCCCCTGAAAAGTTTTTTGGCAGAAACAGATGGGTTTTTATCATCAGAAACAGAATTAGCCGTCGACGTCTGAACAACTTTTTTTAAAAAAATCCCTAAGGTTACAATTTCAGCAAAAATCTGGCGTTTTGGAATTCACTCAAAAATAGTGACAAACTGTTGCAAATGATCCCCTGAAAGGTTTTTTGGAGGAAACAGATGGGTTTTTATCATTGGAAACAGAATTAGCCGTCGACGTCTGAAAAACTTTTTTTGAAAAAATCCCTAAGCCGCGCGGTCACAATTTCAGCAAAAATCTGGCGTTTTGGAATTCACTCAAAAATGGTGCCAAACTGTTGCAAACGATCCCCTGAAAGGTTTTTCGGTGGAAACAGGTCGGTTTTTATCATCAGAAACAGAATTAGCCGTCGACGTCTGAAAAACTTTTTTTGAAAAAATCCCTAAGCCGTGCGGTCACAATTTCAGCAAAAATCTGGCGTTTTGGAATTCACTCAAAAATGGTGCCAAACTGTTGCAAACGAACCCCTGAAAGGTTTTTCGGTGGAAAGAGATGGGTTTTTAACATCAGAAAGAGAATTAGCCGTCGACGTGTGAACAACTTTTTTTTAAAAAAAATCCCTAAGCCGCGCGGTCACAATTTCAGCAAAAATCTGGCGTTTTGGAATTCACTCAAAAATGGTGCCAAACTGTTGCAAACGATCCCCTGAAAGATTTTTTGGCGGAAACAGGTGGGTTTTTATCATCAGAAACAGAATTAGCCGTCGACGTCTGAACAACTTTTTTTGAAAAAATCCCTAAGCCGCCGGTCACAATTTCAGCCGAAATCTGGCGTTTTGGAATTCACTCAAAAATGGTGCCAAACTGTTGCAAACGATCCCCTGAAAGGTTTTTTGGCGGAAACAGGTGGGTTTTTATCATCAGAAACAGAATTAGCCGTCGACGTCTGAAAAACTTTTTTTGAAAAAATCCCTAAGCCGTGCGGTCACAATTTCAGCAAAAATCTGGCGTTTTGGAATTCACTCAAAAATGGTGCCAAACTGTTGCAAACGAACCCCTGAAAGGTTTTTCGGTGGAAAGAGATGGGTTTTTAACATCAGAAAGAGAATTAGCCGTCGACGTGTGAACAACTTTTTTTTAAAAAAAATCCCTAAGCCGCGCGGTCACAATTTCAGCAAAAATCTGGCGTTTTGGAATTCACTCAAAAATGGTGCCAAACTGTTGCAAACGATCCCCTGAAAGATTTTTTGGCGGAAACAGGTGGGTTTTTATCATCAGAAACAGAATTAGCCGTCGACGTCTGAACAACTTTTTTTGAAAAAATCCCTAAGCCGCCGGTCACAATTTCAGCCGAAATCTGGCGTTTTGGAATTCACTCAAAAATGGTGCCAAACTGTTGCAAACGATCCCCTGAAAGGTTTTTTGGCGGAAACAGGTGGGTTTTTATCATCAGAAACAGAATTAGCCTTCGACGTCAGAAGAACTTTTTTTAAAAAAACTCCCTAAGCCGCGCGGTCAGAATTTCAGCAAAAATCTGGCGTTTTGGAATTCACTCAAAAATGGTGCCAAACTGTTGCAAACGATCCCCTGAAAAGTTTTTTGGCAGAAACAGATGGGTTTTTATCATCAGAAACAGAATTAGCCGTCGACGTCTGAACAACTTTTTTTAAAAAAATCCCTAAGGTTACAATTTCAGCAAAAATCTGGCGTTTTGGAATTCACTCAAAAATAGTGACAAACTGTTGCAAATGATCCCCTGAAAGGTTTTTTGGAGGAAACAGATGGGTTTTTATCATTGGAAACAGAATTAGCCGTCGACGTCTGAAAAACTTTTTTTGAAAAAATCCCTAAGCCGCGCGGTCACAATTTCAGCAAAAATCTGGCGTTTTGGAATTCACTCAAAAATGGTGCCAAACTGTTGCAAACGATCCCCTGAAAGGTTTTTCGGTGGAAACAGGTCGGTTTTTATCATCAGAAACAGAATTAGCCGTCGACGTCTGAAAAACTTTTTTTGAAAAAATCCCTAAGCCGTGCGGTCACAATTTCAGCAAAAATCTGGCGTTTTGGAATTCACTCAAAAATGGTGCCAAACTGTTGCAAACGAACCCCTGAAAGGTTTTTCGGTGGAAAGAGATGGGTTTTTAACATCAGAAAGAGAATTAGCCGTCGACGTGTGAACAACTTTTTTTTAAAAAAAATCCCTAAGCCGCGCGGTCACAATTTCAGCAAAAATCTGGCGTTTTGGAATTCACTCAAAAATGGTGCCAAACTGTTGCAAACGATCCCCTGAAAGATTTTTTGGCGGAAACAGGTGGGTTTTTATCATCAGAAACAGAATTAGCCGTCGACGTCTGAACAACTTTTTTTGAAAAAATCCCTAAGCCGCCGGTCACAATTTCAGCCGAAATCTGGCGTTTTGGAATTCACTCAAAAATGGTGCCAAACTGTTGCAAACGATCCCCTGAAAGGTTTTTTGGCGGAAACAGGTGGGTTTTTATCATCAGAAACAGAATTAGCCTTCGACGTCAGAACAACTTTTTTTAAAAAAACTCCCTAAGCCGCGCGGTCAGAATTTCAGCAAAAATCTGGCGTTTTGGAATTCACTCAAAAATGGTGCCAAACTGTTGCAAACGATCCCCTGAAAAGTTTTTTGGCAGAAACAGATGGGTTTTTATCATCAGAAACAGAATTAGCCGTCGACGTCTGAACAACTTTTTTTAAAAAAATCCCTAAGGTTACAATTTCAGCAAAAATCTGGCGTTTTGGAATTCACTCAAAAATAGTGACAAACTGTTGCAAATGATCCCCTGAAAGGTTTTTTGGAGGAAACAGATGGGTTTTTATCATTGGAAACAGAATTAGCCGTCGACGTCTGAAAAACTTTTTTTGAAAAAATCCCTAAGCCGCGCGGTCACAATTTCAGCAAAAATCTGGCGTTTTGGAATTCACTCAAAAATGGTACCAAACTGTTGCAAACGATCCCCTGAAAGATTTTTTGGCGGAAACAGGTGGGTTTTTATCATCAGAAACAGAATTAGCCGTCGACGTCTGAACAACTTTTTTTGAAAAAATCCCTAAGCCGCGCGGTCACAATTTCAGCCGAAATCTGGCGTTTTGGAATTCACTCAAAAATGGTGCCAAACTGTTGCAAACGATCCCCTGAAAGGTTTTTTGGCGGAAACAGGTGGGTTTTTATCATCAGAAACAGAATTAGCCTTCGACGTCAGAACAACTTTTTTTAAAAAAACTCCCTAAGCCGCGCGGTCAGAATTTCAGCTAAAATCTGACATTCTGGAATTCACTCAAAAATGGTGCCAAACTGTTGCAAACGATCCCCTGAAAGGTTTTTTGGCGGAAACAGGTGGGTTTTTATCATCAGAAACAGAATTAGCCGTCGACGTCTGAACAACTTTTTTTAAAAAAAAATCCCTAAGCCACGCGGTCACAATTTCAGCAAAAATCTGGCATTCTGGAATTCACTCAAAAATGGTGCCAAACTGTTGCAAACGATCCCCTGAAAGGTTTTTTGGCGGAAACAGGTGGGTTTTTATCATCAGAAACAGAATTAGCCGTCGACGTCTGAACAACTTTTTTTTAAAAAATCCCTAAGCCGCGCGGTCACAATTTCAGCAAAAATCTGGCCTTTTGGAATTCACTCAAAAAATAGTGACAAACTGGTGCAAATGATCCCCTGAAAGGTTTTTTAGAGGAAACAGATGGGTTTTTATCATTGGAAACAGAATTAGCCCTCGATGTCTGAAAAACTTTTTTTTGAAAAAATCCCTAAGCCGCACGGTCAGAATTTCAGCAAAAATCTGGCGTTTTGGAATTCACTCAAAAATGGTGCCAAACTGTTGCAAACGATCCCCTGAAAGGTTTTTCGGTGGAAACAGGTCGGTTTTTATCATCAGAAACAGAATTAGCCGTCGACGTCTGAAACACTTTTTTTGAAAAAATCCCTAAGCCGCGCGGTCACAATTTCAGCAAAAATCTGGCGTTTTGGAATTCACTCAAAAAATAGTGACAAACTGTTGAAAATGATCCCCTGAAAGGTTTTTTGGAGGAAACAGATGGGTTTTTATCATTGGAAACAGAATAAGCCCTCGACGTCTGAAAAACTTTTTTTTGAAAAAATCCCTAAGCCGCGCGGTCACAATTTCAGCAAAAATCTGGCGTTTTGGAATTCACTCAAAAATGGTGACAAACCGTTGCAAACGATCCCCTGAAAGGTTTTTTGGCGGAAACAGGTGGGTTTTTATCATCAGAAACAGAATTCGCCGTCGACGTCTGAAAAACTTTTTTTAAAAAAAATTCCTAAGCCGCGCGGTCACAATTTCAGCAAAAATCTGGCGTTTTGGAATTCACTCAAAAATGGTGCCAAACTGTTGCAAACGAACCCCTGAAAGGATTTTCGGTGGAAAGAGATGGGTTTTTAACATCAGAAAGAGAATTAGCCGTCGACGTCTGAACAACTTTTTTTAAAAAAAAATCCCTAAGCCACGCGGTCACAATTTCAGCAAAAATCTGGCATTCTGGAATTCACTCAAAAATGGTGCCAAACTGTTGCAAACGATCCCCTGAAAGGTTTTTTGGCGGAAACAGGTGGGTTTTTATCATCAGAAACAGAATTAGCCGTCGACGTCTGAACAACTTTTTTTTAAAAAATCCCTAAGCCGCGCGGTCACAATTTCAGCAAAAATCTGGCGTTTTGGAATTCACTCAAAAAATAGTGACAAACTGGTGCAAATGATCCCCTGAAAGGTTTTTTGGAGGAAACAGATGGGTTTTTATCATTGGAAACAGAATTAGCCCTCGATGTCTGAAAAACTTTTTTTTGAAAAAATCCCTAAGCCGCACGGTCAGAATTTCAGCAAAAATCTGGCGTTTTGGAATTCACTCAAAAATGGTGCCAAACTGTTGCAAACGATCCCCTGAAAGGTTTTTCGGTGGAAACAGGTCGGTTTTTATCATCAGAAACAGAATTAGCCGTCGACGTCTGAAACACTTTTTTTGAAAAAATCCCTAAGCCGCGCGGTCACAATTTCAGCAAAAATCTGGCGTTTTGGAATTCACTCAAAAAATAGTGACAAACTGTTGAAAATGATCCCCTGAAAGGTTTTTTGGCGGAAACAGGTGGGTTTTTATCATCAGAAACAGAATTCGCCGTCGACGTCTGAAAAACTTTTTTTAAAAAAAATTCCTAAGCCGCGCGGTCACAATTTCAGCAAAAATCTGGCGTTTTGGAATTCACTCAAAAATGGTGCCAAACTGTTGCAAACGAACCCCTGAAAGGATTTTCGGTGGAAAGAGATGGGTTTTTAACATCAGAAAGAGAATTAGCCGTCGACGTCTGAACAACTTTTTTTAAAAAAAAATCCCTAAGCCACGCGGTCACAATTTCAGCAAAAATCTGGCATTCTGGAATTCACTCAAAAATGGTGCCAAACTGTTGCAAACGATCCCCTGAAAGGTTTTTTGGCGGAAACAGGTGGGTTTTTATCATCAGAAACAGAATTAGCCGTCGACGTCTGAACAACTTTTTTTTAAAAAATCCCTAAGCCGCGCGGTCACAATTTCAGCAAAAATCTGGCGTTTTGGAATTCACTCAAAAAATAGTGACAAACTGGTGCAAATGATCCCCTGAAAGGTTTTTTGGAGGAAACAGATGGGTTTTTATCATTGGAAACAGAATTAGCCCTCGATGTCTGAAAAACTTTTTTTTGAAAAAATCCCTAAGCCGCACGGTCAGAATTTCAGCAAAAATCTGGCGTTTTGGAATTCACTCAAAAATGGTGCCAAACTGTTGCAAACGATCCCCTGAAAGGTTTTTCGGTGGAAACAGGTCGGTTTTTATCATCAGAAACAGAATTAGCCGTCGACGTCTGAAACACTTTTTTTGAAAAAATCCCTAAGCCGCGCGGTCACAATTTCAGCAAAAATCTGGCGTTTTGGAATTCACTCAAAAAATAGTGACAAACTGTTGAAAATGATCCCCTGAAAGGTTTTTTGGAGGAAACAGATGGGTTTTTATCATTGGAAACAGAATAAGCCCTCGACGTCTGAAAAACTTTTTTTTGAAAAAATCCCTAAGCCGCGCGGTCACAATTTCAGCAAAAATCTGGCGTTTTGGAATTCACTCAAAAATGGTGACAAACTGTTGCAAACGATCCCCTGAAAGGTTTTTTGGTGGAAACAGATGGGTTTTTATCATCAGAAACAGAATTAGCCCTCGACGTCTGAACAACTTTTTTTTGAAAAAATCCCTAAGCCGTGCGGTCAGAATTTCAGCAAAAATCTGACATTCTGGAATTCACTCAAAAATGGTGCCAAACTGTTGCAAACGATCCCCTGAAAGGTTTTTCGGTGGAAACAGGTGGGTTTTTATCATCAGAAAGAGAATAAGCCGTCGACGTCTGAACAACTTTTTTTTAAAAAAATCCCTAAGCCGCGCGGTCAGAATTTCAGCAAAAATCTGACATTCTGGAATTCACTCAAAAATGGTGCCAAACTGTTGCAAACGATCCCCTGAAAGGTTTTTCGGTGGAAACAGGTGGGTTTTTATCATCAGAAAGAGAATAAGCCGTCGACGTCTGAACAACTTTTTTTAAAAAAAATCCGTAAGCCGCGCGGTCACAATTTCAGCAAAAATCTGGCGTTTTGGAATTCACTCAAAAATGTTGCCAAACTTTTGCAAACGATCCCCTGAAAGGTTTTTTGGCGGAAACAGGTGGGTTTTTATCATCAGAAACAGAATTAGCCGTCGACGTCTGAACAACTTTTTTTAAAAAAAATCCCTAAGCCGCGCGGTCAGAATTTCAGCAAAAATCTGACATTCTGGAATTCACTCAAAATTCGTGCCAAACTGTTGCAAACGATCCCCTGAAAGGTTTTTCGGTGGAAACAGGTGGGTTTTTATCATTGGAAACAGAATTAGCCCTCGATGTCTGAACAGCTTTTTTTAAAAAAAAATCCCTAAGCCGCGCGGTCACAATTTCAGCAAAAATCTGGCGTTTTGGAATTCACTCAAAAATGGTGCCAAACTGTTGCAAACGATCCCCTGAAGGGTTTTTTGGAGGAAACAGATGGGTTTTTATCATTGGAAACAGAATTAGCCCTCGATGTCTGAACAGCTTTTTTAAAAAAAAAATCCCTAAGCCGCGCGGTCACAATTTCAGCAAAAATCTGGCGTTTTTGAATTCACTCAAAAATGGTGCCAAACTGTTGCAAACGATCCCCTGAAAGGTTTTTTGGCGGAAACAGGTGGGTTTTTATCATCAGAAACAGAATTAGCCGTCGACGTCTGAACAACTTTTTCTTAAAAAAATCCCTAAGCCGCGCGGTCACAATTTCAGCAAAAATCTGGCGTTTTGGAATTCACTCAAAAATGGTACCAAACTGTTGCAAACGATCCCCTGAAAGGTTTTTCGGTATAAAGAGATGGGTTTTTAACATCAGAAAGAGAATTAGCCGTCAACGTCTGGACAACTTTTTTTAAAAAAAATCCCTAAGCCGCGCGGTCAGAATTTCAGCAAAAATCTGACATTCTGGAATTCACTCAAAAATGGTGCCAAACTGTTGCAAACGATCCCCTGAAAGGTTTTTTGGCGGAAACAGGTGGGTTTTTATCATCAGAAACAGAATTATCCGTCGACGTCTGAACAATTTTTTTTAAAAAAATCCCTAAGTCGCGCGGTCACAATTTCAGCCGAAATATGGCTTTTTGGAATTCACTCAAAAATGGTGCCAAACTGTTGCAAACGATCCCCTGAAGGGTTTTTTGGAGGAAACAGATGGGTTTTTATCATTGGAAACAGAATTAGCCGTTGACGTCTGAACAACTTTTTTTTGAAAAAATCCCTAAGCCGCGCGGTCACAATTTCAGCAAAAATCTGGCGTTTTGGAATTCACTCAAAAATGGTACCAAACTGTTGCAAACGATCCCCTGAAAGGTTTTTCGGTGGAAAGAGATGGGTTTTTAACATCAGAAAGAGAATTAGCCGTCGACGTCTGGACAACTTTTTTTTAAAAAAAATCCCTAAGCCGCGCGGTCAGAATTTCAGCAAAAATCTGACATTCTGGAATTCACTCAAAAATGGTGCCAAACTGTTGCAAACGATCCCCTGAAAGGTTTTTTGGCGGAAACAGGTGGGTTTTTATCATCAGAAACAGAATCATCCGTCGACGTCTGAACAATTTTTTTAAAAAAAATCCCTAAGCCGCGCGGTCACAATTTCAGCCGAAATATGGCTTTTTGGAATTCACTCAAAAATGGTGCCAAACTGTTGCAAACGATTCCCTGAAAGGTTTTTTGGCGGAAACAGGTGGGTTTTTATCATCAGAAACAGAATTAGCCTTCGACGTCAGTACAACTTTTTTTTAAAAAACTCCCTAAGCCGCGCCGTCAGAATTTCAGCAAAAATCTGACATTCTGGAATTCACTCAAAAATGGTGCCAAACTGTTGCAAACGATCCCCTGAAAGGTTTTTCGGTGGAAACAGGTGCGTTTTTATCATCAGAAACAGAATTAGCCGTCAACGTCTGAAAAACTTTTTTTGAAAAAACTCCCTAAGCCGCGCGGTCAGAATTTCAGCAAAAATCTGGCGTTCTGCAATTCACTCAAAAATGGTGCCAAACTGTTGCAAACGAACCCGTGAAAGGTTTTTCGGTGGAAAGAGATGGGTTTTTATCATCGGAAACAGAATTAGCCCTCGACATCTGAACAACTTTTTTTGGAAAAAAATCCCTAAGCCGCGCGGTCAGAATTTCAGCAAAAATCTGGCGTTCTGCAATTCACTCAAAAATGGTGCCAAACTGTTGCAAACGATCCCCTGAAAAGTTTTTTGGCAGAAACAGGTGGGTTTTTATCATCAGAAACAGAATTAGCCGTCGACGTCTGAACAACTTTTTTTTAAAATATCCCTAAGCCGCGCGGTTACAATTTCAGCAAAAATCTGGCGTTTTGGAATTCACTCAAAAATAGTGACAAACTGTTGCAAATGATCCCCTGAAAGGTTTTTTGGAGGAAACAGATGGGTTTTTATCATTGGAAACAGAATTAGCCCTCGATGTATGAAAAACTTTTTTTTGAAAAAATCCCTAAGCCGCGCGGTCAGAATTTCAGCAAAAATCTGACATTCTGGAATTCACTCAAAAATGGTGCCAAACTGTTGCAAACGATCCCCTGAAAGGTTTTTCGGTGGAAACAGGTGGGTTTTTATCATCAGAAACAGAATTAGCCGTCGACGTCTGAAAAACTTTTTTTGAAAAAATCCCTAAGCCGCGCGGTCACAATTTCAGCAAAAATCTGGCGTTTTGGAATTCACTCAAAAATGGTGCCAAACTGTTGCAAACGAACCCCTGAAAGGTTTTTCGGTGGAAAGAGATGGGTTTTTAACATCAGAAAGAGAATTAGCCGTCGACGTCTGAACAACTTTTTTTTAAAAAAAAATCCCTAAGCCGCGCGGTCACAATTTCAGCAAAAATCTGGCGTTTTGGAATTCACTCAAAAATGGTGCCAAACTGTTGCAAACGATCCCCTGAAAGATTTTTTGGCGGAAACAGGTGGGTTTTTATCATCAGAAACAGAATTAGCCGTCGACGTCTGAACAACTTTTTTTGAAAAAATCCCTAAGCCGCCGGTCACAATTTCAGCCGAAATCTGGCGTTTTGGAATTCACTCAAAAATGGTGCCAAACTGTTGCAAACGATCCCCTGAAAGGTTTTTTGGCGGAAACAGGTGGGTTTTTATCATCAGAAACAGAATTAGCCTTCGACGTCAGAACAACTTTTTTTAAAAAAACTCCCTAAGCCGCGCGGTCAGAATTTCAGCAAAAATCTGACATTCTGGAATTCACTCAAAAATGGTGCCAAACTGTTGCAAACGAACCCCTGAAAGGTTTTTCGGTGGAAAGAGATGGGTTTTTAACATCAGAAAGAGAATTAGCCGTCGACGTCTGAACAACTTTTTTAAAAAAAAAATCCCTAAGCCGCGCGGTCACAATTTCAGCAAAAATCTGGCATTCTGGAATTCACTCAAAAATGGTGCCAAACTGTTGCAAACGATTTCCTGAAAGGTTTTTTGGCGGAAACAGGTGGGTTTTTATCATCATAAACAGAATTAGCCGTCGACGTCAGAACAACTTTTTTTAAAAAAATCCCTAAGCCGCGCGGTTACAATTTCAGCAAAAATCTGGCGTCGACGTCTGAACAACTTTTTTTAAAAAAAATCCCTAAGCCGCTCGGTCACAATTTCAGCAAAAATCTGGCGTTTTGGAATTCACTCAAAAATGGTGCCAAACTGTTGCAAACGATCCCCTGAAGGGTTTTTTGGAGGAAACAGATGGGTTTTTATCATTGGAAACAGAATTAGCCCTCGATGTCTGAAAAACTTTTTTTTAAAAAATCCCTAAGCCTAAGGTCAGAATTTCAGCAAAAATCTGGCGTTTTGGAATTCACTCAAAAATGGTGCCAAACTGTTGCAAACGATCCCCTGAAAGGTTTTTTGGCAGAAACAGGTGGGTTTTTATCATCAGAAACAGAATTAGCCGTCGACGTCTGAACAACTTTTTTTAAAAAAATCCCTAAGCCGCGCGGTCACAATTTCAGCAAAAATCTGGCGTTTTGGAATTCACTCAAAAAATAGTGACAAACTGGTGCAAATGATCCCCTGAAAGGTTTTTTGGAGGAAACAGATGGGTTTTTATCATTGGAAACAGAATTAGCCCTCGATGTCTGAAAAACTTTTTTTTGAAAAAATCCCTAAGCCGCGCGGTCACAATTTCAGCAAAAATCTGGCGTTTTGGAATTCACTCAAAAAATAGTGACAAACTGTTGCAAATAATCCCCTGAAAGGTTTTTGGGAGGAAACAGATGGGTTTTTATCATTGGAAACAGAATTAGCCGTTGATGTCTGAAAAACTTTTTTTTGAAAAAATCCCTAAGCCGCGCGGTCACAATTTCAGCAAAAATCTGGCGTTTTGGAATTCACTCAAAAATGCTGCCAAACTGTTGCAAACGATCCCCTGAAAGGTTTTTTGGTGGAAACAGATGGGTTTTTATCATCAGAAACAGAATTAGCCCTCGACGTCTGAACAACTTTTTTTTGAAAAAATCCCTAAGCCGCGCGGTCAGAATTTCAGCAAAAATCTGACATTCTGGAATTCACTCAAAAATGGTGCCAAACTGTTGCAAACGATCCCCTGAAAGGTTTTTCGGTGGAAAGAGATGGGTTTTTATCATCAGAAAGAGAATTAGCCCTCGACGTCTGAACAACTTTTTTTTAAAAAAATCCCTAAGCCGCGCGGTCACAATTTCAGCAAAAATCTGGCGTTTTGGAATACACTGAAAAATGGTGCCAAACTTTTGCAAACGATCCCCTGAAAGGTTTTTCGGTGGAAAGAGATGGGTTTTTATCATTGGAAACAGAATTAGCCCTCGACGTCTGAACAACTTTTTTTTGAAAAAATCCCTAAGCCGCGCGGTCACAATTTCAGCAAAAATCTGGCGTTTTGGAATTCCCTCAAAAATGGTGACAAACTGTTGCAAACGATCCCCTGAAAGGTTTTTTGGTGGAAACAGATGGGTTTTTATCATCAGAAACAGAATTAGCCCTCGACGTCTGAACAACTTTTTTTTGAAAAAATCCCTAAGCCGCGCGGTCAGAATTTCAGCAAAAATCTGACATTCTGGAATTCACTCAAAAATGGTGCCAAACTGTTGCAAACGATCCCCTGAAAGGTTTTTCGGTGGAAAGAGATGGGTTTTTATCATCAGAAAGAGAATTAGCCCTCGACGTCTGAACAACTTTTTTTTAAAAAAATCCCTAAGCCGCGCGGTCACAATTTCAGCAAAAATCTGGCGTTTTGGAATACACTGAAAAATGGTGCCAAACTTTTGCAAACGATCCCCTGAAAGGTTTTTCGGTGGAAAGAGATGGGTTTTTATCATTGGAAACAGAATTAGCCCTCGACGTCTGAACAACTTTTTTTTGAAAAAATCCCTAAGCCGCACGGTCAGAATTTCAGCAAAAATCTGGCGTTTTGGAATTCACTCAAAAATGGTGACAAACTGTTGCAAACGATCCCCTGAAAGGTTTTTTGGTGGAAACAGATGGGTTTTTATCATCAGAAACAGAATTAGCCCTCGACGTCTGAACAACTTTTTTTTGAAAAAATCCCTAAGCCGTGCGGTCAGAATTTCAGCAAAAATCTGACATTCTGGAATTCACTCAAAAATGGTGCCAAACTGTTGCAAACGATCCCCTGAAAGGTTTTTCGGTGGAAACAGGTGGGTTTTTATCATCAGAAAGAGAATAAGCCGTCGACGTCTGAACAACTTTTTTTTAAAAAAATCCCTAAGCCGCGCGGTCAGAATTTCAGCAAAAATCTGACATTCTGGAATTCACTCAAAAATGGTGCCAAACTGTTGCAAACGATCCCCTGAAAGGTTTTTCGGTGGAAACAGGTGGGTTTTTATCATCAGAAAGAGAATAAGCCGTCGACGTCTGAACAACTTTTTTTAAAAAAAATCCCTAAGCCGCGCGGTCACAATTTCAGCAAAAATCTGGCGTTTTGGAATTCACTCAAAAATGTTGCCAAACTTTTGCAAACGATCCCCTGAAAGGTTTTTTGGCGGAAACAGGTGGGTTTTTATCATCAGAAACAGAATTAGCCGTCGACGTCTGAACAACTTTTTTTTAAAAAAATCCCTAAGCCGCGCGGTCAGAATTTCAGCAAAAATCTGACATTCTGGAATTCACTCAAAATTCGTGCCAAACTGTTGCAAACGATCCCCTGAAAGGTTTTTCGGTGGAAACAGGTGGGTTTTTATCATCAGAAACAGAATTAGCCGTCGACGTCTGAACAACTTTTTTTAAAAAAAATCCCTAAGCCGCTCGGTCACAATTTCAGCAAAAATCTGGCGTTTTGGAATTCACTCAAAAATGGTGCCAAACTGTTGCAAACGATCCCCTGAAGGGTTTTTTGGAGGAAACAGATGGGTTTTTATCATTGGAAACAGAATTAGCCCTCGATGTCTGAACAGCTTTTTTAAAAAAAAAATCCCTAAGCCGCGCGGTCACAATTTCAGCAAAAATCTGGCGTTTTTGAATTCACTCAAAAATGGTGCCAAACTGTTGCAAACGATCCCCTGAAAGGTTTTTTGGCGGAAACAGGTGGGTTTTTATCATCAGAAACAGAATTAGCCGTCGACGTCTGAACAACTTTTTCTTAAAAAAATCCCTAAGCCACGCGGTCACAATTTCAGCAAAAATCTGGCGTTTTGGAATTCACTCAAAAATGGTACCAAACTGTTGCAAACGATCCCCTGAAAGGTTTTTCGGTATAAAGAGATGGGTTTTTAACATCAGAAAGAGAATTAGCCGTCAACGTCTGGACAACTTTTTTAAAAAAAAATCCCTAAGCCGCGCGGTCAGAATTTCAGCAAAAATCTGACATTCTGGAATTCACTCAAAAATGGTGCCAAACTGTTGCAAACGATCCCCTGAAAGGTTTTTTGGCGGAAACAGGTGGGTTTTTATCATCAGAAACAGAATTATCCGTCGACGTCTGAACAATTTTTTTTAAAAAAATCCCTAAGTCGCGCGGTCACAATTTCAGCCGAAATATGGCTTTTTGGAATTCACTCAAAAATGGTGCCAAACTGTTGCAAACGATCCCCTGAAGGGTTTTTTGGAGGAAACAGATGGGTTTTTATCATTGGAAACAGAATTAGCCGTTGACGTCTGAACAACTTTTTTTTGAAAAAATCCCTAAGCCGCGCGGTCACAATTTCAGCAAAAATCTGGCGTTTTGGAATTCACTCAAAAATGGTACCAAACTGTTGCAAACGATCCCCTGAAAGGTTTTTCGGTGGAAAGAGATGGGTTTTTAACATCAGAAAGAGAATTAGCCGTCGACGTCTGGACAACTTTTTTTTTAAAAAAATCCCTAAGCCGCGCGGTCAGAATTTCAGCAAAAATCTGACATTCTGGAATTCACTCAAAAATGGTGCCAAACTGTTGCAAACGATCCCCTGAAAGGTTTTTTGGCGGAAACAGGTGGGTTTTTATCATCAGAAACAGAATCATCCGTCGACGTCTGAACAATTTTTTTTAAAAAAATCCCTAAGCCGCGCGGTCACAATTTCAGCCGAAATATGGCTTTTTGGAATTCACTCAAAAATGGTGCCAAACTGTTGCAAACGATTCCCTGAAAGGTTTTTTGGCGGAAACAGGTGGGTTTTTATCATCAGAAACAGAATTAGCCTTCGACGTCAGTACAACTTTTTTTTAAAAAACTCCCTAAGCCGCGCCGTCAGAATTTCAGCAAAAATCTGACATTCTGGAATTCACTCAAAAATGGTGCCAAACTGTTGCAAACGATCCCCTGAAAAGTTTTTTGGCAGAAACAGGTGGGTTTTTATCATCAGAAACAGAATTAGCCGTCGACGTCTGAACAACTTTTTTTGGAAAAAAATCCCTAAGCCGCGCGGTCAGAATTTCAGCAAAAATCTGGCGTTCTGCAATTCACTCAAAAATGGTGCCAAACTGTTGCAAACGATCCCCTGAAAAGTTTTTTGGCAGAAACAGGTGGGTTTTTATCATCAGAAACAGAATTAGCCGTCGACGTCTGAACAACTTTTTTTTAAAATATCCCTAAGCCGCGCGGTTACAATTTCAGCAAAAATCTGGCGTTTTGGAATTCACTCAAAAATAGTGACAAACTGTTGCAAATGATCCCCTGAAAGGTTTTTTGGAGGAAACAGATGGGTTTTTATCATTGGAAACAGAATTAGCCCTCGATGTATGAAAAACTTTTTTTTGAAAAAATCCCTAAGCCGCGCGGTCAGAATTTCAGCAAAAATCTGACATTCTGGAATTCACTCAAAAATGGTGCCAAACTGTTGCAAACGATCCCCTGAAAGGTTTTTCGGTGGAAACAGGTGGGTTTTTATCATCAGAAACAGAATTAGCCGTCGACGTCTGAAAAACTTTTTTTGAAAAAATCCCTAAGCCGCGCGGTCACAATTTCAGCAAAAATCTGGCGTTTTGGAATTCACTCAAAAATGGTGCCAAACTGTTGCAAACGAACCCCTGAAAGGTTTTTCGGTGGAAAGAGATGGGTTTTTAACATCAGAAAGAGAATTAGCCGTCGACGTCTGAACAACTTTTTTTTAAAAAAAAATCCCTAAGCCGCGCGGTCACAATTTCAGCAAAAATCTGGCGTTTTGGAATTCACTCAAAAATGGTGCCAAACTGTTGCAAACGATCCCCTGAAAGATTTTTTGGCGGAAACAGGTGGGTTTTTATCATCAGAAACAGAATTAGCCGTCGACGTCTGAACAACTTTTTTTGAAAAAATCCCTAAGCCGCCGGTCACAATTTCAGCCGAAATCTGGCGTTTTGGAATTCACTCAAAAATGGTGCCAAACTGTTGCAAACGATCCCCTGAAAGGTTTTTTGGCGGAAAC
Source organism: Podarcis tiliguerta (assembly GCF_965153285.1). Lineage (NCBI taxonomy): Eukaryota > Metazoa > Chordata > Lepidosauria > Squamata > Lacertidae > Podarcis > Podarcis tiliguerta. The sequence goes on along the minus strand of NC_139539.1, from coordinate 87,746,654 downwards.
AGGTGGGTTTTTATCATCAGAAACAGAATTAGCCTTCGACGTCAGAACAACTTTTTTTAAAAAAACTCCCTAAGCCGCGCGGTCAGAATTTCAGCAAAAATCTGACATTCTGGAATTCACTCAAAAATGGTGCCAAACTGTTGCAAACGAACCCCTGAAAGGTTTTTCGGTGGAAAGAGATGGGTTTTTAACATCAGAAAGAGAATTAGCAGTCGACGTCTGAACAACTTTTTTAAAAAAAAAATCCCTAAGCCGCGCGGTCACAATTTCAGCAAAAATCTGGCATTCTGGAATTCACTCAAAAATGGTGCCAAACTGTTGCAAACGATTTCCTGAAAGGTTTTTTGGCGGAAACAGGTGGGTTTTTATCATCATAAACAGAATTAGCCGTCGACGTCAGAACAACTTTTTTTAAAAAAATCCCTAAGCCGCGCGGTTACAATTTCAGCAAAAATCTGGCGTCGACGTCTGAACAACTTTTTTTTAAAAAAATCCCTAAGCCGCTCGGTCACAATTTCAGCAAAAATCTGGCGTTTTGGAATTCACTCAAAAATGGTGCCAAACTGTTGCAAACGATCCCCTGAAGGGTTTTTTGGAGGAAACAGATGGGTTTTTATCATTGGAAACAGAATTAGCCCTCGATGTCTGAAAAACTTTTTTTTAAAAAATCCCTAAGCCTAAGGTCAGAATTTCAGCAAAAATCTGGCGTTTTGGAATTCACTCAAAAATGGTGCCAAACTGTTGCAAACGATCCCCTGAAAGGTTTTTTGGCAGAAACAGGTGGGTTTTTATCATCAGAAACAGAATTAGCCGTCGACGTCTGAACAACTTTTTTTAAAAAAATCCCTAAGCCGCGCGGTCACAATTTCAGCAAAAATCTGGCGTTTTGGAATTCACTCAAAAAATAGTGACAAACTGGTGCAAATGATCCCCTGAAAGGTTTTTTGGAGGAAACAGATGGGTTTTTATCATTGGAAACAGAATTAGCCCTCGATGTCTGAAAAACTTTTTTTTGAAAAAATCCCTAAGCCGCGCGGTCACAATTTCAGCAAAAATCTGGCGTTTTGGAATTCACTCAAAAAATAGTGACAAACTGTTGCAAATAATCCCCTGAAAGGTTTTTGGGAGGAAACAGATGGGTTTTTATCATTGGAAACAGAATTAGCCGTTGATGTCTGAAAAACTTTTTTTTGAAAAAATCCCTAAGCCGCGCGGTCACAATTTCAGCAAAAATCTGGCGTTTTGGAATTCACTCAAAAATGCTGCCAAACTGTTGCAAACGATCCCCTGAAAGGTTTTTCGGTGGAAACAGGTCGGTTTTTATCATCAGAAACAGAATTAGCCGTCGAAGTCTGAAACACTTTTTTTGAAAAAATCCCTAAGCCGCGCGGTCACAATTTCAGCAAAAATCTGGCGTTTTGGAATTCACTCAAAAAATAGTGACAAACTGTTGAAAATGATCCCCTGAAAGGTTTTTTGGAGGAAACAGATGGGTTTTTATCATTGGAAACAGAATAAGCCCTCGACGTCTGAAAATCTTTTTTTTGAAAAAATCCCTAAGCCGCGCGGTCACAATTTCAGCAAAAATCTGGCGTTTTGGAATTCCCTCAAAAATGGTGACAAACTGTTGCAAACGATCCCCTGAAAGGTTTTTTGGTGGAAACAGATGGGTTTTTATCATCAGAAACAGAATTAGCCCTCGACGTCTGAACAACTTTTTTTTGAAAAAATCCCTAAGCCGCGCGGTCAGAATTTCAGCAAAAATCTGACATTCTGGAATTCACTCAAAAATGGTGCCAAACTGTTGCAAACGATCCCCTGAAAGGTTTTTCGGTGGAAAGAGATGGGTTTTTATCATCAGAAAGAGAATTAGCCCTCGACGTCTGAACAACTTTTTTTTAAAAAAATCCCTAAGCCGCGCGGTCACAATTTCAGCAAAAATCTGGCGTTTTGGAATACACTGAAAAATGGTGCCAAACTTTTGCAAACGATCCCCTGAAAGGTTTTTCGGTGGAAAGAGATGGGTTTTTATCATTGGAAACAGAATTAGCCCTCGACGTCTGAACAACTTTTTTTTGAAAAAATCCCTAAGCCGCGCGGTCACAATTTCAGCAAAAATCTGGCGTTTTGGAATTCCCTCAAAAATGGTGACAAACTGTTGCAAACGATCCCCTGAAAGGTTTTTTGGTGGAAACAGATGGGTTTTTATCATCAGAAACAGAATTAGCCCTCGACGTCTGAACAACTTTTTTTTGAAAAAATCCCTAAGCCGCGCGGTCAGAATTTCAGCAAAAATCTGACATTCTGGAATTCACTCAAAAATGGTGCCAAACTGTTGCAAACGATCCCCTGAAAGGTTTTTCGGTGGAAAGAGATGGGTTTTTATCATCAGAAAGAGAATTAGCCCTCGACGTCTGAACAACTTTTTTTTAAAAAAATCCCTAAGCCGCGCGGTCAGAATTTCAGCAAAAATCTGGCGTTTTGGAATACACTGAAAAATGGTGCCAAACTTTTGCAAACGATCCCCTGAAAGGTTTTTCGGTGGAAAGAGATGGGTTTTTATCATTGGAAACAGAATTAGCCCTCGACGTCTGAACAACTTTTTTTTGAAAAAATCCCTAAGCCGCACGGTCAGAATTTCAGCAAAAATCTGGCGTTTTGGAATTCACTCAAAAATGCTGCCAAACTGTTGCAAACGATCCCCTGAAAGGTTTTTCGGTGGAAACAGGTCGGTTTTTATCATCAGAAACAGAATTAGCCGTTGACGTCTGAAACACTTTTTTTGAAAAAATCCCTAAGCTGCGCGGTCACAATTTCAGCAAAAATCTGGCGTTTTGGAATTCACTCAAAAAATAGTGACAAACTGTTGAAAATGATCCCCTGAAAGGTTTTTTGGAGGAAACAGATGGGTTTTTATCATTGGAAACAGAATAAGCCCTCGACGTCTGAAAAACTTTTTTTTGAAAAAATCCCTAAGCCGCGCGGTCACAATTTCAGCAAAAATCTGGCGTTTTGGAATTCCCTCAAAAATGGTGACAAACTGTTGCAAACGATCCCCTGAAAGGTTTTTTGCTGGAAACAGATGGGTTTTTATCATCAGAAACAGAATTAGCCCTCGACGTCTGAACAACTTTTTTTTGAAAAAATCCCTAAGCCGCGCGGTCAGAATTTCAGCAAAAATCTGACATTCTGGAATTCACTCAAAAATGGTGCCAAACTGTTGCAAACGATCCCCTGAAAGGTTTTTCGGTGGAAAGAGATGGGTTTTTATCATCAGAAAGAGAATTAGCCCTCGACGTCTGAACAACTTTTTTTAAAAAAAATCCCTAAGCCGCGCGGTCACAATTTCAGCAAAAATCTGGCGTTTTGGAATACACTGAAAAATGGTGCCAAACTTTTGCAAACGATCCCCTGAAAGGTTTTTCGGTGGAAAGAGATGGGTTTTTATCATTGGAAACAGAATTAGCCCTCGACGTCTGAACAACTTTTTTTTGAAAAAATCCCTAAGCCGCGCGGTCACAATTTCAGCAAAAATCTGGCGTTTTGGAATTCCCTCAAAAATGGTGACAAACTGTTGCAAACGATCCCCTGAAAGGTTTTTTGGTGGAAACAGATGGGTTTTTATCATCAGAAACAGAATTAGCCCTCGACGTCTGAACAACTTTTTTTTGAAAAAATCCCTAAGCCGCGCGGTCAGAATTTCAGCAAAAATCTGACATTCTGGAATTCACTCAAAAATGGTGCCAAACTGTTGCAAACGATCCCCTGAAAGGTTTTTCGGTGGAAAGAGATGGGTTTTTATCATCAGAAAGAGAATTAGCCCTCGACGTCTGAACAACTTTTTTTAAAAAAAATCCCTAACCCGCGCGGTCACAATTTCAGCAAAAATCTGGCGTTTTGGAATACACTGAAAAATGGTGCCAAACTTTTGCAAACGATCCCCTGAAAGGTTTTTCGGTGGAAAGAGATGGGTTTTTATCATTGGAAACAGAATTAGCCCTCGACGTCTGAACAACTTTTTTTTGAAAAAATCCCTAAGCCGCACGGTCAGAATTTCAGCAAAAATCTGGCGTTTTGGAATTCACTCAAAAATGGTGCCAAACTGTTGCAAACGATCCCCTGAAAGGTTTTTCGGTGGAAACAGGTCGGTTTTTATCATCAGAAACAGAATTAGCCGTTGACGTCTGAAACACTTTTTTTGGAAAAATCCCTAAGCCGCGCGGTCACAATTTCAGCAGAAATCTGGCGTTTTGGAATTCACTCAAAAATGGTGCCAAACTGTTGCAAACGATCCCCTGAAAGGTTTATCGGTGGAAAGAGATGGGTTTTTATCATTGGAAACAGAATTAGCCCTCGATGTCTGAACAACTTTTTTTTGAAAAAAATCCCTAAGCCGCGCAGTCACAATTTCAGCAGAAATCTGGCGTTTTGGAATTCACTCAAAAATGGTGCCAAACTGTTGCAAACGATCCCCTGAAAGGTTTTTTGGCGGAAACAGGTGGGTTTTTATCATCAGAAACAGAATTAGCCGTCGACGTCTGAACAACTTTTTTTAAAAAAAATCCCTAAGCCGCGCGGTCAGAATTTCAGCAAAAATCTGACATTCTGGAATTCACTCAAAATTCGTGCCAAACTGTTGCAAACGATCCCCTGAAAGGTTTTTCGGTGGAAACAGGTGGGTTTTTATCATCAGAAACAGAATTAGCCGTCGACGTCTGAACAACTTTTTTTAAAAAAAATCCCTAAGCCGCTCGGTCACAATTTCAGCAAAAATCTGGCGTTTTGGAATTCACTCAAAAATGGTGCCAAACTGTTGCAAACGATCCCCTGAAGGGTTTTTTGGAGGAAACAGATGGGTTTTTATCATTGGAAACAGAATTAGCCCTCGATGTCTGAACAGCTTTTTTAAAAAAAAAATCCCTAAGCCGCGCGGTCAGTATTTCAGCAGAAATCTGGCGTTTTGGAATTCACTCAAAAATGGTGCCAAACTGTTGCAAACGATCCCCTGAAAGGTTTTTTGGCGGAAACAGGTGGGTTTTTATCATCAGAAACAGAATTATCCGTCGACGTCTGAACAATTTTTTTTAAAAAAATCCCTAAGCCGCGCGGTCACAATTTCAGCCGAAATATGGCTTTTTGGAATTCACTCAAAAATGGTGCCAAAATGTTGCAAACGATTCCCTGAAAGGTTTTTTGGCGGAAACAGGTGGGTTTTTATCATCAGAAACAGAATTAGCCTTCGACGTCAGTACAACTTTTTTTTAAAAAACTCCCTAAGCCGCGCCGTCAGAATTTCAGCAAAAATCTGACATTCTGGAATTCACTCAAAAATGGTGCCAAACTGTTGCAAACGATCCCCTGAAAGGTTTTTCGGTGGAAACAGGTGCGTTTTTATCATCAGAAACAGAATTAGCCGTCAACGTCTGAAAAACTTTTTTTGAAAAAATCCCTAAGCCGCGCGGTCACAATTTCAGCAAAAATCTGGCGTTTTGGAATTCACTCAAAAATGGTGCCAAACTGTTGCAAACGAACCCCTGAAAGGTTTTTCGGTGGAAAGAGATGGGTTTTTATCATCAGAAACAGAATTAGCCTTCGACGTCTGAACAACTTTTTTTAAAAAAACTCCCTAAGCCGCGCGGTCAGAATTTCAGCAAAAATCTGGCGTTTTGGAATTCACTCAAAAATGGTGCCAAACTGTTGCAAACGATCCCCTGAAAAGTTTTTTGGCAGAAACAGGTGGGTTTTTATCATCAGAAACAGAATTAGCCGTCGACGTCTGAACAACTTTTTTTAAAAAAATCCCTAAGCCGCGCGGTTACAATTTCAGCAAAAATCTGGCGTTTTGGAATTCACTCAAAAATAGTGACAAACTGTTGCAAATGATCCCCTGAAAGGTTTTTTGGAGGAAACAGATGGGTTTTTATCCTTGGAAACAGAATTAGCCCTCGATGTATGAAAAACTTTTTTTTGAAAAAATCCCTAAGCCGCGCGGTCAGAATTTCAGCAAAAATCTGACATTCTGGAATTCACTCAAAAATTGTGCCAAACTGTTGCAAACGATCCCCTGAAAGGTTTTTCGGTGGAAACAGGTGGGTTTTTATCATCAGAAACAGAATTAGCCGTCGACGTCTGAAAAACTTTTTTTGAAAAAATCCCTAAGCCGCGCGGTCACAATTTCAGCAAAAATCTGGCGTTTTGGAATTCACTCAAAAATGGTGCCAAACTGTTGCAAACGAACCCCTGAAAGGTTTTTCGGTGGAAAGAGATGGGTTTTTAACATCAGAAAGTGAATTAGCCGTCGACGTCTGAACAACTTTTTAAAAAAAAAATCCCTAAGCCGCGCGGTCACAATTTCAGCAAAAATCTGGCGTTTTGGAATTCACTCAAAAATGGTGTCAAACTGTTGCAAACGATCCCCTGAAAGGTTTTTTGGCGGAAACAGGTGGGTTTTTATCATCAGAAACAGAATTAGCCGTCGACGTCTGAACAACTTTTTTTAAAAAAAATCCCTAAGCCGCGCGGTCAGAATTTCAGCAAAAATCTGACATTCTGGAATTCACTCAAAATTCGTGCCAAACTGTTGCAAACGATCCCCTGAAAGGTTTTTCGGTGGAAACAGGTGGGTTTTTATCATCAGAAACAGAATTAGCCGTCGACGTCTGAACAACTTTTTTTAAAAAAAATCCCTAAGCCGCTCGGTCACAATTTCAGCAAAAATCTGGCGTTTTGGAATTCACTCAAAAATGGTGCCAAACTGTTGCAAACGATCCCCTGAAGGGTTTTTTGGAGGAAACAGATGGGTTTTTATCATTGGAAACAGAATTAGCCCTCGATGTCTGAACAGCTTTTTTAAAAAAAAAATCCCTAAGCCGCGCGGTCACAATTTCAGCAGAAATCTGGCGTTTTGGAATTCACTCAAAAATGGTGCCAAACTGTTGCAAACGATCCCCTGAAAGGTTTTTTGGCGGAAACAGGTGGGTTTTTATCATCAGAAACAGAATTAGCCGTCGACGTCTGAACAACTTTTTTTTGAAAAAATCCCTAAGCCGCGCGGTCACAATTTCAGCAAAAATCTGTCGTTTTGGAATTCACTCAAAAATGGTACCAAACTGTTGCAAACGATCCCCTGAAAGGTTTTTCGGTGGAAAGAGATGGGTTTTTAACATCAGAAAGAGAATTAGCCGTCGACGTCTGGACAACTTTTTTTTAAAAAAATCCCTAAGCCGCGCGGTCAGAATTTCAGCAAAAATCTGACATTCTGGAATTCACTCAAAAATGGTGCCAAACTGTTGCAAACGATCCCCTGAAAGGTTTTTTGGCGGAAACAGGTGGGTTTTTATCATCAGAAACAGAATTATCCGTCGACGTCTGAACAATTTTTTTTAAAAAAATCCCTAAGCCGCGCGGTCACAATTTCAGCCGAAATATGGCTTTTTGGAATTCACTCAAAAATGGTGCCAAACTGTTGCAAACGATCCCCTGAAGGGTTTTTTGGAGGAAACAGATGGGTTTTTATCATTGGAAACAGAATTAGCCCTCGACGTCTGAACAGCTTTTTTTTAAAAAAAATCCCTAAGCCGCGCGGTCACAATTTCAGCAGAAATCTGGCGTTTTGGAATTCACTCAAAAATGGTGCCAAACTGTTGCAAACGATCCCCTGAAAGGTTTTTTGGCGGAAACAGGTGGGTTTTTATCATCAGAAACAGAATTAGCCGTCGACGTCTGAACAACTTTTTTTTGAAAAAATCCCTAAGCCGCGCGGTCACAATTTCAGCAAAAATCTGGCGTTTTGGAATTCACTCAAAAATGGTACCAAACTGTTGCAAACGATCCCCTGAAAGGTTTTTCGGTGGAAAGAGATGGGTTTTTAACATCAGAAAGAGAATTAGCCGTCGACGTCTGGACAACTTTTTTTTAAAAAAATCCCTAAGCCGCGCGGTCAGAATTTCAGCAAAAATCTGACATTCTGGAATTCACTCAAAAATGGTGCCAAACTGTTGCAAACGATCCCCTGAAAGGTTTTTTGGCGGAAACAGGTGGGTTTTTATCATCAGAAACAGAATTATCCGTCGACGTCTGAACAATTTTTTTTTAAAAAATCCCTAAGCCGCGCGGTCACAATTTCAGCCGAAATATGGCTTTTTGGAATTCACTCAAAAATGGTGCCAAAATGTTGCAAACGATTCCCTGAAAGGTTTTTTGGCGGAAACAGGTGGGTTTTTATCATCAGAAACAGAATTAGCCTTCGACGTCAGTACAACTTTTTTTAAAAAAACTCCCTAAGCCGCGCCGTCAGAATTTCAGCAAAAATCTGACATTCTGGAATTCACTCAAAATTCGTGCCAAACTGTTGCAAACGATCCCCTGAAAGGTTTTTCGGTGGAAACAGGTGGGTTTTTATCATCAGAAACAGAATTAGCCGTCGACGTCTGAACAACTTTTTTTAAAAAAAATCCCTAAGCCGCTCGGTCACAATTTCAGCAGAAATCTGGCGTTTTGGAATTCACTCAAAAATGGTGCCAAACTGTTGCAAACGAACCCCTGAAAGGTTTTTCGGTGGAAAGAGATGGGTTTTTAACATCAGAAAGAGAATTAGCCGTCGACGTCTGGACAACTTTTTTTTTAAAAAATCCCTAAGCCGCGCGGTCAGAATTTCAGCAAAAATCTGACATTCTGGAATTCACTCAAAAATGGTGCCAAACTGTTGCAAACGATCCCCTGAAAGGTTTTTTTGGCGGAAACAGGTGGGTTTTTATCATCAGAAACAGAATTATCCGTCGACGTCTGAACAATTTTTTTTTAAAAAATCCCTAAGCCGCGCGGTCACAATTTCAGCCGAAATATGGCTTTTTGGAATTCACTCAAAAATGGTGCCAAAATGTTGCAAACGATTCCCTGAAAGGTTTTTTGGCGGAAACAGGTGGGTTTTTATCATCAGAAACAGAATTAGCCTTCGACGTCAGTACAACTTTTTTTTAAAAAACTCCCTAAGCCGCGCCGTCAGAATTTCAGCAAAAATCTGACATTCTGGAATTCACTCAAAAATGGTGCCAAACTGTTGCAAACGATCCCCTGAAAGGTTTTTCGGTGGAAACAGGTGCGTTTTTATCATCAGAAACAGAATTAGCCGTCAACGTCTGAAAAACTTTTTTTGAAAAAATCCCTAAGCCGCGCGGTCACAATTTCAGCAAAATCTGGCGTTTTGGAATTCACTCAAAAATGGTGCCAAACTGTTGCAAACGAACCCCTGAAAGGTTTTTCGGTGGAAAGAGATGGGTTTTTATCATCAGAAACAGAATTAGCCTTCGACGTCTGAACAACTTTTTTTAAAAAAACTCCCTAAGCCGCGCGGTCAGAATTTCAGCAAAAATCTGGCGTTTTGGAATTCACTCAAAAATGGTGCCAAACTGTTGCAAACGATCCCCTGAAAAGTTTTTTGGCAGAAACAGGTGGGTTTTTATCATCAGAAACAGAATTAGCCGTCGACGTCTGAACAACTTTTTTTAAAAAAATCCCTAAGCCGCGCGGTTACAATTTCAGCAAAAATCTGGCGTTTTGGAATTCACTCAAAAATAGTGACAAACTGTTGCAAATGATCCCCTGAAAGGTTTTTTGGAGGAAACAGATGGGTTTTTATCCTTGGAAACAGAATTAGCCCTCGATGTATGAAAAACTTTTTTTTGAAAAAATCCCTAAGCCGCGCGGTCAGAATTTCAGCAAAAATCTGACATTCTGGAATTCACTCAAAAATGGTGCCAAACTGTTGCAAACGATCCCCTGAAAGGTTTTTCGGTGGAAACAGGTGGGTTTTTATCATCAGAAACAGAATTAGCCGTCGACGTCTGAAAAACTTTTTTTGAAAAAATCCCTAAGCCGCGCGGTCACAATTTCAGCAAAAATCTGGCGTTTTGGAATTCACTCAAAAATGGTGCCAAACTGTTGCAAACGAACCCCTGAAAGGTTTTTCGGTGGAAAGAGATGGGTTTTTAACATCAGAAAGAGAATTAGCCGTCGACGTCTGAACAACTTTTTTTAAAAAAAAAATCCCTAAGCCGCGCGGTCACAATTTCAGCAAAAATCTGGCGTTTTGGAATTCACTCAAAAATGGTCAAACTGTTGCAAACGATCCCCTGAAAGGTTTTTTGGCGGAAACAGGTGGGTTTTTATCATCAGAAACAGAATTAGCCGTCGACGTCTGAACAACTTTTTTTAAAAAAAATCCCTAAGCCGCGCGGTCAGAATTTCAGCAAAAATCTGACATTCTGGAATTCACTCAAAATTCGTGCCAAACTGTTGCAAACGATCCCCTGAAAGGTTTTTCGGTGGAAACAGGTGGGTTTTTATCATCAGAAACAGAATTAGCCGTCGACGTCTGAACAACTTTTTTTAAAAAAAATCCCTAAGCCGCTCGGTCACAATTTCAGCAAAAATCTGGCGTTTTGGAATTCACTCAAAAATGGTGCCAAACTGTTGCAAACGATCCCCTGAAGGGTTTTTTGGAGGAAACAGATGGGTTTTTATCATTGGAAACAGAATTAGCCCTCGATGTCTGAACAGCTTTTTTAAAAAAAAAATCCCTAAGCCGCGCGGTCACAATTTCAGCAGAAATCTGGCGTTTTGGAATTCACTCAAAAATGGTGCCAAACTGTTGCAAACGATCCCCTGAAAGGTTTTTTGGTGGAAACAGGTGGGTTTTTATCATCAGAAACAGAATTAGCCGTCGACGTCTGAACAACTTTTTTTGAAAAAATCCCTAAGCCGCGCGGTCACAATTTCCAGCAAAAATCTGTCGTTTTGGAATTCACTCAAAAATGGTACCAAACTGTTGCAAACGATCCCCTGAAAGGTTTTTCGGTGGAAAGAGATGGGTTTTTAACATCAGAAAGAGAATTAGCCGTCGACGTCTGGACAACTTTTTTTAAAAAAAATCCCTAAGCCGCGCGGTCAGAATTTCAGCAAAAATCTGACATTCTGGAATTCACTCAAAAATGGTGCCAAACTGTTGCAAACGATCCCCTGAAAGGTTTTTTGGCGGAAACAGGTGGGTTTTTATCATCAGAAACAGAATTATCCGTCGACGTCTGAACAATTTTTTTTAAAAAAATCCCTAAGCCGCGCGGTCACAATTTCAGCCGAAATATGGCTTTTTGGAATTCACTCAAAAATGGTGCCAAACTGTTGCAAACGATCCCCTGAAGGGTTTTTTGGAGGAAACAGATGGGTTTTTATCATTGGAAACAGAATTAGCCCTCGACGTCTGAACAGCTTTTTTTTAAAAAAAATCCCTAAGCCGCGCGGTCACAATTTCAGCAGAAATCTGGCGTTTTGGAATTCACTCAAAAATGGTGCCAAACTGTTGCAAACGATCCCCTGAAAGGTTTTTTGGCGGAAACAGGTGGGTTTTTATCATCAGAAACAGAATTAGCCGTCGACGTCTGAACAACTTTTTTTTGAAAAAATCCCTAAGCCGCGCGGTCACAATTTCAGCAAAAATCTGGCGTTTTGGAATTCACTCAAAAATGGTACCAAACTGTTGCAAACGATCCCCTGAAAGGTTTTTCGGTGGAAAGAGATGGGTTTTTAACATCAGAAAGAGAATTAGCCGTCGACGTCTGGACAACTTTTTTTTAAAAAAATCCCTAAGCCGCGCGGTCAGAATTTCAGCAAAAATCTGACATTCTGGAATTCACTCAAAAATGGTGCCAAACTGTTGCAAACGATCCCCTGAAAGGTTTTTTGGCGGAAACAGGTGGGTTTTTATCATCAGAAACAGAATTATCCGTCGACGTCTGAACAATTTTTTTTTAAAAAATCCCTAAGCCGCGCGGTCACAATTTCAGCCGAAATATGGCTTTTTGGAATTCACTCAAAAATGGTGCCAAAATGTTGCAAACGATTCCCTGAAAGGTTTTTTGGCGGAAACAGGTGGGTTTTTATCATCAGAAACAGAATTAGCCTTCGACGTCAGTACAACTTTTTTTAAAAAAACTCCCTAAGCCGCACCGTCAGAATTTCAGCAAAAATCTGACATTCTGGAATTCACTCAAAAATGGTGCCAAACTGTTGCAAACGATCCCCTGAAAGGTTTTTCGGTGGAAACAGGTGCGTTTTTATCATCAGAAACAGAATTAGCCTTCGACGTCTGAACAACTTTTTTTTGAAAAAATCCCTAAGCCGCGCGGTCACAATTTCAGCAAAAATCTGGCGTTTTGGAATTCACTCAAAAATGGTACCAAACTGTTGCAAACGATCCCCTGAAAGGTTTTTCGGTGGAAAGAGATGGGTTTTTAACATCAGAAAGAGAATTAGCCGTCGACGTCTGGACAACTTTTTTTAAAAAAATCCCTAAGCCGCGCGGTCAGAATTTCAGCAAAAATCTGACATTCTGGAATACCAAAATAATCAGGTTTGGAAGATATTTTCCTAGTTCTACTGCTCTGGCATGACATGCTGTATGAGACTCAGATGTCAGCCTTATAAAATGATATGTCATAAGAGTCTGGAGTGGGATCCATTTTTATTTCACTTTTTTTAATTTGAGAGAGAGTTTCATGATGTGAATTCAGTAAACAGCTTGAGAAGGGACTGTTTGATTTACAAAATTCTTCACTCCTTTCTTCCCCAGCTGACTTCATAAAGACACTACAGCATCCACTCCTGGCATGTCCCTGATAGTGCCCAGCACAACCAGGAAGAGAAGGGTTCTCTCTAGCCCAAATACAGCATTATAATTTCCCAAGATGTAACAACGGTTCTCTGTTTCATCTACTGAAGCTAAAGCACACCCTTGGGAATGGGTCATTAGGCATTTACTGAAGAGTGGTGTGAGGCCTTGTCCAAACATATGACTCCAAACCTAGATGTTTTCTCAGAGAAGATCCAATATCCAAACTAATTAAGATAAAGTATCTTCATTATAGTTCGAAAGGCTTTTCAAAGCCTTATTCCTCTACCCCCAACAAACCCACCTGTTGTCTCCGAAAAACCTTGTATTAGCTCAGATTTCTCTACCCAGAGCCCAGTGACAGCTGGGCTGAGTGGAAGAGTCAACAGGAGGAAGAGAGAAAACTGCCATTTTCTCTGTCATCTCCCCCACTTAAGCACAAGGGGTCATGAGGTTACCACTCACTACCTTCAGCCAACCCACTCGGCCTCCTGTCTCTGCTCAGAATGGCTCATCTCTAGCCTTAAGCCCTTTCCTGGCAGTGTCTTGTGCCATAAAACATCTGGGTAAACATTCAATAATCACCCAAACAAAGAAGGGAAAGTAGTTAATTGGTCACTTGAGAATGTAACATACGACAATGCTGGCTTGCTCCTGCTCACAGCAGTTCTTCTGTCTGAGGGCCTTCTGAGAGCTTGATTCATCCCAAATACAGTGATCAGCCATTGGGAAAAAGTAC